>NW_024884811.1:14307149-14519516 GCF_019232065.1 Centrocercus urophasianus
CCTTCCCTTCCCTTCCCTTCCATTTTTCCTGGAACTCAATGAATACAGTTTATATCTCCAGCTGTTCTGGAAGCAGTGGTTTTTCTGAGACTTTCTGCTCTTCTGGTAATCTATGAACTGGCTCTAATGTCAGTTGGAAACAAGAAACCAATCAACTAAATTAACATGGAATATTCAGATAATGTGATTCTGAAGAATTTCAAGTAAGTTGGAGTATCAGTTTGAAGACCACAGTTTGAAGTAATCATGTTGATAGATTACATTAGTCTGTGTTAAAATTACCTTAACTCATTTTTGCAGTGTAAATTAAAAAGAATTCAGAAAATTAAAGGGTGACAAAAATTGTTGTGGCCTAGAAGCAGCATCACCTTGCATATACATCTCCTTGATCTTTCTCAAAGCACTCTGAGCATTACAGAACACAGCCAGACTGCCAAATTTTAGGGCTGAGTAAGATGAGAAGGAGAGGAATTGGGACTCTGTCATCAAAGAAAAAAACACAGAGCCCTGGAAGGGATCGAGCACTGATAATGCAAACTACAGAAAGGTCCCCAGCTGTCTCACCCAGAGCCCTCACCTTCCCTCTCCACAGCCCTGCCAAGGCTGGAACCAGCCCTGACAGAGATTATTTTCTGCTATTTAGCCTCTGAAGAACGGTGTCACCTCCTTAAAGTACCTTTAAAGAGTGGTATTCTTCCTATTTATCTCCTTGGATTCTAACCAGGATTTCTTGGAAGATAAATTGGCTTGAGATGAAACTGACATAACTGACATAAGTCACGGTAGTGATTTAACAGTACAGGAGATGACAGGCCACTGCTTTAGGGCCACTTTCCAGCCTTAAAAATTTATTAGCATTGGTATCCTAATACATCACATAGACAGTGCAGAGCTACCTCAGAAGTTCTCTGTTAGAATAGCAAAGAATATTCACAAAGCAGATGTGTTACATGGCTCGAGCTCCAGGCTGTGCTCCGTAAACTGCACTCATTTCTGTGTGAGAACTAATGTTCAATAATTCAGCTTTTAATAACAAACTCAATTAAAGAGGCTAAGCCTTATGGGAAGCAACAAAATATGTTGAGTACCCCCCACATTTGGGGTAATTCTGCAAAATCGGGAATTTAGGAAGAAGCTCTGCTCTGCTCTTCTTTTTGCAAATGACTGCAATATTGCCAGGAGAATTGTGGTGAAAGTCAGGGAATTCTCCAACATTTTGGATGCTGGCAGCAACAGTAAATGGATAAAACACTTCTCCAATCCAGCTGGCAGGGGATCTGAACGGATACATGAAAAAAATGACATCCTACATGGAAAGGAAAAGAAGAGATTGTGATTGTTGATCTGGCAAAATAGTAAATGGACAGAGAAGAAAAGCTGTAAATATTTAATGTTTCTTGCTTGAAACAATATTATTACTAAATTTAGAGGCAAAATCAAGTAATTAATGGTTCAATAATTGAAGCCAGAAAGCAGGGAAAAAATCCTCATATTGAATATGAATTAAAGTGTTATCTGGTGTTTCTGTTCTATTTTGTTTTGTTTTTAAACACAAGTAACACAACATAAGTTCCAGTGATGAGAAATGTATTCTTTTTCAGATTTTTTTTTAAGATAATTTACTTGTTAGTGTTATACCAAGCACAGCTCCTTCAGCACAGCAAGAGCTGTTCTTCTAGCTCCTTGCTGTAGAAATAACTTACAGCAAAGTAAATGTTTATCACTATTCACTATTTATTCACTATTTATTCACTATTTATTATCATTAAGTAGACGTTTATCACAGGCATTGTGTAAAATGCAGAACGTTATGGAAGCTGTTTCTCTACTTTCATTTTTCCTGTCTGGTAAAAGTGGAAAGGGAGATCAGCCTAGATCTGCTGAAAGTTTGTTGTTAGCTTGCAGTTGGTTCAGCTCTTTATTCCCTCTTAAGACTGTATTAAGAAATTTCAGTCTGATTTTAAGGGAAAAAGCCCCATCATCTTCTGTGCTCTGGCCTTCTCATAGTTCACATAGATTTTGGTATTCACCTATTGAGTGCGGTTAGAGATAGAAGCTGAAACTATTCCAAACACATTCACAAAACTTGCAACAAATGTGTCTGTTTTAATTCCAGAGGCTTTAAAAGGAAAGTGCTGTGGAGTGGTAGGGAGGAATCATTCTGGGCGAAAGGTTTTTAATGAACTTTTAATCTTAATATTTTCTTTTCTTTTGTCATTTAGATATAAACATATTTTTTTCCTTCTTTGCTTTTTCTCTTCTTTCTCTTCTTTTTTCCTCCATTCCGTTCTGAAGAATGGAGGGGAGGAAGCGGGCTAAAAGATGAATAAAAATGAGCAAACAAAAGAAAAATATCTGCCTGGAATAAACTATACTTGCTGATTGAGTATTTTCAGTGAGTCTCTGCAGAATGTATTTCAGCTCTGGTAATTTGCACTATGAAAATGTCAACTTTGTACAATTCCTGTAGATTACTATAAGATGTGCTTTTCTTATGTAGCTGACTGTCTAACTTTGGAAGACCAGAGCACTTTTATCATAATAGAGCATACTCCTATGTATTTTTATTTTAGTTATTTAGTTACGTATTTATTTTTAATGTAGATTTTTTTCTCTGTTTTCATGAGGGGAAATACATTTCAATTTTCAGGACAGGTAGTATTCAGACTCAAGCAACTTCATCTTTAGTTTTGCAACACCTGTTGTAGAGCAGGCTCCTTCTTGATAGATAACAGAATTTCCCTGCTCTCATTCTTGATCCTGAGCTTTTTTTTGGCTCACATTTATACTGGGACTATTGATGGTCAATATTCTACCATTTACAATGCCTGCAAGAGACGTCATTTATCTGTAAGGTAGTCTGTGTTACTTGACTTCGTAATTTATTAGGCAGATTACTGAAAGCTTCAATATTATCTAAGTGCTATAAAATTTAATAGGGTACCATTTCCTCTATGCTTTCTCATGAATGTTTATGAAAGGATGTTCCATCTTTTCCAAAGTGCAGAAAGATCACTTGACCAGCTAGATGACACAGAGCTGCAGGTAAAACATCTGCAGTCACAAAATTGCACAGTTTTCCTACAGGTGTTTCCATAAATTACTTTGCCTCTTTTCTTTAACTTGCTGGAAGATGAACATGTCCAAAACAATAAAAATAAATTTAAGTATTACTCTACAGTCATGACTGTGAATTGCCCTCTTTTAATAAGATCTAGGGTCAGGGTCATACTCTGCATATTTATACATACATTTGTTTATATACAAAAAGCTCTCCACTATAATCAGCAGCTGTTCAGAAGCAAGGCAAAATGAAATCACTGGATCCTTCCATTGTTTGAATGGTGAAAACTGCCCAAACAGTGACAAAGATTTTGTATTTCTCTTACATTTCCCTGAGGTTAATGGCTGCATATGCTAACATATATCAAGTATCAGGCTGTTCTCTTTCTAAAAATCAGCAATAATCAAGTAAGCCTTAAATTTTAAATGGAGTAAAATCTGCCTGAGTTATCATCTCATTTCAATTGGCTTTCCAAAAATCTCACTGGGATTTCAGTGAGACCATGAGCTAAGTAGGTAAGCAGAGATTTTATCTCAAAATGGGACATAAAAGTCCATGCAGGAGAGGCAGTGTGAGGTGATTAGACATGGCTATACAAGTGTAACTGGGTCAGTGTGGCCATACTCTGCTGTAAATTAAACTCTAAAACAGGAAAAAAAATACCAACTCTTCACATATTTTACATGTTTGAAAGACTTGTGAGCTTGTGCTGCACTCAGCCAGCCAGGCAGCTTTCCTACTTCCTTGACTTCTGCTGTGACATCTACCAGGCTGTCCATCCTGCTGCTGCCAAACTAAACAAAGATAATTTATCTTCTTTGTGGTTAATGGAAATACCTTCTCTTGTTAGGGCTTTGGGAAGTCAGCTGTCCAGTGAGAGCCAGCAATGCTCTTGACCATGCCACCTCTGGTATAACCTTGACTGCTCCTCCACTGCTTTTGCTATTCCTAATTTCTCAAAGGAGCAACAGGCGACTAGTAAAATGATCTGATGTCTCAAAGGTCCTTGGAATAGGAGAGGGCAAAGGAGTGTGTTCCCCAGGACTGCAGAGAACAGACAAGGAATTCTAGGTATATCACTGTCAGCACAAGATTATACTCATGTGCAGGAAGACTCTGTCTTAGAAAATGTAACAACTCTTCCTACTAGCCATCCTCACCATTACTCACTTTGAGCTATCATTTAGGGGATGATCACTTCACAGTAATACTTTTTTCACTGGATCACCTCCATGACAACATTCAAGAGATTTCAGAAGATAATGTTTTTTCAGTCAATATTGGAATCCTTTGAGACTCCCTAATTCTGGAAGTACACACTGCTTAAAACTGACAAAACAAGCATTGGATGAAAAAAAGTGGTTAAAATTTTACCTGCCATATTTCACTAGATGCAGAAAATTCACATTTACAACAGTTCTCACTTCTCATGTCATTTAACACGACCCAGGGTATTTGATAAGAAGAAATAGAGTTTGGTGCAAAAGAAATAGAATAAAAAATGGTTTGTTGGAATCACCATTTGTGAAGGTGTTCAAGAAAAGTGTAGATGTGGTACTGAGGAATGTGGTTAGTGGGCAAGGTGGGGATGGATTGATGGTTGGACCAGATGATCTTAGAGGTCTTCTCTAACCTGAGCAATTCTATGATTCTGTGATGCTAAATGGTGTGTTCAGGTTTCAGTAGGCTGCTGAAATTTCTTCTACAGATCGCCAAGTCTTTTCATCTAGAAGGGCAATAGAAGTGAATCTACCAAAGAACAAAGTTTGACAGATCCTCTGGAGAGGGCAGCAAATCGTTTCTACTGCAAAGAAATATCTCTGATTAAGAGAAAAAAAAAAAAAAAAAAAAAAAAAGAACAATCCACAATGCTCAGATTATAGATATTTGTAAGATTTTGAAAAAACCCTTCAAATGTTTGTGACTACTTAACAGGGCCTAGAGTGAACTGATCTTGTGTCAGAAACAGTCCTGCCACGAGCAGAGTTTGGACTACATAGTTTCCAGAGGTCCCTAACAACCAAATGTCTATGGCTATGATTTTTTGCTCTTCCAAAGCAGCTGAGAACTGTACTCCACTGTACAGTTAAATGCCAGATGTGGCAGCTTTCCTATCTGTGGAAAAAGAGGTCAAACATTTACTCACCTATTCCCCAAGGGTATAGGGAGGAAGAGTATATTTACACAGCGGAAAGAAAATGTAAACTAGCTGTCACAGGACTATTGCTGAGTTACCTCTGCAGAGGGGCTGGAGGGTGGGTGAGGAAAATAATTCATCCATCCATTGCTCTTTACAGGCCCCTTAGGTGGATATGGTTGAATTACTGAAGTTCAGTGAGCTATGGAGCTTCTTTGTTTGGCAAAAACTGTCTGGCAAGCTGAAAAGCTGCTCAGGAAATTTGTTCCAGCTGTCCTAAGGCCAAACAGCAGATCACATGGAATAATGTGATATGTGAAGATTACTCATGACCGTTTAAAGCAAACAGAATTCAAGTGTTTCTGTACCCACAGGACGTCTGTTAGCAAGGGTTGCTCTAGGTGATTTCACAGGGACCATAAAAGTCACTGCACACAGCTATACAGCATTACCTTGCTGCACTTGGCCCAGCTCTCTGACAGGTGTCTTAGAGGATGGAAACAAAGTAGATTTACACAGGAAGCCCAAAATATGGAGTATATTTCAATTTTGAAGCCTTGGACCTTGCTTACAGAGCTCTGAGTACTTCTGTTTCCCCCATAGCTTCTCAAAATACTAAATAGGTCTATGGACTGACACAAATCACTATCCCAGTCATGTTATCATTTACAGATGAATGTTTCCCAGTATTCACGAGAAGAATATAAGGTTTGGCTCTGCAGGACGTTTCTAGACAAGATGTGGAAATAATACAAGAGGCTGTATTAGAACAGATCTTCTGGTTTCCAAAAAGGAAATGAAATGAGTATTCAGTGGAGGAAGTTTTATTACTGGGTATGAGGAAATATATATCATAAATATATATTATTTATTTATAATAAATCCCAAATTTTAAACCCTCCGTACTCTGCCATTTCTCATGATGATAGTTTATTTCTTTTTAGACAAAAGGGCAAACTGATGCCATAAATATTTTTCTAGAGTGTTCATACTATAAGAAAATTTCTTAGTTTTTTCTAGTTCTCTCCTAAAGCAAGGGCACTAACAAGGACAATTATTTCTTTGTACTAAGGCTGACTGAGGAAGTATCAACATTTATACCTGGATTGGCTTTTTCTAGGAAGGAGAGAAAATCAATTTCATATACAAAATGTCTTTCATTTTACTGCTTTTCTTCTCATTTATTTATTTTGTAGCAGCTCCCACAAGCCTTAACTGTGGAGAAGTCTCCATGGCACTAGACAGCACACAAACACAGAGGAAGATACTGAAGAGTTTGCAATCAAATAAAGCAATATTACAGTGCCTTTTCTTTAACTACAGGAGAGATGGCTAAGGAATCAATTACATTAAGATCATGCTTAGCCCAAATCTACGAGATTGCATTTGCAGTCTCTTCCTGACACTCTATCTCGTAAAGAGCACTTGCATTAAATAAACCATATTATGAAGTACAAGACAATACCAACCATATTAATTCAGCTGAAAAAAAAAACCAATATGAGAATTAAACAAAACATTGTGTTTGACTCTGCCAGTTGATAAATCCAGTTGCTTTTATAATCCTCCTAGGGTGTAAAGTTTTTTCTTCTTTTTTTCATCACAGACTTTTCTCATGTAAATAATGCAAATATTCTTTCAGAAAAAAATAAAATGAAGCTGAAATCAGGTAGACATATTCTTGACTCTGATGATGCAGAAATTACAGTGAATGTTTTCTAAGATCTGCTAACCCGTGCAAAGGATATTTTAATATTTTGATTATATGTTCATCTTATCTGGTAATAATATCATGAAAGCAATATTTAATGATGCTTTTATAACTTGAATGCTTCATAATCAAAACAAGCCAGTGGGATACAGGACACAACATATACTGTAATTTACAATACATCTGCCTTTGTACAGAGTGTGAGAAAATAAGGGAGGCACATTTTTGGCACTCTTTGCCTATTAAGCATGGCAATGTATATGTAAAAAAAATTGGGTGTGGAGGAAAAAGTATTATTTACTTTATCCCGGAGATCTAAATAAAAGAGATTGTTCTATGTAAGCCAAGTGAAAGATGTCATACACGCATACAGATGATGCTGGATATGTTACTGTCTGCTGACTGATGTCCTCCCAGATGTCAATGTCAATGTCTCTGCTTTTTTTTTTTGTCAACCTGCGAGATTGGGAAGTATCAGCTGCTTTTATATTCACATTCAGCCCCAGCCTTTGTTCACACCGAGTTCCCCTGGAGCCTGTGGATAGTGGACAGGGAAAGCAGCAGGGAAATGTAGATGGCATTTTCCCAGTTTGGCCTCTGTCTTGTCCTCTTCTCCTGAATTTAATGCCATTTGGAAGGAGGTAGCTCACAGACACTCCAGCAAGTCCCTCAGCCAACAAGAGGCAGATAAAGCAAGTGGAAGGACAAGCAGCCTATTCTGTGAAAAGAAGAGAGCAGAGCAAGGCTGACAATGCAGCAAGATCCTGACAGCCATGCTGGTGAACAGTAGTACTGTGAGATTTTTACTTTTCCCTCGGAAAATGGCTGTAATATCTGGTGGCTCTGAGAGCAGCTGCCCCTGTGCAATGTTGACAGCCCAGAGTAGCCATGGCACACCACCTTTGTGCACATCTGCTGGAGCCCCTTAGCTTCCTCTAACCTTCTGGATTGTTTGCAGCTGCTGCCACCACTGCTTATTTTGGTCAAATACAAGGGACACAAGATACAATCAAGAAAAGGTGAGGGACAATGGGCATGTAAAGAGGTCATGATACAATATACGCAGAAATAGGCCACTGTTGAAGCAGAAAAACATGGGGCACTTTTTTTTTTGTTTTGTTTTGTTTTGTTTTGTTTTGTTTGTTTTTGGCCCCTTAGCTGGAGAAAGAACACAGTGTTAACTTGTGACTGTGTTGTGAGGTTGAAGGAGGAATTAGCTCACTAAATGCCCTGTTGGACTTAACATGTCCAAATGCTAGCATTTTTTCAATGTCTCATTTTTAAATGTACCATCTTCATTTCCATCAGAAGCATATCGGTCAATAATAAATAGAATTGTCTGCCTATGGATGCTAAGGCTATGTCTACAGAAGATTGGGATGACTTCACTTTGGGTTTCTAAATAACAATCGTCTTATATCTTGTTTTTTGCAATGCTCCTTACTGAAATTTCTGGCGTGACATGACTCAGCAAATACTCATTTTCTTTTTGTGTGTGTGTTCACAAATAAATACAGCAATACCAAGTTTCACTAGGGAGTGAACTTTCTGCTAAATTGGTAACACAGCAGTTTTGTTACTAGATTCACTTTCTAATCAAAACTTTACAAAAGAATATGAGAAAAGACAAGATGATGCTGTGAGACAGACTAAGCCAGGTGTCCAAAATAATCCTACTTGTTATACATCCCTCCGTAATTCTATCCTTAAGTTCAAGGTTTGCTTTTTTAACAGAATTTATTTGCAGTCAGGAGGTTTCTGTATAATGTCAAAGTGCCTATTTGATTAAGGATTGCAGAAGAGTCAGCTCAAAGCTCATCACTAGGTAATGATGGATTTTATTCATTTGCAGATAAATGTCACATTTAGTCTTAATTAAACAGTAAATTAGTAGCTGCTAATTCCCCCACTTTCCAATTCTTTTTCAGTTCTCTGCAAATCTGGTATTTAGCTGATGTGGATGTTTTAGGTCTTCAAAACATTTTATGATAAATGATTTAAATCACAAAATTATAGGAAATTTTATGAATATACTCCTTATGTAATCCTTGAATCTGTGCAAGCACTGCTCAGCAACAGCTGAAACACTGGAGTGTTATCAACATTAATCTCATCTTAAATTCAAAACATGGCAACACAGCAGATAATAAGAAGAAAATTAACTTCATTCCAGTCAAAACAAGGACAGTTAGGCATCGCCTTGTAAAATTAATATGGAAAATAAAGCCCAAATTTAAACCTTAACACAAGTACCTCAGCTTTTAGCAAGCAAGTCCTTGGTGTACAGTCTGTGGTCCCCCAAACCTGCCATTTGTAGCAAAAATGAGTCACCTCAGGATGGCAGTACAAGAACCTGTGCATTGAATATGGAGTTGCCTACACCTGGACTGCAGGAAAGGCTAAGAATTGGAGTCTGCTGGATCATTCTTCCAAGCTGGTGTTCAGCAATAGCCTCTGGGATTGAAACTGGATGTAGAGTCTGTGATCTTCCTTCCTGTGGGATCTTTTAAGAAATGTCAACAGCTATTCTATGTGAACACTAAAACAGAAAGTACTCATCTTTTCTAAAACAGGAGCCTAAGTGTATCCATCCTGCTGGCGTACCCAGAGGGCTCAAGCCTCCTCTCCAGTGCATGAGAAGGATGTCCCAGTAGCAGTCTGTGAAGTTGTCCTGTCCATGGCATTTGTCCTTTTTGTTTTAAATAGATGACTATAATTAGAATCTGGTGCTGATTCCAAGTACCACATGTGCATTGCATCTGCTGTCCTATGCATCATCTAGGGCAACCCTTTCTCAGATGAGTGCCTTGGGCTTGAATTGCCTTTTTGGCTTCTTTATTCTGTGATGTATTATCTTTAGCTCTTAATGTTTGAGAGTATTGCCTTTGGGGACAATAGTCTTACATACTGTCCTTATTTTTATGCTCCATGCAACTATTTTGCTCTATGCAAGATAACTCTCACACTGCTCTGGAGTCCAACTGGGGAACAGGTGGCAATTGCTTAACACTGTTCGTGAAATCAAAATATCTGATTGTTTTTGGCTAATGATACCAAATTTGAGACAAATTCACTAATAATTATGCTCTACCTAAATCAGCATATTTTCATCTGTAAAAAGTTTTTTTGGATCGATATCTACTGCTTTTGTTGTTTTTTAATTGACAAACCCATGGAAAATAATATGATGAGCTTTGAAGCACAATACCTGTAGCCTAGAGTAAATAAAACCCACTATTACTTCTCCTTTAGAGATATTTTGGAATTGCGATAAAACAGGAGCAAGGTGAGCACCCCTGACAATCAGATGACATCTGATACAGCTGAAGATCTACTATGAATCATGGAGGCCAGTTTCCAACAGGTTTATTTTGCATACTGATTTATTTTTTTAGTTAAAAAAGGGAGTTGCCTTCACCTGGAAAGACAAGACTAGACTGGATTTGAAAAGAGTGGAATATGGCAGAGGAGAGCAGATCAGAAGAGTTCAATGGGAAGATACCTTCATAGATTATTAAGACCAAAAGTCTGATCACTAATCAAAATGCTAATCAAAAGTTAAAGGATATTACTGAAGGCATTGTCCAAGTGTCTCTTGAACACTGACAGCCCATGGGGCATCAATTACCCCTCCAGGAAACTTGTGCCAGAGTTCAGCCACCTCCCACATTAAAGAAGTTTTTTGTCCACCACGAGCCACCTACCCTGAAACACCTTTGTGCAGTTCCTGTGCATCCTGGCCTTGGTTCCCAGGATCACAGCCCAGCACCTCTCTCTGCTTCCTTTTGTCATTCAGAGCTTTTTAAAGTGTGAACACTCACTAACATAAAATCATAGAATGAAATCATAGAAGGGTTTGGTTTGGAAGGAACCTTAAACACAGTAGTTTTCCAGCTCTGCTGCCATGGTCAGTGATACCTTCCACTAAACTAGATTGCTCAAAACCCTGCCAAATCTGGCTTTGAATGCTTCTAGGAATGGGGCAGGCCGTAACTTCTCTCGGCAACCTGTTCCAAAAGTATCTTCAGATACTTTTATTTTGGCAATGTCAATTCCATCTATCTAAGCACTCAAACAGATCAGCTTCATATAGCCAGGTGTTTTTCATGGATTGTTCCCAAGAAAGGATTTTTAATCCAATTCTTCACACAAAAATGAGAGAAAGATAATTCTATCTATGTGATAACAAAGCACACTGGGAGGGTGATTACCTGTCCCTTGTATTTACTAATCTTGTATTTATTTCTTACATTAACACTTGAGAACTTTTTAAAAAGGTTTTTAAAAGTAGCCAAAGTTTCAGATACGGGTCAGATTGTAAGTACATTTTGTTTGTTTACAATGGGTCCATAGCATCACTTTCCAGAAAAGACTAGTGAAGTGTTTTTAAAACTGTTGAAAAGGATGTAGACAAAGAAAATGTAATCATTCTGAATGACAGGACTATATTTCCAGGGACTGAATATTCTGTGACAATTAAGGGAGCAACACGACTACATTCTTTTTACCAATTAATTCCTTTGAAATAACTTGAATAAATGACACAGGTGTCTTCTATCTCCCGGTGATATGGAGTTGCCCTCTTAGTCACTGCAATAAAACAGTTGCTGAGATCCAACATACAAAGGTTGGCCATAGCCAACAGAGGAACAGCATCAAGTGGCACACTTCTACAGAGATAAGAGATTCACTAATGTCAAGGGGCAGTCTGGAGGACTTTGCATAGAAGCTACCTCTCTTGCTACCCTTCTAGAATGCAATAACAGAAATATTACAACCATCAACCCATTATCTTTTTCTGAGAAGCTCCCTCTTTCATTTTCATTTATATCTGTACCTTCTCTCATTCTAGATTGCACTTTTCTAACTCTGAAGCATACATACTTAGATTCTTCCAAAGAAACCTCTAGATTTATTATTTGTTCGTCAATAATTGAACAATCTCTTCCATTTTATTTATAAGATCCCTCAAATCCTGTAACTAAATTGTTAACTGAATTACAGCAGCTGAATTTTACTACCACAACACAAATTTTAGGATAAAAATCTCCCAGTCTTCTGAGAGGGGTGTTTGCCTGGTGAAGTTACATGAGAGCACAGCCAGAACAAGGAACAAGAGCAGCTTTTGCAAACATGTCCTCACTTGTGAAATATATTCTTTGCCTATCAGGTCCTAGTTCAGCACATGGAGCTTCAACTCCTGGCTGGGAGTACTTTGGGAAACTGGCTACCAAAACTTGCTTTCATAAACGGAAGACAGGGATCGAGATGTTTAGCTAATACAAAGCATTCAATGGCTCTATATGTTATTGCCTTCTCTCAAAATCTGGCAGTCTTTTCTAAATTCAAGAAAAAAAAAATTGAAAAAAAAAAAACAGGGAAAAAAACCTGAACAAAACTCATAAACTTCTAGACACACTGAACAGTAAGAATATTAATTAAATGGAAAAGGAAGTTATAAGATAGAAAAAATTCTAGGTATCTTGCCACTGGTAAATTCCCTTTCCCTTCTTGCCCTCTGCTCCCCACACACAAACACCCTTTTCGCTGCTTTCCCCAGGAGGGAGTGGATCTTGCAACGCTTCCTTGTTGTGGTGAGCACTTACTGACACAAAGATTCTCACTAACATCTTACAGAGAAATTTTACACAACCAGGGAAGCAGGACAGAAAAATCAGCTGAGCTAACGAATGTCTGGGACAACTGCAATTTTTTGCTGTGAGCACATGTGGACTCCACTTGCCAGCTGGCCCATGTTCACCCCTTTCCTTAACAGTTCTCTGAACAAAAGTTCAGTGACTCTCTATACTATACTGTCCACAGACGAATACGTAAGGTGAAGTTCCACCTGCGGAATATGAGTTGAAAACTTTGGGGATTATGATCCAGACAGCTGACAAGTGTTGTAAACAGTCAGAAAGTAATCCATGCAGCCCTGTGATGTAGCAAAGTTGTGTAGAGATTGCGGGACCAGATGAGATCTGTCTTTCATGTTCTGCACATTGGTAAAGAATTTAAGAAAGTTTTCCTGGTTAAAAATAAAAACAAAAACAACAACAAAAACAATCAAAACAAAATAAAGAAAACAAATGAGAAAAAAAAAAAACCCCAAACAAATGAAATCATTGAAGATGTATGTCATGATTTTCTTGTCATTGTTAGCTACTGTTCAAAAACATGGGAAGTGTCAAATTGAACAGTGTACTAATCTGATAGACCTCCAAAAATTCAAAGTATTATAAGTATATTGGAGACTACTGATAAAATTCTAATCTCTTCCCCTCCCTCCTTTTTTTTTCCTTATAATTCACTTTATTCAGTCAAGCACTAACTTTGTTACATAATGATATATACATATGCTCAATTTTCTGAGCATTCTTTCAAGGGTATCCTGTTTAAGGCTGGGCTGTTTAATTAATAGATTTCCCCAAACTATTTGTTAGAAATGTTAGAGATTTACTGAAGTTCAGTTACAAGCAAGATAATGCAAAGAAATCTTGTAGCCTGAACCACTTAGTTTCCTACAGACAAATAACTTAATGAAGCATTTTTTTGTTGTTATGAAGGAAGTTGGAAACGTTCACATGCTCTTCTCAGATGTATAATAACTATCTCTTGCCAGAGAGTTTTGGCTGTGTAGCTTATGAGAACCTACAGTGGGATTTCCAGAGATTTAAATAATTAGATTACCCCAATAAGCTCAACAAAGTCTTTCCCAAATTCTCTGAATTGTGCTGATAAGTGAAAGTTATGTACTAATCCCATCATACCCAATCCCCTGAAGTGTTGTAGGCGACTGTGGGACACCCATGAGATGTGATGCGACAGGCCCCCTCCCAGCTCTCTGATTGATTGGGCGTAGACGAAGCACATAAGGTATATAATCTAGAGTTCACATATAATAAATGCCATTTTGCTGTTCATCATATTGGTGTGTACGTGCACTTATTTGGTCCTGGCCTGGTTAAAGTCAGTAGCGTAGGAGGCAGTGCAACACTGAAGATTTTTTATATTTCCTGTACTTAATAGGCCTCAAAATATTGTCACGACAGATCCCATCAGAGTTTTCAACCACATCTATGCCCTTTTCTTTCTGAAACAAGGAAAAGTAGGATAGAATATTGAGAATATCCTCATTTTGAGGATGATTTACTATACCTGCATTCTTGAAAGAATAGATTTGGTTCAGACTAATGTCAAAGGCTGAATTTTGAAAAGCTCTTAGACAAAGCTGTGGTCATTCTTGTCCATTGGAAGATAAGTAAAGGTAACTCAGGCCAGGTAGAGAGTGATGTATGCTGCTCAGGGACAGATGTGAGCTGGGATCAGTGCCACTGCCAGCACACAGCCTGGAGCAATGTCCTCTCCTTGAGCTGGGAAACTTCACAGTATGGGAACTTTTCTCTTGAGAGCACAGCAGTGAGGACAACCTCTTCCTAAGGTACAGTGGCTTGGAAAAGTGAAGATGAATCTTTTAAAAGCCTCTCCTTACTTCATGGATTTATCACTCCTGACCAATAACAATATGTAGGTAACTTGGATAGAGGTTATCTACTGGGATTAAGAGCAACAACACAAAAATATTTTATACAAAATAGGCTTCCCTCCCTCAATTTTTTATCCTCACTAGGTCAGATATTTTCCTTTAAAATAATTCTATTATATGCCTTTTTATATCTACAATTAATTGTATATATTTAAACTGCGGGAGTCAATTGTTGGCTTCTTATTATACAGAAGGTCTGTTTTTAATTTCTCCATTGAATTCATATTCATTAGTCTCATCTTTCATCACTTGCCGTGCAGTTGGAAGGGGATACAGTGCCATCTTTATACATATTTGCTGCAAGACATTAACTTGCAAGGAAAACGCAGCAAGATTCAACATGGACAGAAACCAGTCATTCTAAATAAAAAAGTTGATTCATAACCTTCAGATCCAAATAATTCTATTTCCTGTGCTGAAATTCATTTAAAGAGTCAGAAGTGGTTCTGTAGGCTAACTCTAAATTTCAGAAACAGCGGTAGAATTTGTCAGTCTACTTCATTATGACAAAACTTCCACAAAACTGAAAAAAACATAAATAGTTGTTGTGATCTATAATATTCTGACTCAAGAGATTATGCAGTTTCTATATACATAATAGGATAGGTAAAGGGGTTGCACCTGCACAGTGATATATATATGTGGCCTGAGTAATCATGGACGCTTCCCTAACAAGCCTCACTTCTTGTGTTCAAGTTATGTATACATCTCAGTTGCTCTCACAATAAGAAATGCTGGTCCACTTTATTGAAGAAGCTGTAGCCACTTCATTGCTTTGCAGTATTACTGAACAGATAATAATTGTACATGAAAGTTGAAGTACTGCTGCAGTCCTTCAAGAACAATCTGCAATCCAGCATGCTCACCCTGACTGCCCAAGTCAGGGAGCTGTAGGATCACAGCCAGCATCAGGCTCTTCCCTTTCTCTGGCATTTTGAACTATCAATTCATAGCTCACTGCAGCACATCCTCAGGAGGAATGAGAAGTAATGATTACTTTTTCCTACGTGGTGCCCAACATCCGACTGAGGTATGCTGCTGATAGGCTACACCTCCCACAGACCAAGACCAGAGCTGGAAGCTAGATCTTCCCAATTGTAAACAAAGAATTTAAGGCTATGCTCTGTTAAAAAATGTTAAAGACATCATGACCATTGTTTTTTAAATGAGAACATTTAAGTTTTAGTGCAAATGTACTGCACTGGGAGCAGATTCACAGCTGGTGATCCCAGATGAACAGGGCCCTGGGTCTGGCTTGGAACAGGCAGATGTTCTCTGTGGCCACAAGCCCGAATATGCTGATTTACTGTGTCTTGGTCTGTATGCCTGGGGTATACTTTAGAGAAAAAATGCCTAGAGGCTTCTGTAAGAATTATTTTAGGTTAGGCTTTTAAGTTACTGTAGCTAAAGATATTTGCAATGTTATTTTTTTCCATGAGGAGTTCATATTAAAATCAATGCTGTATTTATAGCCTATATCAACAGACAATCTCTCTTCATTTCATTTTTCTAGTAATAAAACAGCTCTTGGAAGTGCATTTGGGTACTTAGCATTAGAATAAATTAGTTCTGAGAGCACTTTAAACAGTGTCTAATCCAAAAAAACTTCAGCAATTGTGAGCTGAAAACTTAAAGATTGTATTTTGTTATTCATTGTGATGCCATACCGTAAGTAATTAATGTCTTTTGAAAGCCTAGAAAGAATGCAAAAGCATCAGTTTTCATTCATCTAAGATAAAGAGGAGGAGGAGTGAACTGAAAGGAGGATATGAGGATATGAGATAGTGTGAATTAAAGTTAAGAAATAATTCTTATAGAGTTAGTCATCACTTCACCCATGCACATCCCATATGCTTCATTCAACAATATCGTCAAGCTCTTTTGAAATTATTTTGTTTTATGTAGAAAAACATGGATATTTAGAAGAATTCATTTCAGATTAAACAGAGGGAAAGAAGTTTGAACATTATTTTCTCTCACAGTTTCTATTTTTATTTAATGTGATATGATTCATAAATATTTGATGGGCTATGCCTCAGTAAATGTCATTTTCTTGGCTCTGGGGAGAATGTCAACTTTGAGTGTTGATCAAAATGATATATAGTCTCTCTGGAGCAAGTAGGACAAGAACTACATTTCTGAAGGCTAGATTCTAGGACTATTAAAAAAAAAAAAAAAAAAAAAAAAAGGAATCTTTGCTTGTATTCCAAGATTAAAAGGGTCAAGCTGCCTGGGAAATTCAAGTCCAAATTTTTATAGTTTGTGGTACTAGTAGACTTTTCTGATTTTTGCTTATTTCTTCACTTCTTGATACAAATATAAGTTCAAACAATAATTTCTGTTAATTATAAGAGTATATCTTCCCTTAAAGAAAATACCTAAAATGACTATAAAATGACTATATCATTTTTCACTGTCATTTTAAAACTTATTCCTGCCTAAGGCACAAAACTCTTTTCCTCTGAATTCAGTGATGTACTGAAAATAAACTAGGGCAAGCCTCCTTCATGGCTTCATTTTCTTTACTGGACCGCACTCAAAATATGAGAAACAAATCTTAGCTTAAAGAGGAAATTGCCATGAATTGTACATATTTTTCTAAACACCTTTTTATTTTTGGTGGCCATACAGCAATAATACAAGAGCAGCAAATGAAATTGACAAGGTGGAGGCTGAGGTAGTTCATTTCATGGTATATGCATCTCTATGGAGTTCATTCAGAAAAGGGAGGAAGATAAGAGCAAATGCACTCCTCTTTTTTGCTGGCCTCTTTTGCTAACTCTTCCCTCTCAAAAGACAGACAATCACTGTGGCAGTGGTACACACAGATTACTTGGGCAATGGGCAGTTGGCAGTTTTCCCTTACAGAAATTTTTGTTTTTCAGCACAAATGTTTTTGATTCAAAGTTTTCAGTTTCTTAAATACCATAGAACTGATGAAGCATTTTCCCATGCAGTGATGGCTACCTCACTTATGGAAACGAAGACTGCCATTCAGTAAAATCTCAAGAAAAAGGAGATTACTTATTAGCTACAATCCTCCACACAGAAATGTCTTTGTTCTTCTGTCACATTTGTTAAGGTTCATTCTGTGAGGTCTGAAAGCAGCAAGCAATAGAAAAGACCCATTTTAGGGCATCTCATCTGTCACCTGGAACCATAAAGTTTTCTTCACATGTAGGTAACTATTAAAAATTTTTTTTTACTAATGCTTCCTAGGAATTCTGGTTGATACTTTTGGAAGTGTTTCTGTTTTTATCTGCTAAGAGATTCTTGTGAAAATTGGCCTGTCATACTGAGAGATGTGAATTTTAATATATTCACCCTGAGGAGATGTTGAATCTAGAGCACTCCATCCCTTCCTACACATTAATTACTAGACTTTTTAATGGAGAATAATTAGAAGAGGACACCAAGGGCACTTCCCTTTTTGCAAGTATCCTACAAAACAAAAACAAAAACAAGCAAACAAAATCTCTACCAAACATAAAAAAAAAAAAGTGCCATCAATACATTTTGTGCAGAACTTGATCCTATCATTGCACAGTTGCTGCCTGGGAAAGCTGCCTGGGTTTGTGCCCTGAGGGAACATGGAGGGAAGGAGGCCAAGTTTGGGATGTGGCTGGGATTAGGCACAATATTAGTGCCAGCCACCTCAGCCCTGTCAAGATGGAGAGCAATTCTGGACTTGTTCAGAGGCTCTACAGAAGTTGAGTGGGCTGGCTGTAAAACCACAGATTAGGGCTATGGCTCTGCAATTTTGCTGAAATCTTAGTTTAATGCCCCAAAGCTTTCTGGGATCTGTGGGGAAGTAGAAGAAGAGGAAGATCTAACACTGGACTTCTGCTGCTTTGGCTATCCCAAGACAAGGTTACCTTAATGTGTTAATTGTTTTATGCAGTTCTATGAAAAAAATACCAGCTGGACTGTTAGGTGCCTGTCAAATCCCTTAAGAATAGGTGATGATTTAAGTTGATTAGAAAAGCACTGTACTAAGTGAAAAGTGCCTTTTCTGAATTAATTTCCATGTGATCTGCTTATAGTACTTAACATATTTTTCAGTCCAAATCCGTAGTTCACTTTAATCCCGACATTTTAAAGCATCTGTTCTGCACCACACTACATATCTTCAGAGTCTCTCTGTTTCAACAAGAGTTTGAACTGCAATGGTTTGTATCCATATTCTGGAACCAGGGAAGGGGCATCTCCATCACTCTTCTTCTCTTTGTCATTGGACAAATAAATCAGTATTTCAGAATGAGATAGCTCCAGAGTTGCTTTAGTTCTGTCATTAATATCTCAGAGGAAATTTTTATCCCTGCAAGCACAGAGGCAGATGTCTGTAATTGGACCAAGGGGGATGTCATTAGTATTGATTAAGTGCACAATATTTCTTGAATTGTCTGTTTAGCTTTTGTACAATAGATCTTATGAAAGAATGCACTTTGTGTTAGTGGAAACTGGTAAACAGGACTGTTCTTTTGCACCTTCAAAATCAATTTTGTGCCTCATTATCTGTTCCTGTTTTAAGTAAATTAAATGATCCCTTCAACTGACTTCACCTGGGAGTGCCTGTGGCAGGCTTTGTCCTTTCTGGTGAGCCAAGCTCTGAGCTGTGTGTGGCATTAGCAGATGCAGGTGGCAGAGTAATTGCAGTCCCCTTGCACAATTCTGTGATGATACCAGCTCAGCACTGCCTTCATAGCCAGTAACACAGAATGGAGAATGACATTTTCCCCTGTCCAATCTCCTCATAGCAGGCAAAAGATGGAAGAAAAAAAAAGTTCACAGAATCACAGAATCGCAGAATTGTAGGGGTTGGAAGGGACCTCCAGAGATCATTGAGTCCAACCCCCCTGCCAAAGCAGGTTCCCTACAGTAGGTCGCACAGGTAGGCATCCAGGCAGGTCTTGAACATCTCCAGAGAAGGAGACTCCACCACCTCCCTGGGCAGCCTGTTCCAGTGCTCCGTCACCTCACTGTAAAGAAGTTCTTGCGCACATTTGTGCGGAACTTCCTATGCTGCAGTTTCCAGCCGTTTCCCCTTGTCCTGTCTCCACTCACCACTGAAAACAGTCTGGCCTCGCCATTCTGCCCCCCACACCTTAGATATTTATAGACCTGGATCAGGTCACCTCTCAGTCTCCTTTTCTCAAGGCTGAACAGACCCAGTTCACTCAGCCTTTCCTCATAGGAGAGATGCTCCAGGCCCTTCACCATCTTCGTGGCCCTCCGCTGGACTCTTTCCAAGAGATCCTTGTCTTTTTTGTACTGGGGAGCCCAGAACTGGACACAGTACTCCAGATGAGGTCTTACCAGGGCAGAGTAGAGGGGGAGGATCACCTCCTTCGACCTGCTGGACACGCTCTTTTTAATGCACCCCAGAGTTGCAAAATCAAAGTTGTAAAATCTCATCTCTTATGAGAAAAATGTGTTAGTGCAAGACATCTGGAAGGCTGTCATGAGTAATCCATTCGGTGAAGACATTTGAAGCTGGACAAAGAATGTGTGCAGTGTATCCTGGAGACAAGGTACGCCAGAGGCAGGACCAATTCAAACAACACTGCAGAAATCCAGGACTGACTTGAAGCCTATAAGGCAATGTAAGGATACAGAACAGTTCCATTTAGAAGAAAGACAAGACATTTAAAACATTCTGGCTATGCAAAATACATACAAAACTTTTCCAAGGAAGCATACTGAGGATAGAATGAAGGGATAAAAAATGCTTGACTTGTAGAACTACTGATGGCTTTTCACCCAAGAGATTTGGATCAGAGAATGATCACAGGTCAACAGCAGAGAAAGGCTGACTTTACACATAGGCAATACACATGCCTAAAGTATTACCCTAAGATTCACAAAAGAGAAGTGAGTTACATTGCAGTTAGTATGGATTAATAGCACAAGCATAAGAAGTAACTGTGAAATAGAAAATACAATGTGCATTCATACCTGAGAATATTTAAAATGTTCTCTTTATTTCTCTTGCAATTGCAAGGGAATGATGTGACAAGAGGCATCACCTCACTTGGCTCTTTTTAGGTACATAAGACTAAATTTCTTCCAAGGCCAAACCCATGATCAAAGGAAATGCTACACTATAAAAAGAGAACAACTGAGAAGAATGGAAGAAGAAGTAAGCAGAAGTTAGCACACTTCTGGGAGAAAGTAGCCAAGAGAGTTGTACAGGAGTTCACTGTCTCCTCTAATTTGGAGGCAGCAGAACAAGAGAGGGATACTTATGAAAAATTTGCAAAGCAATGATGTTAATTCACAGATGTGTGAAATTTTGCTGGTTTGTGCTCTTCTGCTTTGCGGCAATCATGAGGAAAAAAAATAAAGCTCTTTTAAAAAGAGTCGTTTTGGAGATGGGAATAGAGACACTGCTCTGCCTACTGACCAGGGACAGTTGAAACAGAGGGGCTTTGGGAATCTACTCAGAGAAAGGGAAGCAGCAGTAATGTCTTCAGTGTCCCGAAGTTTAGGCAGGCATGCCAGATGAGCAAGGCTACTTGCTCAGTGGCGTATGAGGACACTGCAAGTTTACTGCTTATGAAAAGAAGAGACACTAGAGCAAGTCTTCTAGTTCAGACCTGCTTCCAGATTGTGTATTCAAGCCTTAAGGCATTATTTAGCTTAATTATATAAATTGTTTTGTAAAACAGAACATGAAAATGGTATACAAATGACTGACAGCACAGACTATGAATGACCGCGTTGTTCTGGTGGATTAGGAGTAAAGAAGTTTATTGTGGATAACACTTTCAAAAGAGCTATCTTTCAATTTCAGGTAAATAAGGAAGGCCTTATTTAGGTATTCTTTCAAAAAACAGTCCAAGGTTTATGGACTTGTTTCAGATCCCAGGAAAGTTAGTGGTATGATTTCGATCCTTATTCACATGCTTACATAAAGTCCCAAGTTGGCACTACTGAGCGCAGTGGAGGAATATTCAACAATGTGCCAAAGATTACTTTCATACCATAAATTGTATGTAAATTGTTCTGAATTCAGAAGTGCTTTAACCCATCAGAGCTGCTAAATGCTCCCTCCCACTCTTTTTTTTTTTTTTTTTTTTCCCTGCTTTATATTAAAAAAATATGGTTGAGGCGAGTTTAGGGGTAGATCTGAAATGTCAAGATTTTAATTCCTCCTCTTCATTCATGTTAGGTCGTGTTTATATGAAGCTTTAAAGATGCACTGCTTACAGCTTATTAGTGTTTTGAAAGCCTTTATCTACAGAACTTTTATAAACAGAATTTTAAAGAGTAGAGAAGTTGACAAAAATAACTATGTGGGCTGTCCCAAACCTCTCTCAAGAGGGGATGGTTATAGAAAAAGTTCATATTTGGTTGAATCATAAATTATAGTTAAAACAGGAGAAATGAAGAAAAATGTAATCTCTCGACCCTTCATTCTCCCAACAGCTAAAGCTCTCAAGAAAACACAAACAGTTATAAATATTAATAACTCCCTTAGAGACTAATTTGGTGCTAACAATTTTATTATAGAACTTACTTTTCTGCACTTGAAACAGAGCATATGGCAACTTGAAATCAGGACTTGAAAGAACATATCTGTTAATGCGCAAGACTTCTTGCAATAGACAATCATATGTAAGCATAGAAAAGATGCTTTAATATTGATTTCAGGCATTGATTCAAGAAATGCAGAAGCAAGCTTTACTGCCAATATAAAGAAATATATTGTCTTCCAATATCTGGATTCCATACTCAGTTCGTAAAACCAGTACAGTGGGAAGTAAGTGGAAGAAGGAAATAATAGTTTTGATGTAGTATTGTTTTGAATCAACTAGAATCACACTGAACAGAAAACTTTTACAGCCAAGTTGAAGTCTCAAGTTAGAATTAATATTGCTCTTAATGACTGTTCTCAGATGAACATAATAAAATCAAAGAGAAAATTCACACCAGGCAGATGAGGGCATGTGTTCTGGGATGACATCTCTGATGACCTGACCACAATGTCAGCAGATGACTAGATGCAGGCATGCCCAGACAAATGGGGAAAGATTTTCCCTGCGCAGGTGGCATTAGCGCAAGGGCAGTGAACTGCTGACATTTTGGAAGATATTTCTCAGAACACTTGAACTGACAGCATGTAGGTTGCCTTTTTATGAACTACAGAACTTAGTAACAGGGAGGGACTTGGCTTAACACAGGGGTGGTAGAGTTTCTTCAAACAAAGCTAGCCACGTAACACATGCCAGATGGAAAACTATAAACACATATATACTTCATCTAGGACATTTTATAGCTTAAAAATGTATGCTACCCCCTGACACTGTGCATGTTTCAATCAGTCACACTCTGCATACACTTCTCTGCACCATATTTTCTATCTGTACTTCTATGTTCCTTACTTGTCTCCATACAATATTTTATTCACTGTCAGTTTAAAGTGTTACACTAGTGAAGATGGCTGTATTTTTGTTCTTAGTATCTTACGGAATTATTTCCTTCCAGCGAATATAGAAATTAACTTCTTCTAATATCTACTCTGTACTTCTTCATATATAAATCAAAAGCAAGTTATAACTATGGTACAGAAACTTGTTAACTGATGTTAACGTACATTGAGATGCTTGCTTTCTCAATGAACTGATGCCTTCATTAACACAGCAAAGCACAGCAGTAATTAAGGTGTCATATTCCTTGGTAGTATAGTCCTACACCTTGCAGAAAAGTTGACTACGTCACCCTACGGTCAATTTGATATTAACATAGAGTTTCTAAGCATTCTTAGAAAGAGTGGGACAGAATACCTAATAAGTGGACAATCAACCCATATAGGATGGAAAGTTAGAGGTATACATTTATTACTGTTTGGAAAAACTTAACTTTCCAGGGGAATTGTAGAGAACTCGAACAATATTTATTTAGGAAGTAATGAATAATAAAGTAATTCCACATTTTTAATTGCTTGGCTTTTTTATTTTTTTTTAATTGAAAAAGTTCAAATATAAAAATTTCATAAGATTTATTCCTCCCATTATACAGCTGATGCTGAGATACACAGCTGGCCACAGGTGGGCAATTGCAGCAGGACAATCTATTTGAGTGGATATGTGATTCATGGAACTTCATGAGAATCATAGAATCAATCATAGTTGGAAAGGACTTCTAGGATCATCAAGTTCCAACCTCCCTGCCACGGGCAGGGTTGGCAGCCACTAGATCAAGTACTAAAAAAGAACCTGCAGGAATTTTCATTTTAATGCTTTTAGTATTTAAGCAAACTCTTACAATATTTACCTTTAAGAAATTTAATACTTTTTAACAAATGTCAGTTATTTTCAATGTAAATGTGCTTAAAATAAATTGGATGCTTCCAAAATGAAGTTAATTACATTTATCAGAACTGCAGATTAGAAAAGTAGAAAGGAAAGACCATGACATTAAAAGGCACAGGGCCAAATTTTGGCTCACCAATTTATTCAAAACTATTAGGAGGAAAACAATTAGCTACAAATTAGCATCACAAAAGGCTAATAAACTTAACAGAATCATTACAGGTTAATATTGTCCTCTAATCAAATCCCTCCAGCAAGGTGATATACCAAGCTATTTTGTACTCTTAACTTTATTCCTGACTCTTGAAAATAGCAGTAAGAGAGAAAATATGTACCGTGTAGAAGCAGTAACCATACCACACCTGAGCAGAGAGCTCACTGCACTGGACCAGCTGATACACACACACCTACATGTGGTGAGAGCATTTAAAGCTGGCCCTGGACAAAAATCAGTGATCTAGGTTAATAAAATAAATAAATGAATTAAAAAAACAAAACACTTTTCATCACTGCTGCAGTGATCAAAAGCTCAAAATTATCAAAGCATTAGAACAATATGAGAAGGCTTGTAAGCAGTAGTTTTTCACAGATTTTAATACAAAAACTGGTTTCTCTTTCTGGTTCAATGTGCATACAATTACAAATCTGCATAAAACATACTGGTTGTACTTTTTGATATGCAGGCTTATCTGTAGCAGCTTTCTGAGGCTATTCATGGAAAATACACTGACACACCCAAAACCTACCCTGATGCAGAGAAAGAAATTTGTCCACTCCCATTCCCCAGCCTTTGAAAGGAACACCCTCACTCACCTCAGCACACTGCTGAGCCAGGCAGGAACCAAGTACCTGGCATGGGATAATGACTTATGGCTGTTTGAATCTAATTCTCATAATCCACATTTCTATTTTCTTCTTTAGGGCCTGCAATCCATTCTGGAGAAGCAAATAATGAAATAACCTAACAGGACAAACCCATGGCCTATTCCAGTTCACTGACCAAGGGTAATGTTTTTCCTAGTTCTTCCAAAAGGCAACAAGTTCAAGTCCCAGGGACAGGATTAATTACTGTCTGTAAGCATACAGCAGCAATTGGTTTATCTAAAAATGTATTGGCAAGCTGGCCCCCCTGCCGCCTTTCACTCTGCTTGCTGCTCCCAAGGAAAAGAATACTTTAGATTTTCCTTTTCAGTTCAGACAAAATCCTCTGGAGCTCCAGGGTTGCATACCGCTGCTCTGAATATTGATGAAGTGTCTTAGAGTGAAAACATATGATGAGGGAAGTCCAAATGTGCTGCAGCACTGCATATGCATACACACACAGTTCCTATTTGAATGGCCTCTATGTAGAAATGAGATAGATACAAACGGAAAAACGCACTGGCAGTCTAGACTCATACGCATTTGTCTGGCTCCAAAATTTTTGTGAGTGTATTAGCATAGAGCTGAAAAAAGTTTTCCACCACAAAATTGCCTACAAAGAATTATAATTTTTTGTAAATATCAAATCACTTCTCCTTAATTGACTTTTGCAGGGCCTAAATTCATGTCTTTTTTTCTTCATGGAGGGAGGAAAGGAAATAGAGCTTAGGGGATGCACTCGTTTGTCACTGGTAATGAGACACAGACAGGATGTATCCCAGGAGTTCTGGGTGCAGCGTCCTTTCAAATGGGCATTCCTGTCTGACCTACCAGTTGCAAAATCTCAGTGAGGTTGAACTGAATGTGTGAATGCACAAAGTACTGCTCCTCTTAGGCTTATGCTTTCGTCCATATGATGGCATCTCATCACTGTACAGCAGAGAATGCCAGCAGAGGCACCCCAGGAGATGTGAGAGGTTGAGAGGTTGCTGCGTGCCAGAGATAAGATGGTACACTGAAAATTCATCTCATTCAACTCCAAAAGACACCAAGCCACAAAACACTCGACATAATCGAAGGAAATATTTGGCATATTTCCATCCTCTCCCTAGAACTCAACTTTTGTATCAATCTAATAAAAACAAGAGGAGAGAAAATACTGCCAATATCACAAACACTTGCAATGGCTGAGAAGATGAGACACTGATAAACCTGGAGTATGGACCATATTTTATATGCTAGACAAAGTGGAAACAAATATAAACAAAAAACAGTCAGTAATCCTTGCCATTTGAGCCTGGGTAAAATAGCAAATGAGAAGAAATCTTATGAACAAAGAAAACCGATCTAGACTTTGAAGGCATTGCATAAGCACCATTACAAACACAAATGTAACCCACACACTGTCTCCAAATACAACTACAGTTTTCCTATACTTCTGCATGACTTAATATCCCTTCTCTCCCTCTGCCTTTCCACTTGCTTGCAGTGCTGTCAACATATACTTGTCAATGAGAAGTGAAAATTTACACCTGTACAGAAGCAGTTTTAGCTGCTACTACTTGGAAAAGAGTTTTCTTTGTGCTTATTCATTGTTTCAGCATCTTACATTTGCATGTGCTTTCATATTTTGCAGTAGTTTGCAAGCATCCTCAGAGTTTCACAAAAAAAAATTCATGGCCATAGTACCTGTACGCAAAAGATGAGACCAGAAGTTAAGAGAGCAACCCATTTATGCTTCCTTTATTTCATTTGATTCGATCAATATGAACTTAAAGTATAAAAGCAAAAAACTGACTCATGGCTAACCTATATTTAATTTGTTCCTTGTTCCTGTTCTATACATTATTATACTCAGTTATTGTTGTTTACAAATGAAAACTAAAACATGTTCCCAAGCACTTGCACTGCTATGCTATCTACAGCTACAGTGTTGAGATATCCCTCCTCCTTATTGTGCATTGAAGTAGCTCTGGGAGTTTAGAATAGAAAAGCAAGCAGCATCCAATCAGTCTATCAAAACCAACGTTCCAGATTAAAGTAAACTTTTCATGCCTCAGGTATCACTTACAATTCTCTTCAAGAATGTACTGAAACTTCTGTCTGTTTGGATGTTTTTTTTTTTTCATTCTGAAAATAACAATAAACAAATGAAACATCACCTGGGAAACAAATGAAGCTGTCAATGAGTTCTTATGTGCACATGGCTGATTCTGCGTTACTGGCTGCATTAAAGCAGCTGCTAACACATATTTATTAACACAATGAATGTAATGCTTTTACATTCTTTTTGAATTTTTTGAGAATCTTACAGTTTTTGAGAATCTTACATGAAGTTCAATCTGGTTAAGAAACCTTTCTTAGCTTGAACATTTTATTATCTTTTGCAAAGACTCCAAACCATCCTCTGCAAAAGTATTCATGTGTGAGCAGTAGCATGGAAGAAACAAAAAAGGCCCATTATGGCTTTTATTTTAATAATCACATATTTCCTTTAAAATCTGAGTCACGCTTTTCGTTATGGGAATGTCATCTGATATGTTCCTGTCTCTTGATTATTTTGCAGGTAAACAGCAGAAATGTAGAGAAAACACATTTTTCCACTGGGAAAGAAACACACCTTTGAAAAAATGCATTTAAATAAAAATAAAGACATAGAATCTTTAACAAAAAATAGTGATAGAGTGGTCTAAAAAAGCAGCACAAATGGAGAAAAGTATGAACATCATAGTAGGCTTGGATGTCCCCCGCAGATGTAGTTGTTTGGCTGCTCATCCTATAGATTTTGTTTGGATATTTGTGCTGCATTATTCTTATGGTTTCTTTCTGCTTTCTATAAGTTTCCATATCACAGAATTACTTATGATGGAGAAGAAAGTGAATGTCAGTCCAATTCTAGGAAATAACCAGAAGTTAGGTATCACCCACAGGTTGCAGGTAAGTAGATCTTCATTCTCCCACTTTCTGGAACTGCACTGCCAATCACTTGAAGACTTTATTCTTTCCCTCACTGAACTGTGGAAGAACTGGGTTCTTCCAGTCTCTCCTGATGAACTTGCTCACTTGCTCCCTTTTTTATCTAGATCTTTGAATTGAGCCAAAACCAGAATGAATGATTATCACAATGAAAAGAGTATTTCAGTTAGAGCCAAAAATATGAGAGGAGGGCAGTAGCACACTGCTGGGTATTCCTATTGTGGAATCTTAGCAGATCCCTCAGCAACAAAATTCTTCAGGTAGGTCTCCAGAAAGAAAGAATTTGCCGAAGGGGCATAAAATGCTATCTAAGCAGACATCACTGAAAAGTCCTGCTGTAAAACATGGGGGTGAGGAGTTTACAAAATGCCTAATACAAATGCCTACATGTGCAAAAGAGGTGAAATTTATCACCACTCCCAGACAGCCCTGGAGAGCTGACACATGAATACAGATGGGAACATGGTGCTTTCTGTCCTCTGTCACCTCTAAGATTTTTTCAGAGCCATTTATTTTCATGTTTCTGTCCTTCATGAGATAGGCAAAGCATTAACATCTGCAATGTTCCATTTATACTCCTGGTTGTAAAAGAAGCTTCTGCTCTGTTTTGCACCATGCTCAACCTGGTCAGGTTATCTGTAACAAATATTGTGGTGTACAGCCATGGTAGTTTCTAGATAAGGTTAAGGGAAAAAATTTGGAGCCTTCCCAGTACACTTATGCATATTCGAGGTTTCATGGTTGATGAATATTATTTTCTGAATTTAACGTTTGGCCTCGGGCACCACAGGGGCAGGTAGATGCTAAATAATTTTGCATAGCACACAAATACTTTTATCAAATGCTGACTTGTCCAGCCTGCTTATGTGTACTTGCATAAGCTGAAGTGTCCTAGGATAGGCTCCAGTACAAGAACTTGGACAAACAGAGCAGCCCTCTGTCTCTAACAAACCAACAAATAGCAGTACTAGAGATTACTGAACTGCTCTGTTGATGCCAAATGCAGTGTCAAAAGTTCATGCCCAATCTTGTACTTCATATAATTCATTGATGAATGATTGGGCACAAGGGAAAGAAGAAATATGGTATCCTTCAACTGACAAAGAATAATGTAATATTTCAGAAATAATTAGCACAGGGAACAACATACCTGCCCAGATATACTGGAGCATAAACCATTCTTTCTCGCTGGCACTGGGAATTCAGTTTTTTCTTTGTATAGATTTTTCTGAGAGACCAAACAGTTTACGGGCATACCAACAACATGTTGTATAGGTGCTGGGTTTGGGATCTGTGAGCCATTCAGCTGGAGAAGACTCATTATAATTTTCTGCCTATTTTTGCCAATTTTTAACATTCACTCAGAAAAGATTTGGATCAGATTAATCCTAACAAGTAATTTACTGCTTTACAGCAAAAGGTAGGTAGGTAGACATCTGCTTTTCACTGCCAAATAGGAACACTTCTTATCTTAATGACTCTTATCGTCAAACATGAGTGGTTATGCTTAGAGCCTGCCTACAACAGAGACCATGCCATCAGGTTCCAAATGTCAAATTTACTTCATTTAGATTTGCCTGCTAACACTAGCAAAGTCAATACTAGTAAATTAAACAGAAAACCAGGGGAGGTTCCCATGCAATGGAACTTGATTACCCAATTACACTGTCCTCACACAGTTCTAGGCTGGACTAAAGATTAGCCTCTCAGATGATCCCCAAATATTGTTCAGTAGCTAATACAGAGTCAGTTCTAATACAGACAGAGTTTGGATGCAGGTAACACACAACAGAGTACAATAATATGGACAGAGACCACACAGTTAATGTTGGGGTTAAACAAGTCCCACATTTATTTATTCAATTTATTCTTACAGATGAGAAAAACAATGTCCAATGAAATAACACTATGCTTGTCTTTATAAATTGTTTTGCTATTACTGAGATCTCATGAGGCCTAGAGCTAATTTGCCATGTTTATAGCTGGGAGGGATGCACAGTGCACTTAAAGACAGCATAAGAATGCAAAACCATCTTGGCAAATTTGAGAAACTTATTCTGAGAAAGAAAAACAGAGGCAACCAACATAGTCTAGAAATCTCGTCAAGGACAATCAACAGTACCAGTCCAAGGTGAAGTACAGTGGTCTAGGGAGCCATTTAGAAGAAAAGGATCTAGGTCTTACAAAAGATGACAGTCAGATGTGATTCAACAGTGTCAACAGTGTAAAAAGGGCAAACAATGTCTCTATTAGCAGGAAGATGCACAAAGTAGTTTTACTTGGGCTTGGTAAAACTTCACCTCAAATATCTTGCCTGTATTGGGGAAAATTAGGGATTTCCTTTCTTTATCCTCCTTCCTCCTCTTTTCAGACAATTGTGGAGCAAGTGAACAAAGTCTGGAGGAGAAATTAAAAAAATGGCTAGAAAACAAAAATGTCTAGAGACATGACCTATGTGCAGAAGGTGACAATCAACGGCACTCAGTTTAGAAATGAGAGCAACTGAAGGATTAACAGTCTTCAGATATGGAAAAAGGAGCAGGAGGGGAACAATCTGTTTTCCACATTGACTTTAAAAAGGACAAAGAATTATGATCCTCTTGCATTGCCAAAGCAGGCTGTCCAAAGAGGCTGAGGGTTTATCCATATTAAGGGCAAGTTGGGCAGTAGCTGAAGGGAGTAAAGGCATGAAAATATTGAATTTTGGTTGGGAGTGATGGTCTCTGAAGACTCTTTTCAGTCTTACTTTCGATTTCCGTATGTTTTCCATCACTGGTGTACAATTAAAATAATGCTAGAATTAATATATGACTCTCTAGTACCACTCCCATTTCACCACTTGATGATTTCTTACGTTTTTATTGAGGGGGCCCTTTCAATTTGCTAATTCTTTGAATACTCGATGTTTTCTCTTCCCAACTCATTATAGTGTGTGGTTCAGACCACAAAATCTCTACCATATAGCATCCACACAGTTGCTTTTCTGCTTGATATTCAGCTTTCTCTGATAGTGCAGTCAGGCCGACAAATACAGACTTATTTTTATGAATTCACATTCCTGGCATTAACTTGGTTCTAATTCTTTAATCCGTCAGTAATCAAAATTCATTTTCATGGAATGATTGATTTATGGCAAGGCATTCAGTAGTTTCAAGCCTTATTGCTTGATCTCTTATATATGCTGTAATTTAGGGCTAGATCACGTAATCTGTCATATCTGTAAAACAGGAATAATACAAAGTCTCCTTGTCAAGGGGGGTTGCAGGGATAAATTTATTACCACGATGAAACACTCAGATACTACAGAGCTAAAAGCATTGCAGGTATAAAGACAGAATCTTTCCAATAGAAATTGTAGGAACTGAAGGGCAGAACCCTCTGTTCATTCTCTGTAGAAGCAACGTTATTTTTCATCAACCAGCAACAAAGTTCAGTTTTTGCTAACTTGTAGTCTTGCCTTTATTCTCTCTTGCTCCTAAACCAACAACTTCCTACATATTTCCCTGTACTTGTTTTCAGAAGCTCTTGAGATATTTTGGTGAAGAGGCAGGAAGTATTTTGCATAAAACAAAAGTATTCTTTTGTTAACAGAACTGCTAATTAAGCTAACAGCCTCAGCATTCAATAGGGAAGGAGTTATCCTGAACAAAATTTGATCTCTGAAAACAGTATTACTTTTTAGTTAGTGTGCCTAGTTCTGAAATTACCCTGATAGAGAACGACAGACAAGGTAAATCACAGAATGATTTTTAATCCTTATCTTCTTTATTAGTAGACTCAGAACTAGAAAGATAATTTGTGCCTGGCCTCATAATCGTGTTACCACTACTTTCTCTGATTAAGCAGTGAAAATTAGAGACTCCTAGGAACTGCTGAAGCTTCTTGAAACTTCTCTGAAAGACTCTCACTTGTGACTTCCTTATACTTCTTTCAATATGTTCACGTAAATTGAACAGGTATCAAACTATGCCACAGGCATTCTTCCCAAAGAACTTGTCCACCTATTGCAGTAGAGGAGGCCAAATTGGCACCAGAAGTGTCCCTTCTACCAACTGCCAAATGGGACAACGAGAGTTTTTGACCCAGGACTTACAGGAATGACATGAAGAACTCCAAGGTCATTTGATACAAGTCGTTGCACAATCCTTACATGGTAGCTACTTCAATACCCTTAATGTAATAGGAGATCCTAATGTAATCGGAGAACATCAGACATTCAAGACCTATGAACAGGCCTCACCACATCCTGATTTGTATCCAAATTCTAGAATTAGCCTCTATTCATTGCTTTTTTTGCTGTGGTTCCGTCTACGGTTCTTGGAGGAAAAAGCGTTTTTCAACTGACCCGATATTTTGAAAGTCAAATCTCCAAATTACAAGAGGTTGAGTAACATTTCAGCAGTTTTTGTCATTTTATTTCCTTCTTTCCTACATTTGTCTTTGGCTAAAGCAAATCTCCATGATCCTCATGCCTGCACAAACTACTGCTTGTTAAAGGATTCTTTACCTTCCTTTAAATCTTTCTAAGCTTTACAATTTGCTTTCTTTTTCTTTTTTTTCTGCTGCTCTTCTGGAGCTGTTTTTTTCTTCTTGTTGTTGCTGTTGTTTTAATTATTATTTTTGGCATGCTTTTGACATTTATTTTTGACATTCTTTATGCGTCTTTAGAGTGTGTCCTAAGAGATACTTCTATAAGAATTCACCATGCTAAATAGAAGATAAGCGAGTCTGGAGAAGATTTTTCTATCTAAAACTAGATCCCTTTTTTTTTTTTTTTTTTTTTTTTTTTTCATGTAAAGATTCTATGTTTCTGTATAATTCTTAGAGCACACAGAGTGATGTCCATCTCCATCTTCCTTTGCAAATTACATCAGTGCTCAGCAATCCGTATTTCTCAGAGACAGAGACAGAAGCAGGAATATCATAGTTATCCTAATCCTGTCCAGTACAAGATGAAATGCTTTGGGAAGAATTTGTGCCACAAAATAATGGAAGTCATTCAGCAGCCCCTGAGTATGAAGAACAGACCTATGAACTGAAATCTCTTTGCCAGCATGTTTAGGAAGAGTGAGTAACAACCACTTTCCTGAAGTAGCTAACTAGCTCTCTTCCATTTCCAGCAGGAGAGGAGTAATGTCTGACATGCTGTTTGAAAGAAAGGGGAAATTTAAAGGCTTGGTGACCAGGCTTATAGAAATGAAGCAGATATCTTGGTTTCGTCAAACAAAGGATAAATCATAGCACCACACTTCCACAAGAATAATTTGTGCGTGCAGACATGCACACTGACACACAGTTTTGAACATGCCTATCTTCAGAAAGGTGGCAGAATTCTGGGCAACCGTGCTTACAAATTTGCTGATATTTTGATATTCTGGCTTCATTTCAAACATAGCAAAAAATTGCCATGATTCGTCTTCATTGTATTAGGAAGACATTTAGCTACTAAGATTCAGTTTGGTATTTTCATAAATCTTGCAGGTTTCACATATTTCTTACACCTAATTTTATCCAGGAGGTGTATACTGAAGCATCAGGTCTTAATCCAGAAACATTTTAAACTGTCGTATTTTCTGTGTCACAAAAAATGCTTTTGGTATGAAAGGAAACTTTTGATAAATTACTGCTTTGGGCAGCTATTTACCTGTGATGGATCACAGATGATACAACTATAATTCAGTCTATTTATTTCTTCTCCTAAGAATTTATAGTATGTTTTAAAAGCAAAACCACAGCATGAGTAAATGATTCCAAATGCTACTTTGTTATTTCACTTGAGATTCTAGTGAATATTTCTATGCATGTTTTAAACACTCTTTCACTGGAAAAGACAAAATTAAGTGCTTGTCAGAGTTGAAGCTTCCATGGAAGAAGACCAAATGCTCTCTCGAACCAATCAGAAACTGCAATAATGTCAAAATCATGGTTTGATCTTACTGAAGCAGTAAGTTTCTGAAACAATAAGTTCAATAGAATAGTATGTTTCAATGAACAGCACATTTCAGTATTTTTTCAAAAAGTATTTTATAGAAACAATGATTTTTTTATATCCATTGAAGTCAGAAATAAATTTCTTACTCTAAGATTTGGCTATTTGTTATCAATAGTACACTATTAGCACTATAGAGATTCAGAAATGCCACCTTTCATAAGCTTGTAGTGCATAACAGCTTTGATTATATGATTTAAATAAAATTTCACAGCTATACTTACCCTTAAATTTATCTCCTTGAAACTCAGTGCATCATACACATGTATATACAGCCAAAAAGCTGCATTTTCCCTCCTGCCCCTGCACTTCAAGAGCAGCATTTACATTAGCCAGAAGTATCACCACATCACATCCCCTAATTTGTTATCCTTTTCCAATGGATACAAATGGATTGCTTAGATGGATAGTAATGGATTGATTGAAACTACCTGAAATAGGAAGAAATGGTCAAAGTCCATATATAGACTAGAGTTGGATTCTGTGTATTCTTACACCACAGTAAGACTGAGTGCAGTTTAATGTGTTGACATTTGTACAGAGAAAGGGCAAGAGGCAGGAGTCACAAGGGAAATTCCAACCAGATATACGGAAAAAAGAGTGTTTCACAATGACAGTGGTTCAGCTCTGGAACAAGCTGCCCACAGAAGCTGCAGAATCTCCATCTCTGGAGACACTCTAAACTCAGAACAACAAAGCTATGAACAGAATGATCTGACTTTGGAGTTGGTTTTGCTCTGAATGATATTTTGGATTAGAGCCTCTGGGAGGCCTTTCTCAACTGAATTACTCTTTGACCCTTTTATTTCAAAATCATCCTGCTCAGGTGAACAGGATGAATTGCAGAGCTAAAGAAAAAACTGAGCAAAAGCAGGTGTGCAAGATTAGCGTAAGTATAAGACATGCCAAGAATTCTGTAGATGAAAGCTAATATTACAAAAGAGACTGGTGACTGGAAAGAGCTTGGAGAAAGCAAAAGCAGAGAGAGAGAAAGGAAAAGCAAATTGCTACCCTTCTGCATAAATCTCTAGAGCATCAGAGCATCTTCCATAATGGGAGCAAATACTAGCAGAAATAAACTAATTATATAATATAAGAAATACCAGTTTTTATCTCGAGACCTCTAAAAGTAAATGAGAGATTGATGTTTTCTTGACTGAATAAAGAAGAAAAGTGTGAACTCTGTTGGACACAGAAAATACTGGAAGTACCTCATGAGGCACTCTTTCTACCAGATCATCTAGTTCCATTTCCCTGCTATAGGCAGGGACACCTCTCCCTAGAGCAGATTACTCAAAGTCCCGTCCATCCTGGCCTTGAATGCTTCCAGGGAGGGGCATCCACAACCTTGCTGGGCAGCCAATTATGTCAAATAACAGAGAATGTGATTTAAGAAGTTTGAGCATGAGAGGACATAATTGAGAAAAAGAAATGGCAAACAGGAAATTTCTGTAATCATATTTTTGGTAAGAAGAAAGCCAATCTGTTCAGTTGAAAAGGAATTCTATATTCCCCAATACTATAAATATCTAGAGGGCAGATGTAAAGAGGATGGGGCCAGGCACTTTTCAGTGATTCACTTAGTGTTTCACCTAGAGACAGTATAAGCAGCAATAGGCACAAACTGGAATACAGAAAATTCCATACAAACATTAGAGACAACTTCTTTACTTTTAGTGACAGAGCACTGGAACAGGCTGTCCAGAGAGCTGTGGTGCCAACTTTTCTGGAGATATTCAAAACACACCTGTGGAGGTACTTTCCTGTGCAACCTACTGTAGTGTACCTGCTTTAGCAAGGGGTTGGACTAGATGGTCCCAAGAGGTCTCTTCTAACCCTGCAATTCTGTGACTCAGTAGTACTTGCTGACCTAGATGATTCTATGATTCTACTAGTGAACACAGATAAGTCCAACTAACAGGATACCTTCAGTAAGAAAACTGATGCAGAAACAAAACTTGCATATAATAAAGATAAGCAACAAAGGGTGATGAAGTCAGCCTAGATAAGAGGAAGAAAAGTTGTTTACGTGGACAATATGTTTAAATTAGGCTAGGTGGGAGTGAAATCATCCCAGAGCTCTCAGAATGATTTATTGCTGGGTGAGATTCAAGAAGATGGAAAACAGCACGTGAAATGGCTAATTTTGAGAAAGGGAAGGGTAGTAACTTCAGCAGGATAGTAACTGGTCAGAAAAACGTATTTTTTTTTAAATACTGAAATAAATCTCAATCCATTGTGAGGATCCCAAAGATAACACAGAAAATAAAAACAACTAGTACTAATATTTCAAGAACCATTAAACCTAACTTGTATCTGTGACAAAATAAGTCTTTAAAAAAGTGAACTACACTAGCTTGAAGAGCGCTTCTTTTCTCTGCCCAGCCTTAGATTCAACATTTCTTTGGAATCACAGAGTGATGTTTTAATGGATTTACTGCCACACTATGTAGTTATATATGAAGTAGGATATCACTAGTCTGCTGAGATTTGATACCAGCCACTGTTCCAGTTGTATTGAGAAACATGATTCAAATTCAAGATGTTCTTCACAAATGGATTTATGTAAATAATTTAAAAATACAATGTTTCAGTTGAAACAATTGGGAAATGAGTGGTTAGACAGCAGGTTTACAAAGGAGGGAATGAGGATAAAAGGAGATCCTAAACTATGCACGAAGAAATGCCACATTATTGAGAAAAAAACTCCAAACTTACTGACATGTACAAATAGAAGTTTCATATTTGAGACAGAGGAAATAATCCTTTTCCTTCATGGGCTGCAGGCAATTTCTCAGCTGTTTCCCAAGGGAAAAGCAGATCAAGTGGAGAGAGGGCAGAGGAGGGTTACAAACAGATCAGAGGTCTGGAGAACATGACCTGTGAGGAAAGAACGGCATTTGTTTATTCTTAAAGAGAAGAAAGACTGTGGGGAGACATGATAACAGCCTTCAAATATGTAAAAGGCTGTTGCAAAAGGGGAAGTAATAATGTCTGTTGAGAACAGAGCAAAAAAATAATGGGCTTAAATTACATGCTAGTACTTCTAAGACAGAAAGACATTCTCTAACAGTGAAACTAACTAGGTACTGCAATAGGTTATCTGATGAGTCTGCCAAACTTCTCTTAGTCAACATCTGTAAGAACATGATCAGTGATGTTTCATGACGATATCAGTAATAACTTATATATAGCTGATCATGTCTCTGGGACAAAGGGATAACCTTCTGAAATCTTTCCCAGCATTCTTTTAACACCTTTGTTTACCTTTTATTCTGTGAGGATCAAATAGCTAGAGATAAACATCTTTAACAGACATTTCAATTTGCGAAACACACAGTAATGAGAGAACAATAACATGATTATTTGTTTCAAACCTGTGCCTTTAAAAAAAGGAAGGGCAGTAGGTTTTTCTTTCCTATAATGCTGGAATACATTTTAGGAGAGGGAGAAATATTCACTAAGGGGATTTTCTCTGGTAACTGTGATATCTCTCAGATGTCTAGGTATACCTGGATTCTGAATAACCAGGTATGTGATTGTTTATACAAGATACATTTGATCCCTTTTCCTATAAGAAATCAAGTGTCAGGAAAGATTTAATCATCTGATCAGTATGTATTCATTTCTCTGAATGTCATTTCACCTGTTACCAGCACCATTAAATATGCAGAATGCCTCTGAACTTTGTTTTATCAGTGGGAAATTTGAAGTACTGCTCTAACCCCTGATGAGAACTAGTTCTTAGAAGCAGTGAAGCTTTTCATCTGAGAATACAGTAAAACAGTAGTCATCTCCCTGACACAAAGGAAAGTTATCTTATAGTCACTGTTGTTATGTTGCAAAAAGGTGATGTTGAAAATAAACATCTTCAAATTTATACATAAACATAGTGGGTAACGTATTGCATTTTTAATTAGTCAGCTTAATAATTCTACAACAGAAGAAAATACTTGATGTCTGTACTGGACTACAACAACCATAATTTAAAATCAAATACTTGACTGCTTGCAGAATTATCTTTAAACGCAGTATTGTGGCTTTTACTGAGATACAGTATACTAGATGACTGTATCTAGCAAACACTTGCAGAGCCATAGCCAGTGTAAGAAAACATAATTATTAGATGAAGCATTGAGATTACCATCATTAAGATGGCAATAACTGGTAATAAGTATTTGTTAACACAAAAACCACTATCAGCTTGGCAAATAAGGGGTCAGTAATTCATTGCTACTAACTGTGGTCTGCGGTTTTTTGCTGAAACTTTTTTTAATTATGCAGAATCCTCATTTTGCAGGCAAGAAAGATGTGTGACATCCTATTACTTTCTATGAGTTTTGAAGGTTGAAGGCAACTCAACAGTTTGTAAATCAATATCACAGAAATAAAGCCTGATCTTTTCACAGACTCTGGCTTTACTGTGTTGTAGTGGAGTCATTACTGACAAAAGGATATTTGTGCCTTTGGACCTCTTTCCAATCAAGGCTTCAATTAGACACCTTGAATTGCAATTAGTTGAAGACCCAACTGGCTAGAGACCCATGGAAGAAGGAGCTGGAGCTCTGACCTGGCCTTCATCCAGAAAAGAAGGCATCTAAAAACAAAGGAAAACATGTCCCTGTTAGGATAAATGGGCAAAGACAAACAATAGGTATAAGTACCCTCTTCCTTCTGCTCTCTTGAGAACAGTTTCTGCAAAACCTGAGAGAACACATGATTCCCCCAAGGGTTACACTCTCCTTCCTACTGAAGCCAAAGTCCTCAAGAGCATCAGAGAAAGAAGATTTAGTGGTCTAAATAAATAGAGATTACTATGTTTTTCTGTAAAATGTATGTGTATGTTTTAAAAAAATGGGAATACTGGGGAAAGATGCATGCAGATTCAAAAAACTGCCTGGTATCACAGGTCTGTATTTCTGAAGAAATCTTCTTAAAGTCTTTAGAAATGAACGTAATTTTTCAAGTTTTCCTTGAAAAGTAACAAAGATTTATTATGTCATTTTTACTGTTATCTGATCCTTCACTTGGAAGCCTTGTTCTTAGCTGAAGATTTGCTGGGAATTGGAGGGGAAGAGGGAACCAGTTGCCTTCTTGGCCACCTCTTTTTTAGCTGAGAACACAGTTGGCCTTCGTGCTGCAAGTGCACACTGCTGGCTCATGTCTAGCTTGTCATCTGCCAGGACCCCCAAGTGCTTCTCCGCAGGGCTCTCTCAAGGAGATCTTCCCCCAGTTTGCATAAATACCTGGGATTGCTCCGACTCAAGTGCAGCACCTTGCACTCGGCCTTGTTGAACCTCACTAGGTTTTCATGGGACCATTTAACACATCAAACAGTCCATCCTTCAAATCCACACCTCTCCAATTTAGAGAGAAAGATGTGATGAAGGACCATGTCAAAGACTTCGGAGAAGTCCAGGGAGATGATATCCATCACCATTCCCCTGTCTTCCCATGCCATCACTCCAACATAGAAAGTCACCAGATTGGTCAGGCACAATCTGCCTTTGGTGAAGCCATGCTGGCTGTCTTGGATCAACTCTTTGTCTCATATGTGCCTTAACATGGTAATCAGGAGGATCTGCTCCATGATCTTCTCAGTCACAGAGGTGAGGCTCTATAGTTCCTGTAGTTCCCCAGGCTGACCTTTCTCCCTTTCTTAAAAATGGGAGTAATGTTTCCCTTTTTCCAGTCAGCAGGGATTTCATGTGACAGCCATGATTTTTCAAATATGACGGAGAGCGGCTTGACAACCACATCAGCCATCTCTCTCAGAACCTTAGGATGCACATTATTTGGCCCCATTAACTTCCATACATTCAGTTTCATGAGAAGGTCTTGGACTTGTTTCAGTGTTACAGAGAGACAGAATCCAGTCCTCTCACCCTCACCTAGAGGTTCAGGCTCCTGGCAGACATAGGGAGCCTGACCACCAGTGAAGACTGAGGCAAAGCACTTATTGAGCACCTCAGCTTTCTCCATGGAACATGAATTTCTCACTAGCTAAGGAGATTTCATCTCATCCAGCAGCGTAGCTCTTACGGTCTTATTTCGAACCACAGCATGTTAGCCAAGGCAGTGGTTGTCTCATACAAAGAAATATTCTAAAAAATTCCATATGCAATATGATGTCAAGATACAAGAAGCCTACTTTTCACAAGTCACGTGCTTCAAGGAACAGCCATCAGCCCTGCAAGAAAAGCACTCTGCTATTGCCATAACTTCCAAGCTAAATCCAAATAATCTGAACATCTTATTGCCTCTCAGATTCAGGAAAGAGAAGATACCTTCATTTTTTATCCCTTTTATTTCCACATTTTTCAATTATTCTTGAAGAGGCCAACTTACGCTTTAAACAAGCAAATATTTAAAAATGAGACATGTTTCATTCCTGTGAGGTTAAAGCAATTATTGTTGAATGCTACACGAAATACTTCAGAGAAAGTTATTCTGTTTAATTTTGAGGTCATATTTTAAACATTTACTTTTGAGGTGGGTATTCACAGACATGCATTATATCAAAACAAAAGCAAAAGCAGGCAATATATATTTTCAAATCATGCTCTCAAAAAATGCTTTGCTCTTCTAAAATTTATCCTTTCTATCTCAGAGCATTTTATAGAGAAATATTATTGTTACTTCAACCACGTTCTATATTTTTGTTTATGTTCTCTCCCTGCATTAGCTTGAATAAGCACAAGACTAAAAGAAACAGATATTCTTCAACTCTGACTGATGTAGATATATTAAAGATAGAAATTTTCAGCTAAATAGTATAGTTTGGGTTGCTTTTTTTGTTTGTTTTGTTTTGTTTGTTTTGTTTTGCATGAAAACGTATTTTCAGATACAGTATAATCTCTAATTTCAATCTGACCACTTTTTTCCATCTGTATTGGCAAGAGTCCCTTTATGTTTCCTAGTGATGTCCTACAAACAGAAAGCACAGTCGTTCATTTTACATTTTTCTACTAGAGCACTTTGTAAATTAGAATCTGTCCCTGCTTGAGCACAGCTTTTCAGTCATCAGGAATTAAAATTTCCAGGCTTTGTCACTGACCTCTCTTTGAAGAAAATGGTTTTGTGGCCACCTAATCAGGCTATCTCTGCATTATCATATGAATCAGAATGGCATGGGTAAATAAATGGAAGAATAAACAATGAAAAGAAAAAGCTTTATTAGTAGAAAAGAAAAATTTTTAAAAGGGAGGATTGGAAGTATAAATTTCCATTTAAGTAATGATTTATTAATTGAAAACATTATCACTGGGAACACTGAACTTCAGCCTACTGCTATTTTCCAGCGCCCATATGACTGTAATAAGCTAGAACACAGGTACTTTTGCATGGAGTTCTGCTCACTAACCAGATATCTGTCACAAACTGATCTTAATAATCAAGCTGTACAATACAGTAATAGTTATTGTGTTTTCCGTAGCACAGCAGATTATTGTAATGTGGAAATTAAGCAGGCAAGATATTTTAAATAATCTTCTCTGTATACGCTGAAGATCACTTATAAAACATCATGATGCTTGACTTCAGTGGGTACAACATTATACAAGGAAGATACACAGCTTAATGTATACGTGTATGTTGTTTATTAATGCATATAGTTTAAACTATATAAAACCCAGGAATTATAATGGGGAGTCTTAGAAGACAATGAAAAGACATCTGTATACTTATGTGTGTTTATGCATGTATAAGAATTCCAAAAAAGAGAGAAGTCTTATTGCTTTCAGGCAAACAAAATCTCAATACATAATAATAAATGTTTCCTAAATGACAGGTAATAAATTAATTACAATATTTGTATTCTTAAGAACTGCCGATCACTGTTAAGATGAAGAAGCACTAGATTAAATCACAGGGAATCACAGTAGAGAGAGAGTTTACACCCATAAACTGCTGCCATTCTTTCAATTCCAGTACAGATGTTGCCAGACTCTTTGAAATAGCCACCATTTTGCTGAATCCATGCTAACACATTGTATGAAACAGTTTACAGAAAAGCAATGACAAATAATGTATTTTTCTCTTGGCTTTGTGCTTTCATGCCTTTTTACATGATCCATACAGCAACATGGTTTCAGTGTCCTATCATGATATTTCAGTGAGTGTTGGCTGTGGTAATCATAGAATCATAGAATGGCTTGGGTTGCAAGAGATCTCAAGAAATGAAGTTCCCACCCCCCTGCCAGGGTTGCCAGCTGCTAGATCAAGTACTAGATCAGACTGTAATGGCAGTTCCTATTTTCCGATCCCATCCAGTTAATAAAAGTCTGAGAAAATTCTTGTCTACTTGATCTTATTTGATGTATTACTTAGCGCCAGTATTTAAAATCTGTCCTTATGAAAAGAAGAACTAATGATGGCCAGACTTTCAAGATTGGAGTTTCAAATGACTGATGATTAATCTAACTTAAGACACTACACTGATATTTTCTCTGTCTTCACCAGTAGCAGCTGAATAACGAGACATTCAGCTCACAGAACAGCTGCTTGGGGGTCCTGTGTGCTCCCCCAGCCACTACAACCATCTTCTTCCTCATCAGAGGCTGGGGCCTGCCTCTTCATGGTCAGCTCTTGGACTGTGGTCAGGAGCCTACAATTCACCTTCGCTGCCTACAGTAGCTCTGCTCCGCTCACCTCATTATGCACTTTGGGTTGGATGTGACCTGCCTTACCATCCCCTCATCTCCCTCTCTGCCATCCCTGATGGAGCAGCCTGTCCCCCTGTGTTTTGAGACATGCTACTGAAGATCTCTTGTCTCGAGTTCTACTCAGAATGAGTTACGAACTGTAGAAGGATGTCCGGTTTTAAGCCAATAAAATGATTACTCTGCTATGCTCTTGATATATTTACATGTTACTTATTACAAATAAAGATTTCAGAAGTGTTATTTATGAATCTGTTTTAAGTCCTATACCATGACTTTGATTAGTTCAGTAGGAACTAGACTTAACCTAGAGCGATTGCTTTGATCTCACAGTAAACTGTGACAATTTGAAATATATCTCACAAAATGATATATACAGAGCCTCCCCGAATTTTCACATTTCATCTGTGAAAGAGTTTTTTCCATATTGGGTTTTTGAGAGATGGACAAGGCAGCCATCCAGTCTGGGTCATACAATCATTCTGCCTATCAGTTACAAAGAGAAATTAGGTATAAAGAAAGAAATGCTTTCTAATTCTGCTTTTGTCTTTTTTTTTTTTCCTAAACAGCAAACAAAATGATCAGGCTACAAAATGGTGGAAAAAAATACTTCTGCAAAAATATCATGACAGGTTTGTTCTGTGAAATAATGATTTTATACCATATCTTGCTGTCATTTTAAGGTCCGTTAGCTTTTTGAAATCTCAGTCAAAAGTACACTGGGAAATGTCTTGACAATAACTTTTGTTGAAAAAAACAACATACTATTGTAACAATAACCTCAGCTTTTTCAGTTTTACAAATGACAAAGAAAAAAGCAACATAAAAACAAAAACGATTTTCTACTTCAAATATGCATCTTCCAAACACAAAAATGAAACCATTAGGAACTGCAACAGTAAGAGCTTCCGGCTGCAGGCAGATTAAATCTTTTGTTATTGTTATTTTTGTTTCATTTAAGAACATCTTGTACATAGCATAAGTGTTGATGATAACGAGCCTCCTTTTCTCCAATTTCATAGTGAAAGGCAGAGACATTCTATTTCCTGATTTCAAGCAAGGGGGCACAGATTTTGCCCTGCTAAGAGATTTTTCTCACAAAAAACCCTCATCATAAAAAATAAATAAATAATGACTTACGGTAAATTAGAATGTTTTATGACTAGCATATCACTTTTAGACTAATTGCCTTCTGCTTGGTTTCCTGACTTGTCAATTCACAGGACTTCTTTTTTTGTGTGTTGTAATGAAATACAGAGCTGGCAGTATTTTTGTATGTTGACTGTCTGGATAATGGCAGATTACGGAGAAATTGTCATGCTGAGGATCACATCTTCCTCTTTACCTATTCCTCTTCTGTGAATCACTCTTTGTTTAAAAAAAATTTTAACCCTTTGTTTGATCAAGAATAACAACCTGTCCAATGATGTTGTAGTCTTGCTTGTTATAGTCTTCAGTAAACAAGAACAAGCAATACTACTAAACATGATATAAGGAAGTAAATATGCTTTAAGGAGCTTGCACATAAGAACTTTAGAAACTGGAGGAACAAGAAAAAAATCCCACCATTCATATCCTCTTCTACATCTTCTTCATCATTCTTCTTTATGTGTTACATTCTCCAAAATTCTTTTCGAATTCTCCTCTCATCAAATTATTGTTGTTTCAGAATTTCTTTTTATTTATTTTTACTGCATTTTAATAAATTTGTATTGCACATTAAAATACATACCCTGGAATTTTTACTCTGTGATCTGAATGACATGCATTTTTGAGAGGTGATGGTTTAGACCCCATGATACGAGAATGGCAAGGGTAATCAAGAATACAAACTAATTTCTCAAACAAAGTTTGTATTAAAGCCTGGATCAAGTATTAATTTTCAATTTTTTTCACTAGATAATTTATTTTCTGATACAAAATAAATCCTAATTTCCATCACTCTATGCACAAATTTGGTGCTTTTTAATAAACGTCCTAGTGCAAAATACAATCACCCCACATGAACACCTGTAGGATACCATGGTGTGCTTTGTTGAGCACATATGATGACTGCTGCACTGGCATTTATTGCCCAACACATTTTACTATCTAAGAACATCAAGAGATTTGGGATGAGGTAAGAATTGGGAGTAAAGGAACTGACCAAGAACACCACTCATTTTTGATCATCTGGACAAAGTGTTTCAGGTAAAACCCTTTTTTTTCTCTGGGATGTTTTCATAGTGGCTTCTATTTGCAGGCAAATCTGATTGCTTCTAGCAGATTTTCTTTCTTTAATGGTTTATGGGATTATCAAGATGAACAAGCATTTGGACTCTGTGCCATTTGAATAAGATTGTCTGGAGGTCTTGAACATTTTTGGACTAGAGAATACCCTACATCAATCAAAAGTTCCCCAGCACTACGTATGAACTCAAAGTAACCACAATTTGCAACCAGAAAATATAAGCTAATTTAATCTAGACCGGTATTTATACATTTCAGGTATATTTTTTTCTTAATTAATCTCTGACTCCTCATCTCTGTTGGTTTGCTCTTTGATTTACTTCATATTCTCTAGCTGCTACTATGTGACATAATGTTTACACTTCACGCAATCACCTAAATCGTGCTCTTTTGTACTCACTTGCCTTACATTTCCTCATCTATTTCACAAGGTTAATGTCTGTGAACAGGATTCTTGCCACCATCAGTCAGATCATTTATCTATGCTGCCTGCAATCAATCCAGTGCATTATTCTGAAATGGCTAAAGTTAATTATGAGTAACAACATTTTCTATGCTAGACTTATTCTAGAAGGACTGCAATCAAATACATTTTCTGATTATCAAATATTATCTTGAGATAACTCCATGGAAAGATTTCATTTCATTATTAAATAGTTATTGGACAGTTAGGTAATTTGAAATAAATGATAAAGTCTTTTTCATTGCTCAGTCTAACAGGGACATTTGTGAAGATATATGCAGATTATCTGGTGCAATGGATAAGATGTTTATTCTTTCGATCTTCAGGTAGGTGCAAGTGCTTTCAAGATGCAGTGGTATGATTACGAAATACAAATGTTTTTCACATCATCTACACACACAGAATCACAGAATGACAGATTCATAGGGTTGGACAGAACCTCTGGTTCCTTCTAAAACAGGATTCCTAGAGTTATTTATACAGGAAAGTGTTCAGGTGAGTTTTGAATATCTCCATAGAAGGAGATACCACATTCTCCCTGGGCAGCCCATTCCAGTCTCTATCACCCTCAAAATAAAGAAGTTATTTCTCACTTTTTTTGTGCCTCTGTTCCACTTTGTGCCAATTGCCCTTTGTCCTGCTGCTGGGAACCACCAAGAAGAGCCTGGCCCCAACCAAGCAGTATTAATAAGCACTGATATGATCACATCTCAGTCTTCTCCAGATCTATCAGCCTTTCCTCAGAAGGCAGATGGTCCAGTCCCCTAATAATCTTTGTGTCCCTTCACCGGACTTTCTTCAGCAGTTCACTGTCTTGTACTGGGGAGACCAGAACTGGATGCAATGCTCCAGATGTGGTCTTACCAAGGCAGAGTAAAGGTGGCGCATCATCTATCTCCCTTCACCTGCTGGCCGCACTCTAGTGCACCCCAGGATACCATTTGCCTTCTTGGTCACAAGGGCACACAGCTGGCTCATGGTCAACCTGCTGTCTACCAAGACTCCTAGGTATTTCTCTGCAGATCTCCTTTCCAGCAGGTGACCTTCTAATCTGTTCTGGTGCATGCTGTTATACCTCCCCAGGTGTAGGACTCTACACTTATCCTTGATATTTCTTCTTTAGAAGAAAAACAATGTTGATATCACACCAGTGTTTTAGTTGTTGCTGAGCTGTGTTGTACAGAGCTAAAGACATTTCACATTCTCTGTTTTTTTTAGTTTCTCATACTTCCAGTGAGTGTGGCTGAAGGAGCACAAGGAATTGGGAGAAGAGAGAACCAGGGCAGCTGACTTAAGCTGGCCAAAGGGATATTCCATACCATATGACATCATGAAAAAAACTTGAAAAACAGTGGGGAGCAGCCACTGTTTGGGAACTAGTTGGGCATCAGTTAGTAGGCAGTGAGCAATTGCTTGTGCATCACATATTGTGTGTGTGTATGTGTGTGTGTGTGCGTGTGTGTGGGTATACAAATACTATTTTTATTTTTATTCCTTTTCTCTCTTAGTAAACAGGTTTTATTTCAACCCAGATGCTTTACTTTGCATTTTTCATTCTGATTCTCTCCTCCAACTCCCTTGGAGAAGTAGTGAGCGAACGACTGCGTGGTATTCAGCTAAATGCCCGATTAAACCAGAACGTCTCACGATTCTGAAAGTCAAGCCTTCAAATGTTCTAAAGCAAATGTTTTAGTGAATTACTACATCACCTCTCTCAAAGAGAATCTACTTGTCGGTGCTATGGCGAGCTTTATGCAAAGCCTGGAAAGAATCTCAAAATGGGTTTCCTAATAACTATTATGGGGCCTAGAGAGCTTTCTGAGATTTGCTCAGAGTATTTTCTGTCTAGCATTTGCATGTATGAAAAGCACTGGGTAGGTACAGGGCTTTGGCACTTCATTCTAGGCTGGATATCACTTCATTCTGGACCATTTCCTAAAATACCTTACTTGATTGGAATGTTGAATTTACTCTCCTAGCTGAATACATACATGACAAAAATGGAGGCAATTGGGGTAATCAATTTAATGGGTTCTAATAAAATTTATTTTAAATCTACATTTGCATTAATGTGACTGAAGCTGCAGTTACAGCATGAAGAGAACTTGCTCCTGCAGATGAAAAATTTTTGTTCAAAGGGTGTACTGTAGAGACAAATAATGAAGGCAGAGATCTGGACTTAAACATCTGTACAACTTTGAGGACTTAGCACCTTTGTTTCCCACTTGCTGGGCAAAATGTTTTGACTCTGGTACTTATGTTAGATATGACAAGTCATATTGCTGCCGGCTTGAAAAATGGTGAGCCAAGTCTGAGTCTATCAAAAAGAACTGTTAAATCCTACCCTCAGAGATCAGCTAAAGGCCAAAATCCAAAATGTAATTTCATAGTTATCAATACATACTGCTTGTCTGAAAGAGTGGTCAGGCACTGGAAAGAGCTGCCCAGAGAGGTGGTGGAGGCACTGACCCTGAAGGTGTTCAAGGATCATTTGGATTTTGTGTTGAGGGACATGGTTTAGTGAGAACAATTTGTGAGAGGTGGATGGTTGGACTGGGTGATCCTATTTGTCTTTATCAACCTTGATGATTCTATGATTTTATGATTCTATGAATCTAGCAATGGCTCATAGAACTAGCTATGGGAAGTTAAAAATGTCCTATATGTGTTTGCTTCTATCTCACTGTGACCAGACCCCCTCAAAGTATTTGGATTTCTTAACTTACTTTCTTAGTCTTCTCCATCCCCAACCCTTTTTAAGTCACTCTTTACAGAGCCAAATGTCCTGAATTTTGAATTCTGTATTCTATGTTTTGTGTTCAGGTTTGTAACATGTAAGTATTGCAGCATCTACAATTAATAGGGGTATAAGGATATGTTACCACCAGACCATGCCATACCAGCCTCAAGACAGACAGCTCCGGCTAAACTCACCACACCGATGTCACTGGGACTCTGTATCCAGGCAGACTAGAATTCTTTACAAAGAAGGTATATTAACATGGGAATAGCATGACCATGGCTTTTGTCATCAAAATAATAGCTTTGCTGAGTTGATGGTGTGAGGTACAAATCAATCTTAAATCAACCTTAAATATTAATCCAATTTGTGCAAAGGGTAAAAGTACATAACGCTTTCAAAGGAAGGCTTTAGTCTTGTTCCACAGCTTCAGTACATAAGTTTTTATTTATCATAGAATCATAGAATCATAGAATCACCAAGGTTGGAAAAGACCTAAAAGATCACCCAGTCCAACCGTTCACCTATTCCCAATAGCTCCTACTAAACCATGTCCCTCAACACAACATCCAGTCTTTTCTTGAACACCCCCAGGGTCGGTGACTCCACCACCTCCCTGGGCAGTCCATTCCAGTGCCTGACCACCCTTTCTGAAAAGTAATACTTCCTCATGTCCAGCCTGAATCTCCCCTGCCGTAGCTTGAAGCTTATTTACCACTGGTAAGATTCCTAATTGTAATTCTATTACAGGTGAGGGTGCTTTCATGATCTCATTGCAACCCATTCCTAATGAACACTGAAGAAGCACAGTGCCAGCTGAATTAAGTAAGAGCATCTGCATTATAAGCAGTCTTTCTGGTATTTAAAAGCAAAGTAGCTTCTATTTGCTTGGAAATGCCAATACACCTTTTAGAGAAGACAGATGGGAGAAAATTCATCTGGACTTTATGCTGTGCTGATTGTATGCAAAGGAGAAGGTGATGTGGAGAGCAAACGACATGCTTCTGCAAGTTGTGTTTCTGCTGATGTTGAACAGAGCTGGTCCTGCATTGGGACGACAAAACCAGAGGAGGCCAGCAGGGATGGCTTTCCACAGAGACACACACTTTTGTCATGCTGGCACAGCTATGCTGCAGGAGGTAATGGCCAGCTTGCAATCATCACCACTTCTCATTTCTTCATGGACAAATTAGAATGGAACATGGGAGTGCAGTAGAGAAGAAAGGCTGTAGGCACTGACTGTTTAGTACTCTAGTTCTTCTTTTTTGGGATGTGAAAGATAACATACCTATGCCAACATTCGAGTTCAATGGCAATTGTAATTTAATCATATACAATAAAGAGAATCTTCTAAAAAACAGAGTCCACACAAAGCAGCATGATGTATGTATGCAGTACTGTTAAAGATTCAGCCAATGTACTCAACCACAAGTATTAAGAAAACCATTTGATTTAAAAAACAAGACTATATTTAAGGACTACCAATTTGTAAACTTTATTTTGAACTTTCATTGTGCACATAATTGAGCTCTCAGTCTTATAACAGCAAGAGTTGGAAGTACTTAAGCAACATGAGCCTGGATTCTCTAATGATCATCTGACTACAGATATGTATTAAGAAAAAAATCCACTAAAATATGTATTCAAATCACAGCTCTCCATTAATCAAGGCTGACTATCCAGTCACAGTTTATATATATATATGCATCAGATCTCTGCCAAAGTTATACTCTAAACTCTTACAAAATGCAGTACAGTATAAGCACTGTCCTAGTAGTGCTATTTATTCTCTCTTGTTGTTATTAGAGTAGAATGTGTTTATTTAAATCTGAAAATAAATTACCTGATTCTCCTGCTCCCTACTGGCTGCTTTGTATACAAACGCATACTGAAAGGCAAAAGACAGAAACTTTATAAGATAAAAAAATCCTAATAGGAAAAAATAAAAAAAAAAAAAACCACCAAAATAACAACCACACAATAGCAAATAAATCTGCATATTAAAATCTGAAGAAATAAATAAATAATTCTATTTCTTCTATTTGAGATGTTGATCTCCAAAACACGGCAACCACTTTATACTTCTAAAGATTACAAAATGGAGGAAGTATCAAATTTAATTTTCCACAGGTTGATATTTGAAGTTCATTGCAAGAACAGGCCCCAGTAATTAACCTACGACATCTGACATCTACTGTTTTTCTCTGGTTTGTTTGCAGTCCTAACAGTGAAATGAGAACAATTATCTACTCCCATTAAATTCAAAAGAAAAATTGCGTGTAACATAACAAATATTATAGAAGTTATCCTTTCACTCACTAATGAAACCTGAGTGCAAAAGCAAGCAATAATGTGTACCACACTCTATGCCAAATTATTAATCTGTTTGAGTAAATATACACAGCCACAGAATGTTTCCTACAGTTTTATATCCAAAGACTTGGACAATATTCTGGCAGGATACCCTTCAGAAATACCATAGACCGCACAGCAAGAACAGATAACTAATTTTTAATATATTTTCAGCTTCTAACCAGGAGGGAACCTCGAAGTGAACTGCTATGTAGAGAATAAAACCACAAGGAAGGCACTCTGGGATACAACCTGACCCAAACCCTGATACAACCATGACTCAGCAAAGGCAACTGACACCAGGGCATTGTCTATGAGACCACTCTTCATTCAACAATTTCCTTCCTGAAATAGTTATACAGAAATAGAGTACAGACACATAATTACTTGCCAGCTTAACGTTTTATAAAGCTACATATGAAAGGCCTCACTATGTGCTCAGGTTTTACTTCCTCTTCTACTGAAATCATCTCATTGTCCACAGAACAAATTCATGAGACCACAAGCATCACAGACAGCACACATAACTAATCCGAAGATCGTATATCAGCAAACAGGCAGCTCAGTGTGCAGCTCACTTTGATCACTACTGCGAACATGCCTCCATCTGCCCATTTGTCTAAGCCATGGGGGTAGTACTACAGGAGTGAATGCTGCCGAATGACTGCGTGTCATGCTTCCACATTCATGTAAATCAGTCTTTCTGTTATGACTTTAACAGACTGCAGTTTTATATGTAAGCATAAGACCACCACTAAAACATTTCATAGTTATCTTCGGAGTTCTTCTACACGACCTCTTGTGAATCTAATCCAGCTAAAGAAAACAGATTCTACCACACATTGCAGACCATCAACAAACTTGAACGCAGTGCTTTCTAGATCTGTGTTGTCCAGACACAAGCGCACTTTGGCTATCAGTTGCTTGAAGTGTCATATTTTTTTTTCTGTGATGAATCGGAAGTGGATCTCACAGCACTCCCAGCTCTCAGCTCTCCTCTGTGTCAGAATCAGTGTCTCAAAGTCAGATTGGATCACCACCAAGAGAGAAAAAGTGTTACCAATCACTAAATGTCCTGGTTATCAGGACAGGTTTCTACACTTTCTCTCATGGCTGGTTTCCCTTCCACAATGAGCCAAGTTTCCATGACTGAGTAGAGATATGAAAACAAGTGCTCTTCCAGATCCAGTATAGTTAGATGTGTAAAAATATCATTGAATCTAAGTGAAAAGGATAAAGATCTCTGGTGTTAGTACGTAAAACAATTGTATTTGGTGGCAACTTATTGACTTTGATCTGTGGCTCTTCAGGCTCCTTGTAGCTTAGCTATTTGCTTTGCTAAATACATACATATTTAGCATATGTATGTATGCTAAATATACAGTACAGTTAGAAGTGTAAAAATATCATTGGATCTAAGTGTAAAGGATAAAGATCTCTGGTATTAGTACGTAAAACAATTGTATTTGGTGGCAACTTAGTTGTTGACTTTGATCTGTGGCTCTTCAGGCTCCTTGTAGCTTAGCTATTTGCTTTGCCTTTTTTAGGCACTAGAGGAATGGTCAGCGTTTTTTAGTGCTGAGCCTGTGCAGTGAATTATGTGCAGCTGAGAAGCATAGGACTGACAGTAGTGTTCTCTTCTGTAATGTACTGAAGCCAAAACATGTCAGGGTCAAAACTTAATGATCCTCCAGTTACAGTGCAAGGTCTGTCTATTGACTCAGATTAGCGTCTAGAGTAGGATTCTATTCTCTCTATTCTTGTTTTTCATTTCTCTGTATGTTGTTAGAGTGTGCTCCAAGAGTGATAATTTGGGCTAAAGCAAATAAACTACAGTGCATCAGAAGAATGCTCCACCTTCCTGGTGTCTTTTCCCTTTTCTTACTGTTTCCTTAGTAGATTGTTGGCTTGCCAGGCCAGAGACTGCTTTTATGTTACAAGTGATGCAAAGGTAAGTACTTCATTATTTCCCTGAACAATTTGAAATAATAAATAAATCAGTTGTTACATATATAGAGACTCTTCCCCTTGTGCATTATTAGAAGAACGCTGAAAAATAGATTAGTAAAGCAAAATTAAGATGGCTCAAAATCATCAGTCTATAACAAAATAAAACATCTATGATGCTCAATAAAAATCTGCATCTTAACTAGAGATTGGAAACCATATTGATGGTCTTAGTGGACATATCAGTGCTTTGTGAGGTTATATGTATCAATAGTTCCTTTCTGGAGTTTCTGAAACTAAGAAACTGAAATAAGTAAAAATCCTTTTAGGATTTAAAACTTTTTAGAGGTTGCTATTTTTTTTTTTTCTTTTTTTTACTGTGCAAGATATTATGGAATTTTTAGTTTTATGCTTTTAAAAAAGAGTGGAGGAGGTGAGCAGAAGTAGAGTTAAGTTTTGGCATGCAGGGGATATCAGCATTCCTGGACATTGCTCCAGAGAATGCATCCCCTGAAGACAGCCATGCCAATTTGTGTTACTGCAACTTATCCTTTACCTACCAGTTTAGGTTTATGTATCTCCTCCTTCTCCTTTCTGCTCTGGATTAGTTTGTCTCACCAGTGCTTCATCTACTTCAGTAGCACAATGTTGATGAAGCATCCAAAACTTCTGGTCTTGACTTTACCATACATGGTCAGGGAAGTCAGCGAGAGGTCTTCTGAAATAGATACAGAAAATAAATTTCAAAGTTTTGTTAGCTACTAGTGATAGTTGAAGACATAACTATTCTTCACACCTCTTAAAATCTGACTCCTGTCTACTTCTTCATTTTGAAGATGGAGAAGACAAATAATTTCTCATGTCTTTATTCAGTGAATTCAATTCTAAGACCCGAAGAAAAATGACTTCTGCTAATTTTCAACACACAAAAAATGTAATGCCTCTCCTTGTTCATCTCCAGTTTAACTAGTATCAACCAGGGCACATCAGCAGTAGTACAAAATAGTTTTAAATACCTACTAGTGTCTTAGAATTGGCATATATCTGAAGATATACTGAGCCAAGCTTCAAGATAACATTTGGGAAGAGGGGCAGACAGCTACAAGTGTTAATCAAAAATTACCTGTCTGCCATTTAAGTCATAGCCCAGGTCTAATAAATCCCTGAAATAAGTAATTTTGAGGAGAAAAATATTAATGGAATATTCAGGTTAACAAGCTCATGCTTGATATATTGAGACTGAAGCAGAAGGATAAGCTTGTTGAGAAACCTGGTCTAGTGAAACGTGTCAACAACCATAGCAGTGGAGTTGAATCTGGATGGTCTTTAAGGTCCTTTCCAACTCAAACCATTCAGTGAATCTATGATTCTATGACACACAATTTTAGTAGGCAATTGGGTAACACGACTGCATTTCCTGTGTCTCAGGGTCTGGGCAATTGGGCACAAAACTGTTAGCAACTTTGAAATTGTGTGAACTAGCTGGCCCTGAGAGCTGATAGTCATCAGATGGCACTTTTCTCCCTAGACATCATTCTGGGAAGTTACTTTGTCACTTTGGTGTTACGGAGAAAATCTCCTAAGTCCTTAAGATCTGTCAGCTGTACAGTTTAGTCCTCTGTTCATACTTGTCTGCACATTCTTAACCTTCCCGACTGCCTTTTTCTGTTTATTGTATTTGTGTCAGTTTTATGTAATCTGTCATGGGTGCTTATATCTTTTACATCAATTAGAAATCCTACCTCTCAATTGAGTTAAGCACTTCCTAGCAGAGATTTCCTCATTATTTTATTTACAAAAGACATAATGTTTGCAACTTTGCCACTCCAGTGTCCATAAAAATTGTATGACTATTAATATGTAATTCTCTGCTATGTCAGATATAAACATCATGCTTCGTTGCTTTTTAGATAAACACTACTGATTCAAATCAAGTTTTTCTTGGATCCATGTTTTAAGCATCTTTTACAACAATAAATATTTTCAGTAACACTGGACACTACTGTGATTCTTTAAAATCTTGAAGTGATACAGAAAGCTTCCTAAGCAAATAGAAACTTGCTCAACAGTAAATAGACAATAGATATACTCTTGCTTACTCTCACAGAGATCCCAAGGAAAGACAGAGCAGCATGGGTTTTACTCTAAAACTGAAAATTAGTCTTAGGGCAATAATTCATAGGCTTATCATAATCATGTTTCTAATAGGGATAAAGTAATCTTCCTGGGTAAAAATAAAATCAGGAAGTACTGATCTAATTCTTCAGACAATAATTGAATTCAATGGTTTCCATGTATGAAATTCTTGTCAAGGTGAATGCATACATTCCTTTAGTTACAATTAAAAGTACTATGTCAAACCAGGATGTTTTACTGTGATTTTTAACCCAGTTTTCACAGTAAAGTACTCGTATGATTGTTAGAGCTCCCTAAAATGAGATAAACTAAATTAAACATCTGGTGTCATCAAGAAGCCGAACACCTACTTCTTCCTTTCATCTCTTTGCTTTCTGACAAGGTAAATCTCCAGATCACATAAAACTCTGACTTCAGAGTACACTGTGTTTTTCAGTCCTCTCAATAACGTTGCAAATGCAAGTTTGAAGCTGATTCCCAAACTCTGTTTGTTGATTGCAGTAGTACTGTGAGCTCAAATGTCCTCAGCTGCTTACTTTGGCTGCAGGGGCAAAAGGTACGCACTCAAGAAGAAACTTCCTTAACCAGAAAAATGCTAACAGGCCAATGCTTTGGGTAAGGAACCTGCCTAGTATCAAACTAGGATGTTCATTGCGTTACGTGGTCCTATATTGCATGTAAATTTCCCTTGGCACTTCTCAACTCCTCCTGTGCATTTTTGACATTGAAAAGAGAATAAATAAATAAATAAATATAAGGAGAAGGATTGTGATGAAAGAAGGGCAACAATCATAAAATACTGAAAAAATACGTTTGCACTAGTCACAATTTTTGTTCATTGAGGCATAACAACTTTAAACGTTGAATCCAAATAAAAATTGTAGGATCAGAAGGAAAACACCAGTCTGGATAGTATCAGTGATTCTTGTGGAAAACCTAAGGAGGGAAAAGATTCTTTTCACTCTCCTTTTTTTACTTGCTTGTTATTAAGCTTTGTTTAATTGGTTAAAAAAAAAAAAAACAAAACAACAACAACAAAAAAAAAAACCTAAATTCTTTGATCCATGAATTGTTGGTAAACCTATGTGTTTAGCAAGAGGTAATAGAGGAAAATAAGGTTATAATACTCACAGAAGAAAACTAGGCTGGCTAGCAATTGTCTTGCTGCTCTCAGAAATGCATTCACTGCAGGTAACTGCCATGCTATTCCAGTACTTGATCAACTAATATATTTGGAGCTGCTGAATCATTCTTCTCAAAACACTGGGACTGTCTGTATGTGCTGACTCTGGAAGTTACATGTGCAAGAACTTAGCATCTAAGCTTTGCTAATGACAGGAAAATTCCATGAAAGAAACCATTATTCTAATCTGTTCCAAAGATCTAATTTGTCCCTATGCAATTTTGCAAATGTACTCATGGACACCCGCAGTAAATACAGAATTGCATTTACATATCTGGGAATTCATCAATCTGTGTTTAGAAAATAAAAACTGTTAATTTATTGACACAGTGTCTCTAGCAGTCATCAAATGGACATATATTTGATATGAAACTGCAGCCCTTTCTGGATAAACCTTATTATATTTAGACTCTATGAGGATAATAAATCCAAACATACTTTGTATAATAATTTTCATATAAAAATTTTCTACATATTGTCATCATAACATGAGACTATCATAATAAAAACAATTTTAGAAAGACATTTTAATAGGACCATCTGCAGGGATCATAGATTAATACAACTTATTTAGCTAAAAATATTGAAAGCACAGTCATCTAGCATGAAAAGAATGGAATTTATTGCAGCTTTTCTTCCTCATTCTTTCTTCAAAAAATGTTAAATAAAAAAGTTATAAAATTTACTTCCAGTTTTAGTTTTAGTTTAAATGAATATGGAGTGTAGCTGGAAACTTCTCCTTTTATCTGATTCACCAACATTATGAAAAGTTCATATTTTAACCAAAATTCCAAACAAGATGATTTTTCCTGGTTATGGCTTTTTGACCTTCAAAAAAGGTTATACAGTAAAAGGAAAATGTATAAACCTGCTTTCTTATACCATTATCACCTTACCTCCAATACCAGTTTAAAAATTCCTCTGTATATTTTTAACTTCTTTTTTCCCTCTCTTTTGGGAATTAATCCCATCCACTACATTAGTTAATTTATGCATCAGTTTCCACGTTATCTAAAAGTGCATTTTTTTTTTTTTTTCAACTCCATGCTGGATAGAAGCTATTTACTAAATTAAACTTTAAGATGCCAAAAGCTTCTGTGAGCCCTGACTGATTGCTGATTTCACTCTTCCCCTAAATACAGTGTTTGTAATTGTTCCAAAATAACTGTTGTTACCATTCGGAAAGAGCTGAGTAAATGTATGCAGTGCCTCTTTTCCACTCAGCAGCCTGACTGCATCTATCTGCAGAGTTCTGCCACTTGCATATCTGCATATTCTGTCTTATGTATGAGAGCAGCACTTTGCAAATCTTTGGACCAGAGTATTTGTAGATACAGCACACCAGTAAACATAATACACTGGTATGAGACAAAGAGAAACTATGTGCCATACATCAACCAGGGCTGAATGGCTGAATTGTTAAAACTGAAGAACGTTGACATAGGTTCAACTCTGGTGGAAAGAACATAAAGGAAAGGAAGAAACATCAAAAATAGTTTTTCTTTTGTATAACTTTCAACACTAATATTTGATGTTAGTTTCCATCTACAAAGCAACTCTAACCTGTGCTTCCTTTTTCTTATCTTAAAATTTGAACTCCTAATGCATTACAAAAAATTAAAAGGTCATTTCTCAGTGAAGGGAGACCGTGTGAATTACTGCTGGAAAAAAAACTTCTGGTGTAGGTCAAAATAAGAAACAACCTCTTGTCAGCATTCAAGCTAAATGCACAAATCCATCCACGGCTTTATAATCCTCACCTGCCCTCTATAGTTGGAAATCAGGTTTCACACTGGATTAGTCTGAGTTGCATGAGGCATGAATTTGCAAGCAGTCCTGAATAACATTGGAAAGACTGTTTTGCCATTTGAAGAAGAAATAGATTACCCATGAGTCCTTGCTTCTAAATGACCATCTGCTGTTACATGAAAATACAAATGAACTTTCCATGAAAAAAAAAAAAAGGATAATAAAATTTGGTGGACTTATTTTTGATAGTCCCCTAGCCCCCTGGAATGCTAATTATTTTCTAGAAATAATGAAGAGAGAATGTTTTAAGCATCTAGTAGAAAAAGTCAACTCTGTAATCAATTCCAAATCTGAGACTCATTCACAGGAGCTGTGCTGAGAACAGTTGTAACATTATCCGCCTCACTACAAACTTAGTTCTAGAACAGTTTTTCTGGCAGGAGAATCTGTACCCAGCAGGTAATTTATTCTTACTGAGTATAGATAGCCCAGCTTGCTCACAGTGACTTCTAGTACTAGCTTGGACTAGTTGGACTTTTGGTTTTTTATGCTGTTTTGTTCTGCTTTAAGTATCAGTTGCCATTCACATATCTAAATGCATCTGCATGCCTTCTCTAGGTCAGTTCTGAGTTTTCATGTGGTTACGACATTTTTCAGCATGTGAGTCACTGCAAGTACAGCATGTACACTGGAGTAAGACTAGAATAGGACAGCTGCAACTGATAGGAGAAGAAGATACCAATTCTCATGACACTAGATGAACCATTATGGCGACCGTTCAGTTAATTACATCAAGATAAACAGTAAACAGTAAACATATGCGAAGATTAAGGCATCAGGCATGCTCATCAATCACTGTTCCATCTCACTGAGAACAGGGTTGCCATAGCTTTTTCTCCAGAATACTTAGTGCTTTCTGGGAGCTGGAGTCTGCCAGGAGGATTTTGCATATGCAGATGCATGCAGCACTTGTGCTGCAGAGCCAGCATTTCTTGGAAGCATCCAACTACTCTCTCTACTTTTGTACAAGCTGAGATGGCAAACTGTCCCGGATCTATGTGATGATACCAGGTATCCGGCAGCCAAGAAGATATTACTGCTCCAACACAGCCACTGTAGGTTTCAATAAATAATTGAAAACTTCAAAGCCTTCCTGGAAAAGAAGTCAAGTCTTGGGAAACTCAGATGCATGATGACACTACTTGGGAAAGGAAGAAATCCTGTGAGTAACACTGCTACACAGAACAGTTTTCCCTTTGTCAATGCTTGTGGTCATTTCACTGCAACACATGTCACTTTGGACGTGTTGATGCTGTTAAATCAAAGCTGTTATCAAATGCTGAGCCTTTCTTGTTCACCTGAGTAGCCCAGTTTCTTCTGCTCCATGCAACTCCATGCAATAATTATATAAACTTCTGAAAGTAACCCACTCTAAGGACTGCTTCCAAGGCCACAATGGAGAGCTTGGCTCTCTCTAGCATTTTGAATCCTCAAAGCTCTGAAGTTTCCTTATGCTACAGACCATACAGACCACAGAGGTATTTAACCATTTTTTGGTCTGCAACACATCCTTCTGGCAGCCCGCAACAAAGCTCTTATGTTCTTTCAGACACTTTAAACTTTATTTATGTAATGCCACCACACAGGACCCAGAAGAGATCCAGAGTTCATAGAACCATAGAATCCTTAAAGTTGTAAAGGACTTCTGAGGGCCATCTAGTCTTACTCCCCTGCAATGTACAGGGACACCACAACTAGATAGGTTGCGCAGGGCCTTATGCAGCCTTGCCTTGAAAGTCTCCAGGGACGGGGCATCAACCACAACACTAGGTAACCCATTCCAATGCCTCACCACCCTCACTGTAAAATGTTTTTTCTTATACCCAACCTAAATCTATCCTCTCTAAGCTTAAAGCTATTTCCTCTTCTTCCATCAATATAGACCCTGCTAAGGAGTCTGTTCACTTCTTTCCTGTTGCTCCCCTTCAGATACTGAAAGGCTGCTACCAGATCACCTGAGAGCCCTCTCTTCTCCAGCCTGAACAGTCCCACTTCTCTCAGCCCGTCTTTGTAGGAGAGGTGTTCCATTCCATGGAAGACTTTTATGACCCTCCTCTGGATGTGCTCCATCAGGTCTATGTTTCTCCTGTACTGTGGACTCAACATACTCCAGGTGAGGCTTCACCACCATAGAGTGGAGGGGATGTTATTCTGTAGGTATACAGCTACTAGCTGCAGAAACCACACAGATACTAGTTGCAGCACTTGGTCTCAGGATTACAGAGTACTGCCTGATACCTTTTATATAGCAGATTATCTATCTATCTATCTATCTATCTATCTATCTATCCATCTATCTATGTATTTGCAGATATGTATACTTTCCTACATTTAGTATTTACTTTTCATGGAGTCACAAAATAATTGAAATTGGAAGATGACTTTGAAGGTCATCTGGTCCAACTCCCCTGCTCCAACTCCCCTGCTCAAGCAAGGATATCTAGAGCAAGTTGCTTAGGAAAATATACATATCAGTAAACTACTCTGAGTAAAATTCGTCTCCATCTCAGAGATAAAACATTGCACAAGATTTCTCTGTATGGCTAAGCTCTTTTCTTGATCAAAACAGGTGGACTTTCCTATTCTGGAAATGTCCTAGGTCCAACTGATCCCTCAAGCAGTATGTCAACATCATCAGGAAAGGCTGGCAGCAGCCAGTGCTGTTCCAGGCAGCATTTAAAAGGCAAGAATAATAGCACTCTTGTGCTTGTGTTCTGACCCTGCTGATCTTGCCATGTAGCCTGCAAGGGCATTGAGCAAGTCAGGGCAGGTGTTCTGCTAGGGAGAAGTCAGGAAATCCTGCGTGCTCGGTCTTCTTCAAAGCCAGATGGTAGCTTCTGCTCTGTCCGCAGGCAGATGTGGGTGTGTAAATTGATTAAGCTCAAAAATTTCATTGAGTCTTTATCTCTGCCAGTGATGGGGTGTGTGGGATGCACTTAAATGTTCTTGCCAGAGCAAATTACGGTTCTAACTCAGTCACTCACTGTCAACACAAGCTATTTGGAGACTTTACAATTGGAAAACCATCTGGAATGTGTTGATTTGTACTCACTTGTTTTTAAATTTTACTTTGAATGGCTTATAAATAATGTAATCCAGGCAGTGGAATGTTGCACAGAATTCACAATGTGATTGCGTCCATCTAATTTTGAGCCTGCGGTAGTCTCTGAAAGTTAGCTAGAAGATAAATATAATCTGCTAATTTACCATTTAATACTCTGTGCAAGTTCTGAAAACTGAAAAATCATTTTAAGTCACATTAACAAAATGTAACACAAGAAAGGCAAGAATATAGCAAAGTCAATATCCTGTTTTAATTTTTGCAACCATCTCAACATAGTTTAAAGACATTTGAACTGTCATACAACAAACAATTTTAAAATTTGAGACATAAAAATACAAAGACATAGGGCAGAGAGGGGCCATGGGAAAACATGCAGGATGTATTTTGTGGTATTTTGCAAGAAAATCACAGCCATTTCATAAATCAACTAACCATCCTATGTAACCGATAAAAATCTTCACCTGAACTATCTTTGCCTTTGACAGAGAAATACAAAATGTCTCTTTAGTAATGTACCATATATCATTACTAATCGTAACAACCATGTGAACTTTCAATCTCTAGCAGTTATAAATATTGCTATTATTATGATTTACTTAGATCATTTGACTTTGAGCCATCCAGCTGACAGCTATTTCCGTATGATACAAAACATAATCATTTCCAGTATTTCATTTGCAATTGCTGCTTTATTTATTCTTCCCTGGATTTTTTCACAGAACAATTGCTATAAGTTTATGCCATTGTATCTTAGAATAAAATTTGCCTTGACCCTGCTTTAATTCTAGAAATAGGTATATCTCAAATGGATATTAGTGGATTTATATATTTTGCATTTTCTCATTTTACAGAGGAATAAGTATAGATGGTGTTTCCCCAGATAATATTAAATAATCATTCAAGTTATGGGTTCATAATTATAAATTTAGAAAACGTCCTGGTTACAATCATTATTCATGCAGAATAATTTTTAGAAATACTGCTTGTGTCTATTCATTATAGAATGGAATCTGATGACTTTTTTTTTTAATTATGTAGGGTTCAATTCTCCTTTGGATTGCCTTTTAGGGTAATATTTTTCAGTAAACGGCCTTCAACTAATACACAGTTTTGTCTTTCCCCCCATTTTCTTCCCTTGTTCAGTCACATTAATTAATGAGTTTTCTTGGACATAATCTGAACCAAATATTCTCTAGTTCACAATCACAAATTTTTTGGAATTTTTTTTGGGAAAAAAAAAAAAAAAAAAAAAAGAGTGTGAGATCAATACTCTTCAGCAGATTTGATCCATTCCTAAATTGTAGTGGAAACACAAATTCTTCACTTTAGGCAACAAAGGCCAATAAAAAAAATATACTCCTCCCCTCCCTAATAATATTCTTCTCAAATGGGTAATCAGAGACTTGTCTTTAAAAGGTCGCATAATATGTAAAATGTAGGAACAATTACTGACAAACCTTATTCTTTTGCTGCAATTTTGCTGAGGACAGGGCCAGGGAGAGGACTCATGGGGAGGGATGAATTAATCACTATTTAGCACAAGAGAAACTTGGGAACTCAAATCCACACATTCCATGCCTGATGACAGCATTATTAGTTACGTCACAGATAAATAAAGTAGATTATCTTTCATAGAGTGCTCATTTTAGGGAGAACTAAATAATGTTTCACTTCTTTTTGTGCAGGATGTATCCGATTTTGTTAATTTCAGTACTTATTTGTGTTTTACTTTGTGCACAACTCAACAGTTATTTCATTCATGCCCCACCCTCACTGGGTTCCTTAGTATTAATCTATCTCTGATCTTTTAATGTATTTGTACTCTAATAGTAGCATTGCAACATATAATTGTTAGACATTATATGTGCAACATATATTGTTAGGTGTCTTACATATAATTGTAAGACCTTAATCTTATTCCTCTCTTAGCTTTATTGAAGGTTTATTCAGCTGCTATAGCAGTGCAAAAGGCAACTCCTCTTTGGGGGAGTCAGACAGGTAGTTATGACAGGCAAGTAAACCAGAGTAGACTTGTTTACTCAATGATACGATGTTTCCTAGCATGAAAGCTGGTCAGAATTGTGCGTTTGCCCAAAGAAGATCTACACACACTGTTAATGTTTACAGAGTGCAACTCATTTTTAAAAAAGAAAAGCTGTGCATGCCCTCTGCTCCTGTTCCAAACTGCAGATTGTACAACAGCAGAGTCTGGAGGAAAACACCAGCGTCTAGAAGACAATGATGATAACATTTCCTGGGCTGATTGACTATAAGTAGAGAGCTCCGTGCTTTCACTGTTCAAAGTAAAAGTTTTCACACACAGATCACTTTTTATGACTTTGAAATTCTCCTTCAAAGTTTTACTTACTTAACTTGCCTGTTGCTACTTGAATTAGGTCTCATCCTAAGAATTAACAAAATCACTAATTATTAAAAGAGTATCTTCTTAAGCAATCTCATCAATTGCCACACAGACCAAGTGACTTTTCCCCTACCATTTTCTCTAGGCTTAGTCTATTTTTAAAAAAGAAAAAGTGTTTTTTGTTTGTTTGTTTGTTTGTTTGTTTTTTAACTGTTCCACTGCTGAACTGTTGTAATTAGGGAATATTTCTCCAGTGTATTTGAGCTAAAGACAGCATTCCAGTCCCTCTTTTTGGCCTCTTGAAAAAAACATCTAGCTGATAACAAAACTCCACTGAAATACATTAAGAAACTAAAGAATGTGCTAAAAGACATACAGCATGCAGACAAATATAATGCCATCAACCAGTCGTTATACATAGAAGGATACAGTGTTCTACTCTAAGCCACTTGGGGCATAAACACTATATAGCTGCTATTTTATCAACCCTTATCTACATTATGCATATCTATCTTTATATTTTTGGAAGAAAACATTAACGTTCTTTTTCAGCTTCACCATTGTTTCTGGATAATACAGATGGTAGTAGAAGACTATGTGCAGCCTTGCTGCCAGATGAGTCACTCAAAGAGCATCTGTGGAGGAGGTAAGAGGGAAGCACTTGGCATCTTCCCAGCGTGAGAAGAGCTCCAGCTAACCTGTGTCTACATGCGTTGCTGCCACAGGGAATAACACCCCAGTGGTGCCACACAAGTATAATTATCCTATGGCTTTCTAGAGGCCAGCAATAGCATTTGTGGAAGATCTCACCTATCAGTGGATCATTAACTATCCAGTGTCCAGATTTACTACCATTTGTTACAAATGAGGAGAAGGAAACAGAAAAAAAATCAATAAGATGTTTTCTACATCTATGACAAAACAAAAAAAAAAATTAAAACAAAAGGGAATTGCAGCAAATTCTGGGATATGGAACTGGATTATATCTCCTACATTTGAATAAGAAATTATATAGTCACCTTACACTGCTCTGTAATAAAAAAAATTCCTAAAGAAATAAAAAGATTTCCTCAAGAACAGATGTAATGTCCTCTCCTGATTTTGGATCTGTAAAAATGAGAATAGTAGACTGTTCTGCGTACACCACTCTTTCCCTGTATGTAAGTTCATCTTACGTTGCCTCATTCTCATCTCTTCTTTGGAGATATTCAAGACTTGCTTGGATGCCTACCTGTGCAGCCTGTTGTAGGGAGCCTGCTTTGCAGGCGGGTTGGACTCCAGGATCTCTGAGGTCCCTTCTAGACCCCACAGTTCTGTGATTCTGTGATTTTGTGATTCTGTGATTCTTGATCCTTTATCAAACCATTGGGAAAGAGCTGAAGGTATATGGTATGAAATACATGTAGTCAATTCTATTATAATTAAGGTTTTTGTGTAGTTCTGGTATCTCAGGTATAATTGTGACCTTTCTCTGAACTGCTCTCTTGCTGTAAATCCACTGCTAGGACAAAGCCAGGTAAAAATGTTATCACGGCTTTTTTTTGTTGTTGCTTTTGTTTTTGTTTTCATTTTTGTTTGTTTGTTTGTTTGTTTTCAAATTTGAAGACTCTTCTCAAATTCTTCCCTTGTGATTTTTCCTTTTGGATATTACAGAGTTAAAGCATATTCTTGACTCTGATTTGCAAAGTCTGAGGCTAGAACTCATTGCAAATCCAAATAAGATTGAATTAATATTCTACAAATTGAGTCTCTCAGGGGAAAAAATGACCACATGAGTACGTAAGAGTACAGGGAGTAGGGAAAGAGATACAAGAAGTAAAATGGAAGAAGCAGAGATCACAGAGATGATGCCTCATCTGTGTATGGGATGCACTCATGGTAACTATGAGAGTTCCTCGTAAATATTTCTGGCATTGTCATGTACACTGATACGATTAAACATATTTATTTAACTATTTTTTCTGTGTGCCCAACACTATCTAGGTTCTCAGTAGAGCACATCGTTTTGGGCACTGTCCCATTCTGACCTAGTGACATTGCTTCTAAATGAAAATGGGCTCATTTTCAATTATATCGCACACTGAGAACCTGAAACATCAATCTGTCTGAATAGGTGACAAACACATAGATAAAAATGCTATTATATGTAACTTAATTAAACATTTCTATTTGTTTTTCTTTTGTACCAAAGGGGGTGGCTTTTTCTGAGTAGTTAAAATTGCCTGAATGCTAAGCATGGTGATTTTGAACTTTCTAATTTGACTACTTTCTACGTAATTAGGTGCAGTTAACATGCATGTGTTGACTAAGAATCCCACAAACATAATAATCCAGTTTAAAAAAAAAAAAAATCCAAAATAAATTTATTGTTTGTTTTTTTTTCCCCAGTTCCCTTGTCCCCTGCTCCCATTACTTTCTTGTTAATTTTAGGGCATGCTCAGCAGCAGCAGATGGTGGTGGAATTGAGCACTGTAGAGGAACATTTCAGTCAACAAAAAGAACAGGAAAAATGCTGTTCAGCACACCACTGAGAGGACATTCAGTATCTCCCATTGAATGACAATTTCAGAAACCTGGTCCTTGTCTTTTTGTATTTGAAACTCAGAAGACCTTTCTGTGTGGATAGGCAACATTGTTTTGTTAACAAACTGACTTGCAGTGAGCAGCCTCAGCTGCTCCATGAGCCAATTCAGCTGAAAAATGGCAAACATTTGGTTGAGGAAGACAAAACTATGGAAATGTTGTTTGCTAAGCCAGTTTACAAATCCTGCCAAGGTGATAGGTTTAAGCTACTTTACCTCTTTTTTCTCAATTGGTTATTTGTTAGTTAAATTGTCACAGATGCAGACTCTCAGGGGCACTGAAATTCAAGAACTCAGATACAAAAATTGTTAAGTGAGACATTATAATGCAATTCTAAATTGCACACTGATCTGGCTTCAGTTCCTAATTTGAGTATCTCAGAGAATAAAATCGTTTTAAAAATTCCATTTATAAAGTATTATGAAATGTGTATCTTTTTTTAGTGCCTTGATACTATTTAAAAGAAAATGAGAATTATCTCTTCTAATTTGCTTTTGGAGGCACTCAGACTTCTGTGTATTCTTAAAGCAACCACCTTTACAGATGTTTTTCGATATGAATCATTCTTCAATTTGAAAACAAGAAGTACTTTTAAAATGTAGTTTCTGCTAGCTGTCCACTACCAGATTATTTGATGATTTTTTGTTGTTTCTGATGATGTTTGTTGTTTTTGAGCAGAAACGTGAAGATTAATACTGTGTCTTCTTCACACCAAATGATGGAGAAAATGTAGCTTCACCAGCATCTGTGCTATCAAAATTGATGTGACCTGTTTGAGAGACAAAGAGCAAGTCAGATCAACATGACTACTGCTAAGTGAACCTTGCAGTGGCTTGAAATCAGTTTCTGTGTTCGGTAGTCTCAATTTTTCATCGTTTGGTAAGGCCTAAGGAGACGGTGCTAAGCTCAGGAGATGGTACCAAGTACTCAATTTCTGAAACTCCATTTAGTTCCATCTAGGTCTCTAAGTTCTATGCTCTGCTTGTTAACAAGTATGTGGAATAAATACCCAAGTTATTGCAGAACATTGTTGCTAGATGTAAGCATACCAAGGCAAACATGCACCTTATGCCATCCTTTAGCAGTTAACAGACGACTGTGGCCTTGCATTATCCAAGGCTACTGTCACTTAACGATTAGGGATGTTGAGCTTCTCTCCTGTCAAACTTGTGCTTGGGCAGAATTTCTGGAGGACAGGACTGGTGATTTTCTAGCTTGACATATTTACACTGGCAATAAAATATCTTACAACACAGAACAGAGCAAGGAATCATACATAAAATTCAGCAAAGCTCCATTTGAGTTTAATAGGGCTTAATTTCTGGTTCTGGCTTTATCACATATATTGGAAATGATTTATAGGAGGAATTATTTTGGTAGCAAAATAATGAACATAAAAATTTCATTCTCCATCTCAAAAGTATCTGCATCTCCATAGTAGCGCTATAAAAGAATGATGAGAAATAGGGCTCAGTTATGCAAGTGATAAATTCAGTCAGAGATTTAAGAAGTGTGTCTGCTGACTAAGGTTTTAAATCATGTTAAAAACTGTGTACATAACATTGCCAAAAATTAGACCATCTCATAAGCCCTACTTTGACATTCTTCACTCAATATAATAATCTTATCTTTAGACTCCAGTTATCAGTTAGAGATCTTCTACACAAATGGGTGCAATTTAGAGAAGTAAACACAATGACTGTATGCTGGAAAAATACCTACACTGAGCTGGATACTTAGTATTTTAAGAAAACAAATAGTTGTATTTTGAAGATAAATGTTACTTATTTTAAATATAAAACCATACTAATAGCACTAATTGTACTTGAAATAAAAACATTCTGACAACAATATTTTATATACAGACATTTTGCTACAGAAAAGTATGAATTCTCAAGAATATTATGCTTGTTCTTTACCTTACTCAGGTTTGTTTAATAAAGATAATTAAGAAATAAACGAGAAAGATAAGACTGACGTAAATTTGTAATACAAATATTCTGTCTTTACATAATCAAAGCAATTAGATGTGTTCTAAGATCAGAATCTTAGAACTGATGATTGGCAAAACTTGGGCTACGTATAGGTATACGGTGCCAAAACTTGACCTAGGTCTCACACAGAACACCAACATCTATTGTGTAAATGTAACATGAACCAAAATATCCAGTCTATCTAATGATAAATGCTGCAGTTTAAAAAACCAGATCCAAATTATTCAGGCCAATTTCTGCTTGAGTCACAGTACTTTTAATATGCTAATAAAATTGATTCAGTGACAGAATGTAGTTAATTTGTTATATTTCTTCTACTACTGATGTCTGTGTTCCTTCTTCTTCCATGGCATAGTCAGCAGGGAATTCAAGGTAAGTACTCATTATCCACAGCAAAGTGCCAATACAAACTGAGAAAATAATTAGTGTCAGGCAGAACTCAGACAATCTTCAGAACCTGAATATTCACAGAACAGCCGATAGCTTAGTATGAATTATTTCAGGATTAACGGAGATGCTTATTCCAAAAGAAATAAAGCACACAACATGAAATGAGGCTGTCAGTCCCTGCAGAGAAACAATACCTGCTCTTGACTACTAGTGTAAGAAACAGGAGAATTATGTTTATTTAAGTCATTATGATGAGACTGAATTGTGGTTAAACTTACAAATAATATTGCAATAGTTTAATAAGATTCTGTTCATCAGACTGGCTTGTACAATCAGGAATAATGTATTTCTTCCTGAATATTCATAGATGGATATTAAAACAACGAAAACCTGGAATGGAAAGCAACAAGCTTGGTTCAGCTGCATGAAGCACTGAAATAAATACATGATCGTTCAGTTCCACTCTCACTTTCCTGAAGCTCAACACTTTTTCACTGAGGTATCTGTAAAGTTCTTGATTGTACTAGTAACTGCACAGTCACATAAACAACTAAAACAGCATACATATTGCTCTGAAAACATAAATTCTTGTATGTTCCTTAACAGCTTATGAAAGATTGTCAAGATTTAAATGGCTATGTTAAGAGAAGCAAATGATTGTTTTAATAGCCTATCATATATGCCAAAATATATCTGTTCGGCAGTCTTAAACATTTTTGTTTAGTTATTTCCTTCCCTGAGCCATTAGATCATTATTTCTGGCCCTGTTTCCTGCAAAATTAATTCTTCTGGTAATTTCCAAAATATTTCCATAAACATGAAGTATTTTAAAGATACATCTTTCTGATTCCTTCTCATGGCAAAGATGTATACTTCTACTGTGATTTCTGCCAAGGTTCCTGGAATGCAGATGGTGGCTCCAGTAATTTTCCTCAGTAGTGTCCAATTCTTTTTATTTGACCATGGATATTATAACATAATTGTTCCAATTAATAAACAGATTTGACCTTCACTTGAATTCAAAGGAGTGGTATATTTTCACAATCTGTGCATCTTTACATGATGATATAATTTTCACAGTTTAAAAGGAGTCTTCGTGTTTAGTTACCAAGTAATACAAGGAAATTTTCACGTTGGATGATCATTGTGAGAAAAATGCAAGCATTTCTTAACTCATACATCTCCACAAAATCTTGCATTCTTGCTAAAAGGGATATATTCTGAATGACAATTTAAAACACAAAAACAAAAACTTACAGGAAACTTATTTATATAGTGCAGAACACAATATAGATTCTTTGACACTATTTTACAGGGTCAGAGTGTAGAATCACAAAATCATAGAGTGGCTTGGGTTGGATGGGACTTCAAATGTCATTTAGTTCCAACCCCCTTGATGTGTGCAGGGTTGCCAATCACTAAATCAGGCACTAGGTGAGGCTGCCCAGGGCCCCATCTAACATGGCTTTGAATGCCTCCAGGGATGGGGCATTCACAGCCTCTCTGGACAGCCTGTTCTATCACCTCATCACTTTCTAAGTGATAAATTTCCCCCCGGACATCTAATCTAAACCTCCTCACCTTTAAGCTTAAAACCTTTTCCCATTACTCCCTAGCAATGACAACATGCAACAAATTTATTTGAACTGGGAAACTGACAGATGATTATCTAGACAGAAAGCACGCTACATCCCCAGAATAAGACAAAATATCCTAAAACTAATGAAAATTCTGGCTCTTGCATCTGCTTTGTACTGAGATTATACAAGCAGGGCACATCAGAGCCCATGGATAAGGACAGCTGCGCATTTGCTTTACAAACACACAGCTACACAGACACAAGCTAGCAATGCAAGGTGATCAAGCCCAATGGGAAGGGGTTGCTGTCTGCAATCTGGTTTGGTTAAGAGATCAAATCAAAGTATGAATAGTGGTAGCAACTCATCGAAGTTGCAAATGTACATTGTTTGTAAATACACTCAATTTTTAGTCCTAATGTTCTTGCTTTAGCTGCTGTTACTGTTTGAACACATAAGCTGACATTATCTCTTCCCAGTCCCTCATATAGCAACCTTAAGCTTTGATTTATTTACTCTACTGTCTCATATCTTCAGTTTTCCAATATTCAGATAGCTTCACTTTCATGTGTATTTTAAAACCAACCTCTGCATCAAAATCTGTCTCTGATCAGGCTTTATCTTTTGTTCTAGGATACTGAAGATATAGATTGAGAACTGAAAAAGGAGAAGGGCCTCGATGTATTAGTCAGCCTCAAGATTAGCAGAAGCTATTCCTATACAGTAGTTGGAAAAAAGACAGCTGTGATGTGGTCTGCCTCAGGAAAGACCCAGTAAAGACAGGGAGCCAGTATGGCTTTGAACAAGTCACTAATGAGGCTGCATATATCAGATAGCTTTAGTTGTCCTATTTAGAGAAGTATGTAGTGAACCTAGACTAGATGGACAAGTGAGCAGATAAGATCAGTCCTCTCATATATGACATAATGAAACATCACACAATGAGTTCTTGGTTTTCCTGGCACGTCCACACTCCTTCAGGTACTTGTAAAAATTAGAGTTACAAACCTGATGAAGTTAACCATGTTTCTCAACAAGCTGCTTACTTCAGACTAGTGCCACCATAGTATTCATACCATTTTCACAAATCAGTCCAAGTTTGGAGATGTCTGTTCTTTGCTATGTTTGTGAAACCTTGTTTTGTCTACTTAGCATGATTCACTCAGTGGGCTGATATAATTGCACTCAATTATAAAGTCAGAGTAAGGTAACATTTAGGAATAAAAAATCTATTTAAGCTTCAAAATGTGGTTAATGGAGACTTACTGCATATCTACTATTGAGCAACATACAAGGTGAAAAGACATACAAGAGCTGATAGGGCAAGACATCCAAGAGAACAGGGAGAACTGGGGAGTTTGGAATCATACAATTATGGATGGAGAAAAGTAATTAAAAGTTCCTGCAGAGATCATCAGATTCTGTTCATAACACTCTGGCTGCATATCTGCCTAATACGTTCTTACAAAAACTCAATCACAGAATCTCTGCACTCTCAAATAAAAGTTTTCCACTTCTTTGCTCTGTTTTTCAGAAACTTTTTCCAGTGCACAGTCTGAAAATCCTTTGATATGCTAGACTTACCACAACTAACCATATTCCCTATGCCAGTCTTTTACATATTTCAGTACACTCCCATTTTCTCTCAGTCCTATCTTCCCTACTTTACGAAATTCTGCTTCCATTTTTACCTAATATACCAGATCTTTGTAATTCAAATGAAGTAGGAATGATCTCCTTGTGAGTCTGCAGTTTGTTCACAAATATTTTTGAAGAGCAAAGCTCGAATAGAAATGCAGCATGTTTGCAGATGTTATGAAATGATCCCCCTATACTCACTAGCTTTGAGATGAAAGCAAATCTTTTGGAAGATTTAAATGGCACACTTTTCTGGCATTTCAGATAATGCTAACATAAACATTCTGCGACTTTGCTATTTTTTTCTGTTTGAGGGATTCAGAAATTGTATCACAGTCATGATCTTCTGCACTGGTGAGTTGCTGCTTATGTATGCCGTATTTTAAATAAATTGTTTTCGTTTGAACAAATAGACTTTTATTTAGTATTTTCTTAACTGTCTTCCTTAAATCTACAACTTCCGCTATTTTTGATACAAGCAAAGATGCCATCAGCCTTCTTGGCCACTAGCATTTCTCCTTTTGAGATTCTGCTGCCTGGCACACACATTGAATATTTCAACTGTTTTTTATTCTTTACAACTGTCCAGAAATTCAGTGAAAGTGTTTCTTCCAACGGGGACATGCTATTTCACTCACAATGAAACATTTCCCTGGAACAAGTTGATTGACATTTTCAAACTAATATCACAGTGACATTGCTCTTTCAGCAAAGGAAAATATCTCCCTAATATATGATAATATAAGTATTTCAAGTGGACTTGATCTATACTTTTGCTCACTTAATACCGGAAAAAAAAAAATCAACAAAGACAAACCCAGACATAGTTGATAATCTAATTCAACTGAATATTAAACATAACTAGCTTTTATCTTGCTGAAAATTCATTGTTCAGCATTGTCGTCAACATCTGATATTCTTAAAATCAAGTGCTTCAAGAATCACAGAATTTAATTTTTGAAAGATTTATTTCTATTCCAGTATGAGTTGGAACAGTTCTGTAGAGTCTGAATTATTCACAGAATGGAAATTTTAGTTTCCAATCATCTTGTGTGCTATGCTTTCATAAGAAAGCATCTAGTAGACAATCTTTATATTACCTCTTGAATGTCTAGTGCCAATTAAAAGACATGATATATATTCTTCCTTAACACGAATACATTATTAATTCAATACACAACTTAATACACTTCTACATTACTAAAATACAGCCTTTTTATCACTCCAGATGATCACAATGCCACGAGTATGTGCTATTTCAACCACAGTTGTCACTGAAGCTGTTTCCATTACAGAACAGCTTAAGACAAGCAAGGCCTGGACTGCCTTACGGCTGCACCCTCTTTGTGTGCCAGCAACAGCATTAATGCAGTTGCAACATAAATAAGGTATTGATTTGATTCATTTTTTATTGTTCTGGGGCTACTTTTCTTACACTTGAGCTACCTAAAAAATCTGACCATGAAGTTGCACAAGAATATATCCCATGTTAATATTTCTGGCCAAGAAATCAAGTGTGTCCTAAATACCAGGGAATCTAGTCAAGTTTTATTCTCATTACATTCTTTTATTCAATCAAAATGCTGCTGCAAATATAATTACCCTTGCAACAGTCTTCCTTAACAAAATGCAGATATAACATTGGCTGTGTGCTAGGGGAATATGTATTTTCTTGACGTGTTGCAGGAGCAGCTGCTAATCTGCATTCTTTCCCATCCGTCTGACCATTTGGACATTGTTGCAGATTGTGTACCCAGATTTAAGCCACTTCACATTTACATTCACAACACCTATCACATGGTTGCACCAATTACAAATTCACCAATTTTTTTCCCTACCATCACTTCCTCCTGAGATTAGAGCCATGTTCACATCAAACAAACTCCAGCTTATTTCTTATCCACTTTCATTTGTTTCCCTTTTTTTCTCCTGCCTTTTTCAAAATCATTGTATTGAATATCTGTATTTTTTAAATTGTCTGAGCTCTGTGGATATCCTGTTCTGCTTTAAGTTAAGTTGAAGTCTGTGAGCCTACTACTTAGCTTTACTGTCACTATGAAGATGAAGCAAGTCCAGAGGAGTCAGCAGATCTCCAGCAGCATTGCTGTGAATGTTTAATATGCCTGTATCATGATCAGTAATTTTGGAGAAGAATAAATGAGGAGCTCTTTGTTGTAGCCCTAACATAGTAACCATTGCACTAAAGCTACATGCAAGCCAGTATATTACTGAAAGCCAGTACTGTGAACTCTTCCAACATCCATTTGTAGTTATCCTACCTTTTAATATAATGCAATATAGATATTGGTTCTTTACCCTATACCTGAAGGGGAAATGATGGAACATTTATTATAGTAATTTGTGTCAGTTGTGTATGCACTTAAACCAATAAAATATCCTGCCAAATATTTGTCCAAAGCCAGTGTAGTATTCTTGAAGAGTGATAAAAGATTATACTAAACACATATATTCTATCTGTATTATAAACAAAGCCTCTGATGGAGAATCCAGATACTCCTTTGATGTTATATAATGCATGAGAGTTAATTTTAATCTAGGTCTGTCAGTATTTGTTATTAATCTCCTTACTAAAGCCTTCTAACGACTGAATTCACATTGGACAAAAGCCTGGCATAACACATGATCTCAAACATAAAGAACTTGATTTGATTTGGTAGAGGGTGGGTGGCAGAAGGGTTTCTTAAAAACAGTTTTTTAAAAGATGGCTGTTATCAGTATTAATTCACACTGGATTCATAAAGGAATCAAATAAACATTATTATGCCTATCTCAAATTCTAACATACTACTTTTAACTCAAAGCTAGTATTTAGTGCCTGTTCCTTCTCAAAACATAGAAACATAGCTGACATCAGAGGAGTCTCAACTCTCAAAAGAATGCAAAATAAAATGTAGAATACATCATGATAGATTGAGCCTTTTTACTTCAAATAATATGTCGTGCTTTCTAAAATAGTAAAAGCTTCTAATCGTTGAACAGACAACTTATAATTTACCTGGGAAAGTTCTGTGGTGTTCACACTTCAATTGTTCAAATTTCCTATCATCTATGCTACATAACATAAAAGTCTATCAGAACTAGCATTTTATGATAGCTTTTCTTTTCTTCATAGTTTGCATTGCACATGATCCCAAAGCATCTATTACAATAATTCAGTATTTACAGGGTGACTGTTTCAATAAACAAAATCCAAGTAAGCAAGACCATCAAAGGAAAGCTTCCCTAGGGCAAGAAACTTATTTCTTCATTGACTGCAATCAAGTGATGCATAGATTTAATTCATACAGAAAGAATCTCACCATTGATTATCTTCTCTGTGGCTTTCCTATTCTCAAATTCTCCAATTTTTTGGGATTGTTGCGATCATTGTCATCCTCCCGCGAACTGAACTGGGGCTCTCCAGAAATAACAGAACCAGGTGCTTAGATAGAGCCTGTTCCTCAAGAGAGTCTCATCTACTACTCATTCAGCGTGGAGAGAGCCTTAATAAGGCATACAGAGGCAGATTTGCTATTGCAGGTAGTTTACACACCTTCATTTACCTGCCACATCTATCAACACTATTTGCTTGTATTTACCCTCTGCTTTATCAGATGAATTCTTTCTTGCATAGACAAACTCAGTGGTCTCTTGTGCTTCTTATGTGTGAAAGCTAAACCATGTATAAGTAGTTTAATAAATCATCATGAGTTATTATTTATATTAACTCACAGCTGCAACTAGGCAGATACTTTGGTGTATTATATCATGTGCAAGGATTCTGCCTTCTAACCGCTTATACAGTGCATCAGTGCAATACATCCAATACTTCCTCCATTTAATGTACGAAACCAGACTAAGAATGCTGGTTTTATTCAGCCTGAACTAATCTAATTTCAGCTATCTAATCAGTAATTACAGAGAAGATTGAGTCAGACTCTTCTCAGATGAATACAGTGAACTGACGGGAAATAGACATAAATTGCAGCATATTTTTCGTATATTTGAAAAAAAATCTTCATTTTCTTAAGCTAAAAGATGCTGATGGACTTTATTAAACATGCCTTTGCTTGAGAAGAAGCAATCCTACATTTCTAGTAACATAGACATAAGCAACAGAACCTATGGCCAATAACTCTAGTTTGAGAAAACAAGTTCTAAGATTTCTTGACTAGATGGAGCTTTCTACAGAAAGCTGGGAGCTTTTACTGCAGTACATCACAACTATTATCAGAGCCAAGATATGAAGGAAGTGACAATTGGAGAGCCAGAATGGGTCATTATCTAACTAGGAAAAGATGTCATATCACTCTACTCACTGATACTGCTATACAAAATGTATACAAAAGTGAAATGTAATAACCCTAGAGAATTCACAAACTTCAAGCTGAACAGATCAAACAAGAGTAAGAACTTCCACCAAAGCAGATATCCATTTGGCTATTTCTTCTTCTCTATGTTTTCCATGCTCTTTTCACTGACACAATGCAATCTGCTCAGGCTTAGTTCACTCAGCTTACTCTTGTTTGTGAATTGATTTTATCCAAGAGAAAAGACAGCAGTGTGAGAGGGTGAACTACATGGTGACAATAATGGTTACATGATAGACTACATGTAAAATAGCCACTATTTTGAAAAAAATAAACAAACAGATGTTTAGCATAAGAATTCCACTCATTTGTTAAGAAACTGCACATTTGCATGTCTTAGATACAATTTTGCTTACTTAACGCAAACAAGATCTGAACTTTTGCTTTTAGTCAGGAATCTTTTTGATTTAGTTGCAAAACTGAACTTCAAAATTCATTTACTGAGTAATCATTTCTAATAAGGACAATAAATTTTCTCCAAGATTTATCTTTTTAGAAGACCTAGAAATTGCTACCTTGTTCTCTGGTTTTTGTTTGATCAAATTAACTGCCACGAGGAGAACTCAGAATGCCTTTGGATAAGCATGCTAACACATTTCCTTTCAGATAAGCTATTTAAATTATTCCTGAGGGGACAAAAGAAAAAAAAAAAAAATCTTTTGATATCCAACAGCTTCTTAATTTAGACTAACAGCCAGAAAACTAAAATAAGTTAATGGTGTCTTCATAGATGATACACAATAACCTCCTATGCTGCAAGATGAAACACATACAAAGGAATTTGAGCACTAAGCACTATTTTTGACATCCAAGAATTGTACATTTCCTTTTTTGCTTTTTCCCTTTTGGTTTAGAACAAGCTGTGTGCTCCAAAGTTATGCCAGAAGCGATAAAGCATAACAAAATAAAAAATTAGAATATAAAAGCTCCAAGCCTCAAATGCATCCAAACTGGTGGACATTACAAACCTTGTGAACCACTTTATTGTAGCTTCACTTTCATGAGTTTGAACTTGGAAGAGTTGACCAAAAAAATATGCTCTTGTTTCTCCTTTCTTAAGACAGAGTAAACAAATCCCAGGTTCATCATAGGGGATTTTCTGTAGCTTCTGAGGCCACTGATCATACATCTTGACCACCTATACACATTAGCTTTGCCTTTCCTGGGCAGTGGGGTGGCTGGTGATGGGGGAAATAGGCCATTAAACTTTTTTTTTTTTTTGTCCTCTCAGATCTGTGAATACTTTTTTCCTTGCTCTGAGTTATAATATCAAGCTCAAATATAGCCATATTTGAATTTACAAAACACCCAGACAAAGTCTGGAGAACTACATCCCAAATCAGAATGTTTTGGAACAATGGTACATTTTTGGTACATTAACAGTAAAAGGAAGACTAGGGAGAATGTGGCTCCCCTGCTAATTGACAGGGGTGTTCTGGTAACGGGGGATGCTGAGAAGGCGGAGATACTGAATGCCTTCTTTGCTTCTGTTTTCAGTGAAAAAGCTCCACCTCGGGAATCTGAGACCCTGGAGGTTAGTGAGAGGATCTTGGGAATGGAAGACCTCCCTTCGGTCAGGGAAGAGGTGGTCCAGGAGCGCCTAGGCAACACCGATGGTCACAAATCCATGGGACCCGATGGGATTCATCCACGGGTGCTGAGGGAGCTGGCAGAGGTGATTGCTGAACCGCTTTCTGTCATCTTTGAGAAGTCTTGGAGGACGGGGGAGGTGCCTGAAGACTGGAAGATAGCCAACGTCACCCCGGTCTTCAAAATAGGCAAGAAGGAAGACCCAGGCAATTATAGGCCAGTCAGCCTCACCTCTGTCCCTGGAAAGGCGATGGAACAGCTTGTACTGGATGTCATCTCCAGACAACTGGAAGAAGAGGAGGTTATCAGGAGTAGTCAGCACGGGTTCACAAGGGGGAGGTCGTGCTTGACCAACCTGGTAGCCTTCTATGATGTTGTCTCTGGCTGGGTGGATAGGGGGAAAGCAGTGGATGTAGTCTACCTTGATTTCAGCAAGGCATTTGATACCATCCCCCACGACATCCTTATAACAAAGCTGAGGAAATGTGGGATAGATGAGTGGACAGTGAGGTGGGTTGAGAACTGGCTGACTGGCAGAGCACAGAGGGTCGTCATTGGTGGTGCAGAGTCCGGTTGGAGACCTGTGAGCAGTGGTGTTCCTCAGGGGTCTGTGCTGGGTCCGGTCTTGTTCAACATCTTCATCAATGACCTTGACGAGGGGATAATGGCCACCCTCAGCAAGTTTGCTGATGATACGAAGTTGGGAGGATTGGCTGACACGCCTGAAGGCTGTGTTGCCATTCAGCAAGACCTGGATAGGCTGGAGAGCTGGGCAGAAAAAAACCGGATGAGGTTTAACAAAAGCAAGTGTAGAGTCTTGCATCTGGGGAGGAATAATTCCATGCACCAGTACAGGTTGGGGGATGACCTGCTGGAGGGGAGCTCTGCGGAGAGGGACCTGGGTGTCCTGGTGGATGACAGGTTGGCCATGAGCCAGCAGTGTGCCCTTGTGGCCAAAAAGGCCAATGGCTTACTGGGGTGCATTAAAAAGAGCGTGTCCAGCAGGTCGAAGGAGGTGATCCTCCCCCTCTACTCTGCCCTGGTAAGACCTCATCTGGAGTACTGTGTCCAGTTCTGGGCTCCCCAGTACAAAAAAGACAAGGATCTCTTGGAAAGAGTCCAGCGGAGGGCCACGAAGATGGTGAAGGGCCTGGAGCATCTCTCCTACGAGGATAGGCTGAGTGAACTGGGTCTGTTCAGCCTTGAGAAAAGGAGACTGAGAGGGGACCTGATCCAGGTCTATAAATATCTAAGGTGTGGGGGGCAGAATGGTGAGGCCAGACTGTTTTCAATGGTGAGTGGAGACAGGACGAGGGGAAACGGCTGGAAACTGCAGCATAGGAAGTTCTGCACAAATGTGCGCAAGAACTTCTTTACAGTGAGGTGACGGAGCACTGGAACAGGCTGCCCAGGGAGGTGGTGGAGTCTCCTTCTCTGGAGATGTTCAAGACCTGCCTGGATGCCTACCTGTGCGACCTACTGTAGGGAACCTGCTTTGGCAGGGGGGTTGGACTCGATGATCTCTGGAGGTCCCTTCCAACCCCTACAATTCTGTGATTCTGTGATTCTGTGAATATCAGCATGTGAGTTTTCTGATTAGAAACAGAAACAGAGACAGACACACCCTGAAGTAATGATGTGAACAGGGCACAAATTTTACTATTTGTCTACTAGTATCTGAGGTCCTGTTCTCAAAAACATATGGAGATATCAACAACATACCTATGCTTCTCCTAAAGGTTTCTGTGAAATATAGAGTTTTATTGGTATCAGTTCCACTTTCCAAAGCATGTCTTAGTGTACATATCTGCCAGGACACCAGAACAGAGATACAGTACACAAACATGCTGTGTGCTGGTGACACATGTGGAAATGCTACTATACGAATAAAAAGCTTTACTATTCCCTGGAAAAAACTTTCGGAGTTGGATCTTCTACAAAACACTTAATGGGAACTTGGGGATTATAAAATGAAAATTAAGAGAAATTTGATAAATTGAAGAAACTAGCCAATACTCTGGAAATGAGCAGAAGGTGATTCTCATACCATAATTTTTTGCAGTCCTGCAGGCTTGTAGAATGAACACACAAAGTTATGGACTGCATTCAGGCTTAAAAGTACAGATTCCATGTTGTTAATGTCTCTTCTGTTTGGCACTCCAGTAGGTACTCCCTCCCCTCCAGGTAACATAGATATGCTCCACAGCACTTGAAAAGTACTTCCCAGCTCAGACACCTTCCTTCTGCTGCCCAGACACTCCACACCACAATCAACCCCCCCAAAATTGCTATCTTTCATCACATACATTAAAGAACCTCACATTTTTCAACAGATTGTATTCCTTGCTCATTCTGGTATTTGATTCCCTGTCCTGATTCAGATATGTTTCAGAAACAAGAATACACAAACTTCAAAATTCCTTCTCCATTTGGCAGTAGAAACTAATAATGTCACTTTGAACTGAACAAGAGATTTTCCACTTTTCTCTCATGTTTGCCTGCAATGGCTGCATTGTTATCGCCTGATCAGAGGTATAAATTAGGCAGAGCAAAAGATTGTATTTGAAAACTACTATGTCTTAATTTATGTAGAGGGGTCTACAAGGTCACTGTTTACAAGCCAAATGCAATTCTCTGATAGGGAATAATTTATTAGGTTGCTAAGACAGAATGAAAGAACTGTTCTCAGAAAGTCAGAGGTTACTTTCAATGCCTATTTTCTCATCATGGGCATAGCTGTTATTATGAAACCTTTCATATTCTAACATTTTATTTAATAATCTAACATTTGAATGTCATGGTGATATGACAGAGGAGAAGGCATCTTTTAAAAAGATATAACAAGGAAAGTATCATTTACTTTATTCTCTCTTTATTGTGGTTATTTGCTTTAACTGTATTAAGTCTGCTGGTACCTACAGATTCAGCTACGCAGAATACTGTATATCAAATCATTCAATTCAGATTTTCCATGGAGGCTGTAGTTTGAATTGAATGAATTTCCTTTTCATTCCAAAATAACTCCTTAAGCATCTTTACCAAGGTTCATTACAGAGATTGACAACATCCCTGGAGGACATTTAAAGCCAGTAATATTCAGCAGTCGTCCCCCTCTACTAAATTCAGTGGGTCAGAGAAAAGACATCGATACTACATTTCTCTTTATAGAGTCAGTGAGGAGTGAATGAACCATCTAGAAAGCAATTTTTAATAGTTAAGCGCTCAGATCTGCTTCAGTTACCTTCAGAAGCCTGTTGAGATCTGTTACATACTCAGGTAACCAAGCCATCATCTTAACTCAATCCTATATGCACTGCTCTTTGCTATTCTTTCCATATGTATAGCACTCTCACACACTGTGAGAGTGTCTCTGGCATCTCTTCCCTCCAAGCATGTGAAGAATGTTTATTCAGAGAACTGAATAATTTAGCTGGTGGTAGACCACAGAACAGGAAACTGAAGGCAGAAAAAGTCACTTTCCATGCCTGGGAGCTTTCATGATTATGGGAATTGGGTGATATGCATGTCTCTTCCCTAGTCCTTTCTGTAGAATGAAACCAAAACATTTGGCTTGCTGAACTTAGCATAATGCGTTCTTGTTTTAAAGCTAGGACATTATAACTTAAGACATAATAGCAAACACAAAATCTCAGCGTATTTCTACAGTTATTTAACATACAGATTTGATAAAAATGCATTTGAACAATATTATCTGTGACAACAAATACAGCTGCTTTACACCTCCTTCATCTTAGAAAATGTTGATATATTTTAATTAGGTCAGTATATCATAAATGGCTTTGATGTGTAATAAATCATTTCATAATTTTCACATTAAGTAGTAGTTATTTTTAGAGGTGAGAAATAAATTATGGACACTTTTACTACATTTGTCGTTTTTTGATAGTGAAAGGGACCATAATTCATTCTCAAAGAACACAGTGTAAATTCCATTTTGTTCCAGGCTCTAGTACTCTGAGAAAAACTAGATATAAGATATTTCCTGCTTGGCTTATATACATGAGTTATCAGTAATAGATTACTTGAGCATAGATGAATCCTTCTTTCAGGAAAGTTAGTTTTTTTCAAGTAATGCTGAAAGGTCATCTACCTTAGTTTTCTGCCTGCAGATTGTCAACACAGGACAACTATATTTTGGCATGCAGTGATGCAGTGTTGATAGTCAGAAATGCAGCTCCCATTTATCTTCATGTCATCTGGAGGTTCTCAGGACTGAATGTTGAGAAAACTTACTAAAATGCCAAAATAGAAATGAGAACATACGCATCTAATTTTAGAACCCTGCATATACATTTTTGCCTTTTGCTAAACAGACAGCTTGCAGCAGTTTTAGATAGTATCACCATTTACATTTCAGTACCTCCTCTTAAAATAAAAGGCCAATGCCTTTGGAGGTTCATGCTGTGATAAAAACCACTAATAAAAGAATCTATTCAAAATAACACCACCAACGCAGAAAGATTTCCCTTCATCGTAGCAATTTGTATTTCCATATATAAAGCCAAGTCCTGCTATTTTTAATCTACAGCTAGGAAGCCATACTAGGCATTGAGCAAGCAAGCACTGTGGTTCCACGAGCCAGATTTTTAGTATCAGTGTGGATCTGTCAAAACAACACCTAATCTATTTCTCCAGTAGAAACGCCCCTCCAAAACGTGGCCCAAGAAAGTCTACAACTGAGTATTTGATTGCTTTTTGGCAAACTCCTTCTGCCTCTTGTGAATGTCATAATATGTTACTTAATTGAGTGAGGAAACAAAATTTATTGAACCTTGAGCAGTGGCCAAGTTGCAAAAAATGATTCTGAGATGTTGTAGACTATGTTACATACAGCATCATGAAGACATAAAATAGATGTATCTAAGACACTAGTCTTTATTTTTTGTAACTTTTTTCTAAAATATAAAACACTTATCTATCATAAGCAATGGTTCTCTGAGGGCTTGCTGGAACTGAGTTCTTCATCAAAGACCAGATGTTGGGAAACAACAGTATCCATTGAGAACATATTAATCTCATCTAGAATTGTGAACAAAGGGCAAGAAGCAATACTGAAGTTACTTATGGTAATCTACCTTATTCTAAACATTCACATATTTTCATAACATAATAATCTACCAATGCTCTGAGAAATACATGAGATTCGAATTATGGAAATCCTTTTCTGAAAGAGTTTTTCTAGGTTCTGTTTCCATTGAGTTTTCCAGAGTCATAAAAATCTTAATTGTGATTCATATAAATACACCTGGAAATGCCAAAAAAGTATCACTTTTAATAAATGTTAGAATACATTTTTATAATACGGAATTATATTTACCACCTGCACTCTTCACTCTGCACCAAGAATGCCATTTTAAGAATGCTTTTCTAGCTATGCCTGCAGAGAACACTATCTTGAAGATAAAATCTTGTTTAATTGGATTCAAAGCAGAGATCTGAAGACAAGGACAAAGTCTTCAAAAGAACATAATTCCCAGAATTCTGTAAGCCAGTACTGACAGCCACAAGGGAAAGCAGGCATGCCTGTGACTCACTGATCAGACTACTTGCTATGCTGAGAACATTTTCAGTTTGACTTTCTAGCAGTAGATGTTTTAAATGTCAGTTGTGGTCAGAGATGCTCAAGTTTTCACAGCTAGGGTTCTACTTCGGTAAGAAGCACCTCTTTACTGCTGTGTAAATGCAAAATTATTTCTCATATGATTCTTAAGGGATTTTTATAAAAGATTTCTACAGATTTTTAAACAAAGAAATAGCACAGAAAAAAATTATCAGGGTTTTTCTTGGTATCTCTCTCATATGGATTGTGCAATGCATACTCACTGTGGATAGATGTGCTGGATGAAAATGAATGCATCCCAAATCCTTTGTCCATTTTTGAGAATATCTAACCTATTCCAACAATTTGTTTTCACTGCTTAGGTACATAGAACTTTGGTGATTTAGACACTTCCATGCTGTTATCAGTTCTTCCCATGCCTGGTTATTTTTTTGAATTTGAGCAAAACCTGTTTCCCTTCCAACTCCTCCACTTAATCAATAAATACATCAGTAAAATACAGGATGAGATATACTGACTACTTGCTTTTATGAAATCTTCTGGCTTCTGTAAGCAGATTTCTCTGGCTGAAAAATCTTTGGATGCACTTTGATATTCTGATACTGAAACTTTCAAGTTATTTTGTATGCAGCGCCAGCATCCTTATTTGGCAAAGACCCTGTGTTTAATAGACTTGAATAGTTTAAAGCAATGCAACTGAATTAAAGTTCGTCATGGAAAAGTGCTCAATGCAGCAATAACTCAGAAGAACTGGGCAATTATTTTGAAAAATTCTTTCAGTAGCAAGAAAACTCCTTTCAACCCTGACTGCTTAGCCTTGGCTGATGGCACACAAAATGAGATGCTTCCAGATTTGTGCTAGAAAAATGTAAATGGGCAAGCAAGCTTGAAGGTTATGATCTGTAAGGCCCATATTTCTTCTAATGCATACGATCCATTCTACAATGACATCAAAAAAATATTGACTAGTGGCTCGGAAAACATTAGTTGCATTATTTTTCTTTGCCAGCAGAATTTTCTATGGTCTTTCTTGTGATGGTGCTCAGCTTTACAAAAGTGAAAGAGATTTACAATTTCTTAAAGATTAAAAAAAAAAAAAAAAAAAAAAAAAAGCAGCAAAATCAAAACAAATGCACGTTTCTTGCCAGGCACATTTTTCCCCACTGAGTTCCCACAGGTCTAATTTTAAATACTGTCATATTTCTCTACGAAAAATGTGCAGGATTATTCTATTAAAGTAATTTGAAAATCATGACAACTATGCAGCCACTCTCATCACCATACAGATAATTTTGCACTGCTATCAAACATCTCCCTCCTGCAGGGACTCTGACTTCAGTTTGATGATATAGGAGCCAAATCACCTGGCTTCCTTCCTTCATTCTGCTCTTGGAAAGTAATGAAGATTTAGCAGCTCTTTCAGTACACACAGAAAAATAAGAACCCATACATACTTTTTGCCACTGAAGCTGCCTTGATTTTATAGCAGTGTATTCCGATAGACTGCCTAATTCCTATACTAATTTGTCTAGCAGTTTCTGAAGCTAAAGCTGGTGGCGCTTAACTTGAGCATAACAAACATGCTAATCTGCTTCCAGATTCACAAACTAAACTGTTTATTTGTCCATGCCCTCTGGAGGTCAAAGGGAAAAGAAACCACTCTTCAGGGAACTAACACAAGACTTTTGTTTGCTCTTCAATCTTCTCATCCCCTATACCAGAAATACCCACACAGATTCTGTCTTTGAACAGTGATGTAAAGAGTTCTCTATTGGTGTAGGCACAAGGTGAAATGCCAAAAACTACAGCAGACAAATATTTGTCATGTCACAGGCTGCGTCAGGCAAAACGAAGCAAATGTAAGACCACTCAAGGAGATAGTTCAACTGCATGGAAAGTAGTCGACTTGAAATCTTTGAAGCCAATCAAATTATTGCTAACAAACAAACATACAATCTATACTGTGAAAATAATTCCTAAAATGTGGAAATAACAGGGAAAGCAGTGGTCGCTTCTCCCATCTCCTGGCGCACCCCTGCAGTGCCCTAGAGTTCCTGGTGTAACTAGATACCATCAGCTTACAAAAAGCTGTTTCATAGGTCTGTGTGACCTCAGTTTTGCAGTGTTCAGCTACACTTAGGTTTCCTTTAAACTACGGTAATGGACATCAGCTTCAAATCTCCTGTCTGTCAAGGCGATTTCATCTGTGTTTTCTGTGGCTTAATCTGCTCACCAACCCAAAATAGATTCAAATGTCAGTGTTCCGTAAAACCAGCACTGCAGTGAGTCAGCAGAAGACATGATCCTTTTAAACTGTACTTTGTGGAGTAACCTCCTTCCCAATCATCTCTCTAAACAGAGAAAGAGTACCCAAGCTGCTCTGAGAGAACTGAGAGAATCATTTCAGCCACTGTTCTCCAAATACCAGAAAACAGTTCCTGTCTGATTGCCTGCTAAGCCTGGAGGGAGCATCGTTAGAGAATCAAATGTTTCCTTTTTAAATGAAAAACACCAGAAGGTATAAAGCTAAATATCTGAAGATGGCATGACCTGAAGAAAAGCACGCAGAGTACCAGAGGTATCTTAGTGTACTTATGTGTCTCAAGAGACTGACAAGTGTGGGTATCCATTCTGACACCTGTTTTCTCTATAATGAAGAATAGAATTTTTCCTATACAGATAATTCATCCATGCACACTTGGACTTTAAATTTACTCCTGAATTTATTATTATTCATTATTCGGTCTTTGAAAATCATGATAATTTCCTTTTGGAAATTTGGAAAGAGTATTGACTTCTTCAAGGATCTTCTAATACTGTACACATACCATATTTGCATGCATATACATATGTGCATAAACATAGCATATGACTTCAAACAAAACTGAGCATTTCTGTCATTAAACTGAAACGGAGATAGAAATGAGGCTTTAAAAATGGAAAAGGAGAAGGCAAAATTACTTGAGAATTGTTAACAGATAAAAATCATTATGTATTCTATGTAGACAAAGGCAATCTGGAATTTTAATCATAAAATAGACATTATAAAGTTGAGTCACTATTCCTGGTTGTATTTAAAAACTGTCTGGATGTGGTGCTCAGGGGCATGATATAGCAGAGGGCTGTTACAGTTAGTGTAGTATGGTTAGGTTGCGGTTGGACTATGGTCTTTAAGGTCTTTTCCAACCTGAGCAATTCTATGTTTCTATGATTTCCAAAGCTGGACACTGACCAGAGGCCTTTGGGATGAATAATGCATACAAATTCAACCTACATTTTTTTCCAGCCTCTTAGAAGACTGTGTCCTACCATTTTGGTTTTAAGAACAAACACAGGCCCTCTATAAGGGCACAGGACAGTTTGGCTGCTCAAATAAGTTTCAGCTTTGTATCACCAGATAGCACCTCACAGCCAGAAACCTTATGTTGCCTCTACTGTCTTCTAATGCCTCTTAATGGCTCCTAGCAAAGATCAGGAGAAAACCTGACTCCGTTTCCTCAGTTCTTTGGAGCCTTTTCACTCTTCTAAAATGAAACTTTACCCCACATCCCTTTCTACAAAAAAGCTTATCTGGTCATTGAACAGTAGGATTCACTTATGTCTTTATTTTGGCAACAGATTCCGTTTTCAACTCATGTCTTAAACAAGCCACTAGCAAAGATCTGTCTCCTCTTAATGCTGGCAGAGAGGGCTGAAATCTGGTGTATGAACTCAATATCAGCCTAATTTCTTGTCCATAGCTGTAGGGTACCATGTTCAGCTGAAATATTTATTCATCTTTATGAGCAACTGAGTAGGCAGTCTGACTGAATATCATACTGACATATACTGCTGTTCTGCAATAGTGAAGTGTTGCACTCAAGCTGCACCAGGGTAAGTTTAGGTTGGATATTAAGAAACACTTCTTTACAGAAAGGGTTGTTAAGCACTGGAATAGGCTTCTCAGGGAGGTGGTTGAGTCACCATCCCTGGATGTGTTTAAAAACTGTTTGGATGTGGTGCTCAGGGACATGATTTAGCAAAGGGTTGTTAGGGTAGTATGGTTAGGTTGTGGTTGGACTTGATGATCTTGAAGGTCTTTTCCAACCTAAGCAATTCTATGATTCTGTGAATCCATGAAGTGTTTTGGAGCAACAGTACAATAGTGCTTTGGAGAGCAGCTCTCAACCAAACTGATTAGAAAAGCATAAGAAGAGATGGGAAATTCAACATTTTTTTGAATGAAACTTCATTTTCCTGTTAATCTTTCAAAATCAGAGTATCACAGAATCCTGAGTTGGAAGGGACTCTCAAAGCTCATCTAGTCCAACTCCCCTGCAATGAACAGGGAGGGACATCTACAGACGGATCAGGGTGCTCAGTGCCTGGTTCAGCCTGATCTTGAATAGCTTCACGGACGGGGCATCTACCATCTCTCTGGGCAAATTGTTTCAGTGCCTCATCACCCTTATCATAAAAAGCATTTTCCTTATAAAATGCAGTAAAGAAGATAATTACACATTCACAGTATATGTATAAAAATCCTAGACAATTCTGAACAGGTTCTCACAGGACTGGTATTTGTCTTATACCTGCAGAAAGAATTTGTGTTCCAATTGCATTTTATCTATTTTGCCTATGGGATAGAACTAAAAATAGTTATCAAAGACAGAATGTTAAGACAAAATTGATTGCTTCAGCCTTTCCCCTATATCTTTACAGGAAAGAAAATTAACCATTAATTTTCTCTTCCCAAGATAAGTCACTTTATTAGCTCTCCAACATTTGTTTGCTAGGGAAATATTTCGCATTCTTTGTTAGACAATTCTATAAAAATAAAACAAAATAAACCAAAGTATCCTTGTGAACAGGCCTAACTTTTGAAATCTTGGTCCTTTAGATCATGCTTAATTATGATATCAAATAGCTGAGGAGAATAGTTCACATAAGAGCATACATAACTTTCAATTAAACCTGTATACTTTAATTCCATCTTACATTATCATTCTCTCTAAAACTGAGAGTTTATCTTCGCAACTGATAGCAACATTGTCACTAAAGTCAACATTAAAATATAATTAATAAAATATTTTGAAATGATAGCGTGGATAGAAAAAACAGATTCATCTGGAACAAGGTTACAAATGACTAAAAACTGATCTCTTTTGCCACAAGTATTTGCCATATATTACTTTAAAATATGGAGCAATGGGCCGATATTACTCTGCTATAAACAATTTTCTTGAGACCATCTCTCTTCTCATTCCTTTCTTTCTCTGCCTGGATTTTTTTTGTTTTGAGACTGACAAAAAATTAAAGCAAGAAATATCACTTGTGTAAATGGTCAGTCAGTGGCACTTCACATCACTGCAATTTTCTACTTTAAGAAGCCTCCTTTTTCAAGACCACTATTTTCTAGTGGAAGATCTCCAAACACTTTCTCATTCAAAAAAACATGCTTCTACAAAGAATGGAGCACATCCCAAGACAGCTTCCCATCAGTTTCACTTGTAATTGTTTAAGAAATTATCATGTGGTAAACATTAAGCATCCACTTTTGCTCTTAAAATCAAACCAAATCATCTTGAAGACATTTTCTTGGCTCAAGAAAGTTTAGGCCACCAAGCGTGTTCTGGGTTAGAAGCTCAAGCTGTAAAATGACTTTCAGTTTGGCAGAGATGGTGAAGAGCAACACCATTAGTGGTACAGCACAACAAGCATTTTTCTAATATTAATTCATTGGCAAAAGAGAGATGATATTACTCAGAGCTGAACTAATCCTCTGTTTATTAAGCTTGGTTTCAGACTCAAGTACACATTAACAGTGAAATTTCATTGAAGAGCTTCATGTGGAGAGATGCTTATGGATATATTATCTGGGATAAATTAAAAATACTCAGTAGTCATACACTTGGGAAAAAATGTGATTCCAATTGTCTCACAAGTTTGAAGCTTCCGCCCCCCCCCAGGGAAAGGAGAACTTAAATAGTAGTTAAATAAAAAGAAGAGTGATGGTTGTGCAGAAACTAAAATAGACTCTCATAGACTCTCACACCCATGGCCATAGGTGGCCAGGTAAGGAGGTAGGAATGAAGTACTTCTGTTCATAGTATTTGTACCAGAGTTGTTGCACTCTGCAAATTATTAGAAGTTTTGATTCAATATACTCAATAACTTATTTCTGTTGATCATCTAGCTCATATGTTATCATTCAGCCAAATGAGAAACCTTTCACCCTTTCTTGCTCTCCTCTACATCCATCTCCTGCAAGCTAAGAGATGTAGATTCAGATATCTCAACATAGGATACAAAAGGGAAGGGAGAACCAACTTTAACTGGTCAGTATCAAATGAGATCTTGACTTCTGTCACTTTCGTTCAGTTGTTCACATCTTCCATTCAGTTCAAATTCATTTTCCTAATAAACATTTCAAGGAAATGTGTTGTTTAACAGCTTTCCAAGTTTTGTAGCTTTCTAGCTAATAATCAGAAAATTTGTAAGATTGTTATGTAGAGCAAAATAGCTTACAAAATAGGAGGTATACCGCAGTAAGGAAATATGGATCTAAATTAACAACGTGTCAGTTGTTAGAACAACGTAAGAACAATGTGAATAAAAACATGGAAAAAAAAAAAAAAGATTAGTGTTTCAAATCCATTTTGATGTTTTTCAGTTCAGGAAGTGTTTTCTTACAAATTTGCAAAGTATCTTATTAAGACAGGAAAAACATTATAGAAATTAAAAACGCTCAACTTCTTTCAGATTAGTTGCTACTTAATCTAATTTTTAAGTTCTTATCTCACATAGCTTTCCTTTTCATTCAATTTCCATCACAAGAAATATCTAGTGTATTTTTTACATTCAGTGTTCTCCCTCTGATAATGACAATAGGAGTGGCAATAAAAGAATGAGCTTCATTGTTGCAGTCATCCTCTCCCTCCATAGCAATGGTTAGTAATATTAATAGGAAGATTTCTTTAGCACCTGCTTCAGCCAGGGTTTTCTATTATCTTTTTACAGACACTTTAAAGGATATTTTAACCCCACTTACAGAGTTGATTTTAGATCATCTTCCACACATGCATATACACTATTTTTATGTCCATACAATTGTTTGTACATGCAACATATCTCAAGGAGAACTCCACAGTGTTCACATAACTAGGAAAGCAGTATTAAAAATAATTTGTTCTTCGGTCATTTTCTAGACAAAATACTGTACTATTTAAAGCAGACAGAACTGGCGTTGTTTAAAAGGTGCATAACATATCATAGGTACTGTTGCCTCCAGCAAGATATCAATCATTTTTAGTATAATAGAAGGGCACGCGTCACAACTGGCAGTTCTTCATTTGAATGTCTTTGAAATAAGATCTGAAACTGTGTTTCATCTTTAGTGGTTGCAGTTCCTATCTTGACAAGGCAGCTGGAAATAAACCCTCAAAGAGCAGTGATTTGTACTTTCTCTCCTTTCTTCAGTGTATTTTCAAGGGCACTCAAATATTTACAAGTGCATTTACTATGGATCCAAGTTGAAGGAGGGAAGATTTAGGTTGGATGTTAGGGGGAAGTTCTTTACAAGGAGAGTGGTTAGGCCCTGGAACGGGCTGCCCAGGGAGGTTGTGGATGCCCCGTCCTTGGACGTGTTTAAGGCCAGGTTGGACGGGGTCCTGGGCAACCTGATCTGAATGTGTGTGTTTGGTGGCCCTGCTAGGCAGGGGGGTTGGAACTACGTGATCCTTGAGGTCCCTTCCAACCCGGGTGATTCTGTGATTGTGTGTGATTCTGTGTGATTCTGTGCATATTTTTTTACTTTGGAGTGAAAAATCTCCAAAGATGCACACTTAGCGAAGTCTAAACATAAAGAGGAAAGGAAAATGTTAAGTAGTGAACTAAATGAGATATGGATTTTCTACGCTCAGTGTTTTTGCCTGGGAGCATGTCAAATTTATTGTTGTCATTTCTTTTCTTACTTCACGTGAATAGTCTTGTTTCAAAATGAAAAGACATGTGGACACTGCAAGATGTTTCTTTAGACTTTCCTACTGAGAAGCTGCAAATGATACTATACTTTTTTTTTTTTTTTAACTGTTCCTGTTCTTTTGCATAACACCAGAGCAAATTTCTCCTGCAATATTTTTATTACCTACACAAAGAAAGCTGTATAGAAATGTACAAAAACAAACAAACAAGCAAACAAAAAACAACCCCAAACATTCAAATTCAAACTGCAGAGAAACTGATCAGGAGCTCTAGAAGGAGGTTCAAAATCTTTGCAAAAACAAGAACAGAAAAGTAAGGGTGAAGAGAATGGGAAGCAGTGAGCCGTGGGGATGGCCCAGATGCACACCTCATCACCTCCCCCAGAGCTGCAGTTTGGGAGTTGCACAATTCAGTAAGGCCAAACCAAAGGGTATAAGAGTAATATATCACTTCCTCTACTATGACCTTTAATCACAACTTAGTTCGAAAGAATTGAAATTTTAAAACCATATCTACTTTCATTGGACTTCTGAGAATGTGCTTTTCATTCTGCTAGTTGTTGTTTTTCCACCAATATCAGGAACAAGTTTATAAAAACACAAAATAAAAACAAGATTTCCAAAAGCCTGGAGAAACCAGAGGCTTGATCCTTTTTTGTGTTTGTTTGTTTGTTTTTTTATGATCAAGCTAAATATCATGGGACTTACCATGAAACACATAGTTTACAAGAGCGCTCCTTCTGCTTCACATTTTTTTGCCATCAGATGAAACAAGCCAAATATTTTTCAGTGCTGACCTTCTCAGTTAGAGAAGGGCTGAAGAAAGTTTTACCTCATATCCTCATTTGGCAAGAGCAGATGCTTCCGCAGAAAGCAGTACAAAAGAATAGAAATAAACATTTATTCTTTTCCTACTTTGCATTGCTAAGCAAATGGGTATTAACATACAATTATGATGAGTATACAGTAGAATTCCTCTTGATATATATGTAAAAAAAAAAAAAAAAAGAACATGAAGGGGTATATTTTTCAGAGGGAATCAAAGACAAGCATGTTTTTCTTTCTAGATCATTATTTTTGCAGCCTACCCTCCAGATGGTGAACAATTGCTTGCTAGACTAAACTGCTGTTGGACAACAGCACTACTTTTTAATTGTATCTTTGAACACACAGCATATTGAAGTAGAGAAAACGAGTTAAAGCTAAACATTATTTACTGAATGAAGCATTTAGTGTGAGACTGCAGACAATTACAAGAATGTCTGTTCCTAGACTGAAACACAGAATTTCTCCATTAGCTCAGTGGCAGAGAAACGGTCTGAGAAGAGCAGTTGCCTCTCACAGCATACTTTCTTGTCTAATTAGCAAGATATCAAGCATAATTCAAACTTGTCTTTTCAATGACTTTATCCAAAATTAACCTTTAACTAGCCACCAGGAGACTTTACCACTAAATACAATGCATTTTGCTTTGTAATCTACTAAGTGGAATATGTATTGTAAAGCTAAGGGTTTAATAGTCTTGAACTTTCTAGACTGTTTTGTTCTGGCACTGCCAGAGAGTGAAGTTGAAATTTTATAGTATTTTTATAGCTTTTTGCATGAAATTTTGATTTTTTATAGCTAATAGATTTTAATTTCTGTATTTGTAATGATTTGAGCACCTGGATCACGCAAAATTTGAGGCTGCTTTGAAAGTTAGATTAAGGAATGAAGGATAGGAAGGAATCCGTATCATCAAGTTCAGACATAGGATTTTTTTCATGAAGTTACTAACACTCCACTTCAAAATTTGTAAGTAATTCACTCCCACATCTTCTATTTTAGATGTGATGTCTAAAATTTGTTATTTCCTGGCTGCATTTATTCACACACAGTTCACGAGTAACAGAATTTAAGACCAGACTTAATTTCTTAACTCAATTTTATGATAAGTGAAGATGCACAATCAGGTACAAAAAGCTAATTTCAGTTGCTTTAGGGAAAAACTTAAAAAACATGGAACATTCCTTAAAAACCAAAATATACACCTTAATAATTAATACACTGAGATGACATGAGACATGGAGGCAAGCAGAGGAGATGGTATAGTGAATCTGAGTTTACTGTAAAAATACCGGAATGATAAAGAGAAATTAATCTTAGTTATTATTTGAACATTTATAAGTGAATGTAAAGATAAGCAGATGAGCAAATTAACATTCCCATAGAAAAATAAACTTTCAAAATTTTTTCCTAATTTATTTCAGATATGTGGCTGATAGGTACTTGTTTGTAGAGGGAGGTCCAAAACAGAACAGACGTCTTCTGAATGTGCTTGAATGTCAGGGGAGAATGAGTGGACTGGGGTTGTGGGTATCCACCCCATGAAATAGCTCACACAGCATATACATTTCCTGTGCAACGCCCACAAGAGCTTTTATCCAACCTAGGGAAAAAGGCTTTCATATTGATGGGATTAAGGCCAAGCTTCTCCCTGACTTGTGTTTCAGAACAGACTGGGAAAAAGATGATTAAGAATTTGTTTATCATAACAGACTGGAAGTAGTATATCACTCCTCCTGCAGCAGTGATTAATTGGCTCTGCTGACCTTGCCATACGCACATGCAGGCACAACTGATCTCATCAGCCTGTGGCACCCGCTCCCAGGGCATTGTGCAGGCAAGCACGACCAGGGCCACCACTCCCCATGTTTCCCCAGGGACAGAGCAACCAATCTCCCTCTTTTTTTTTTTTTTTTTTAAACATCTGTCTTCTTTCCCTGCTGCCCAGCTGTTCAGAGAAGGAGAAATATCCTTTATGAGAAGTTACAAAACTACAGAATTGTAGGGCTCGGAAGATACGTCTGGAAATCATGGAGTTCAAATCCCTGCTAGAGCAGGTTCCCTACAGTACTATACAGTAGGTTACACAGAAAGGCATCCAGAAGGGTCTTAAATATTCAGAGAAGGAGAATTCACAACCTCACAGCAGCTTGTTCCAGCTTCTGTCACTCTCACAGTAAAGTTCCCCCCCATATCCCATGTTACTATGGAACTTCCTGTGTTCCCATTTTTGCTGTTCGTGCCTGTCCTACTGCTGTACACCTTTGAAAAGAGCCTGGCCCCACTCGTTTGACTCCCACACTTCAGATATTTATAAACAGTAATGACATCCCCTCTCAAACTTCTAGGTCTCTCAGCCTCTTCTTGTATAAGAGATGCTGCAGGTCTCTAATTATCTCTATAGACCTCTGATGGACTCTCTATAGTAGTTCCCTGTCTTTCTTCAACTGACAAGTTCATAAGTGAACCCAGCAGCCCAGATGTGGCCTCACCAAGGCAAAGCAGAGGGGAGGATAACCTTCCTGACGTCACACCTGCAGAAGGATCTGCAGAAGGGCTTTCAGGGGTTATCATCACTCATTTTTCAGGGAAGCTCAGAGGGTACAGCTCTCTTTGTTTTCTGCTCATGATGTGAGGAGGAGATGTGCTTATAAATGGGAACACAGCCTTTTACACAGTAGCTTGTAAGTTAAAATCAAGCAAAAATAGTCAAAAAAAAAAAAAAAAAAAGGTCAAAAAAAAAAGGCAGAAGATACTTTCATTTCTTATGTACTGCCGTTGCTCAGTTTGTCCAGCACAGAAGAAGACTTTGTCATGCAGAGTTTGTTTGTAGTTTAAGGAAGTGAGGAGGAGGTAATGATGGAATTTCCCTGTTTAAAAAGATCATAAATTATCTAATTATAGCAGTTGCCATTTGGGCAAAGAAGCCTCACATTACAAAGCAATTTTGTAATAAAAATCTAATCCAAATGTCAATTTCACAGTGACATTAAAATAAAAATCACCACTGTTTAACTTACACGTTATGTCTCATTAGGTGTTTCTACTTTCTCATTTCTCATACATGGGGGCTGGTGAGAATTTTAGTGGGTATGAAAAACATGCACCAGCAGCAAATATCCTTTGCAGGAAGGTGTGATGCAGCAACATAAAGCAAAGAAAGCAGAAAACAAACTTTATTCAGCACAAGGAACAAACCAGAGCACCTCTATCTCTTAGTTCTGCTTGTAGGTCTGCATGCCTGCTAAATTCAGGGAATGAAAATCAGACAAAATTCCTATGTTAGTCTCTGTAAACTGGGGAGAAGCTTTAAGAGGTAGCAAGCACTTCAACATGTCAAAATAACCAAAAATTGCATTTGATTGAATATTTGATAATTTTATTTACATACAATATATCCTTAGCTGATTCAAGGATTACTTTCTGGTAGCCATCAATGTTGGTCTGTACAGAGCACTTAAAAAATCATATTTAATATCTTGAATTATACAGTCATAACTGCATATCAAAAATAGAGCACTTTGGAAACTTCTAGTTATCATCTGTTTGTTCCATGTAAATGTGATTTAAAATTTTGCTTTATAATAAAGTCTAACAACTTCCACCAATAAAAGTAAGGGCTGAGTTCTTCACATAAAAAAAAAAAAAAAAAAAAAAAAAAAAAGCATGATTATGTAAGTAGCTGGAACACTAAGAAAATTAATGTTTAACAGGGAATGATGAGTATGAGACACACTAAGTTGACTCCTAAAAGAGTATTTTGTGATTACTTCTTCTGACATTGTCCTAGCAAAGTGCAGTTCACCCTCTGCCTCAGTTTCTCAGCATGCCGTATGAAAAGAGGAATCCAGGACTAAGGAGAACTAACATAAAGAAAGCAAAATGCTAGCAGTTCATTTGGCACAATCTGGAGAAATCAGAGAATATGAAATTTCCTGCAAAGTGTTTGCAGCTTAACCAAGACGCAAGTTAAAACAGTCCATTAACATACAGAAAATACAGTAAATCAGACTAAACCAGATACACTGCAGGAACCATAGAGTGACATGTGTTGTCTTCTAATGATCCATGAAAAAATTAGCTAAGGAAGCTGCATGGTACATGAGCCAAGATTATTAAAAAATAATTTAAAATATAGAAAAATATTTCCTCGTGTTCCAGGCCACACTGAGTGCCTAACTCTCCAACTTCAGCCACGAAGCTATGTAGTAGGTTGGAGCATCTGCAACCAGCCTCATAGATACCATGACTGCTGTGAGGTGAAATGGGGATACAATGCAGTTTTCCCTTTCTATAGAGTTTTTACTAAATTTAAAAGGTGTAATATTCTGTTCATACAGACAAACTAGAATAACTCTGAGATCACTTCATTCCCCATAGCGTCATAGGAAAAAAAAAAAGAAAAAAGTCCTTTTGCATGCACTCATAAGAAGACTTTGACCTTACTACAACGTGTTTCCAGTTGTTATCTGGGTAAACTTTCCTGTGACAGATATATATGTGGTTAATGAGATTTTAAAACACGTTTCAGAGTAGTTCATTTAATTACATTACACGGACTTTGAATGTGACCTTTAAAGTCCACTCCCTTCTGCTGCCTTCTATAATCACTTGAGAGCTACCTAACATTTAAGAAAAAGAGAGAACCATATGTTAGTGCTGAGGAATCAATGGCCGTTGTTGCTTTGTCTAATTGACCTCGCTATGGGATTTAAGACTGTAGCAACCTTTACTGAAGGAACAAAACCTAGGGATAAAGATGAGAATTTTTCCACAGGTCCGTGTCAAAGAAGTATAGGAAGTTTTGTATCATAGATGTGTGCAAACAGCCTCAGGGGTCTTTTTTTCTTGTTAACACTTTACTCTCTGATAACATTTTCAGAATCAGGAGGTTCAACTGCTTGCTTACTTAACTTTATTTATTTTTGCTACATAATCTCTGTTCCAGAGCAAGAGAAAGTTTAAAGGCTCTCTTTTACCGGAGCATCTGAAAACTCCTAGACTTGAAGGGAGACAATTTTGCTATTTCATTCTTCATAAGAACACTGACATCCAAACTTCGAGATTGCAGTGGGTCTCTGTCACCTTGAGATATCGCAGAGCAAAGTAGAAAACAGATGAGAAAAGATGACAGTGGCATTCTTATTTCTCTGGTCTTTTGTTTTTTTGTGGTAAGGAGGGCTTACAGCAGGTTGCCCCAAATAGCAAGCTACATGTATATTACTAAACAAGAGAGGATCAGGGAATAAGAGGTGATAATTCATGATGATTCATCCTGCAGGTTGCGATAGCTGCTGGTAGAATTTTGGCCCATGCTAAATAGCATTCACCAGTAAATCCCACAGAGGATTATTTGCAGTAGATGGTACAGACAAGACTGAAACATTTTTTTCTTCCTTTAAAACGACTCCCCAGTAGGATTTAAGTCCCAGGGAGTGATGCAGTGAATCCAAGAACGGCAAGTTTTCTTGTTCTGCCTCGCCCTGGAATGCAATAAAGATGCATAGCAACCCAGTTTTTACCTTAGGATACCTTCAACTCTGAAGTAAATGGTTAATTGAATGGTACGTAACCTTTAAAACAATTTACTACAAGTGATGAGGTCATTCGTGATTAGTTTTTTTTCTTTCTGGAGCATCTGCTATCCTAAAAACAACTAGTGGCAATGTTTCATTATGACCTTCCTACTACTTTCTGCTATATCTTTAATCACCTGAGCTTGTAACTCATAGAATAGCAGACTGTATACATATGGGAGGACAGCAAATCTATCTGAAAAACTGAGATACTGATTGGTTACATTTTTTTGAAAAACTGATAGGCAGATCCTACATCTTTATTAGTGCATCTCCAATCAGAGTAAGTAATACCTGAATCCATTTACATCAGAACATAGTTTAATATGCAAATATATGACAGCTGCTCTGGAAGTAATGCTTTCCATTTGTTTTTATGTTGGCCCATGACGTCAGAGGCTGATGTTGGTGGTACAGCAGTAGATGTTGAATCTTCCCACCAGTACCCCACCACATGCTGCTGTGTGACAGATGGCAGCAAAGGTGCAGTCTGACAAAATGGCATCTGGCATGGAAGTGTGTAAGAAGAATTGGTGTGTCACTGAATTCCTCCACATGGAAAAAATGGTACCCACTGACATTTGCTGACACTTTCTGAACATTTATGGATACCAAAGAGTGGATGTGAGAACAGTGAGGTGGTGAGTGGTGCATTTCAGCAGTTCATACAATAGCAGTGGGTCACTTCTGCAGGTGCAGATATTTATGAGTGTGGCACGCAGGCTCTTGTTCATTGCTGACAAAAATGCATAGCTAATGGTAACTGTCTTGACAAATAGTGTTTTGTAGCTGAGAATTTTCTGTATTGAATAGTATTATTTATTCTTTGTATCTGTCAGAGTTTCCATGAAAATAAATAGCATTACTTTTGGAGCAAGTGACATACATCATCTGTGCTTCATTATCTGTTGATGATCTGTTGACTTCCTCTGAATACCCCTGCTGGGTTTATGCCTTCCATGTGTGTTTTCTGGATTTCCTGCCCTAAGCAATTGCATAAACATTCTTTTTGAGCAATTTGTATAGATAATCATTACTAAAATTTACAGCAAGTGGGATATTTTAAGAGACTAAGAATCAAGCCTTTCATAGATTTCATTCAGTCTCATAGAACTCACTTCATTAAAAATAGTAGAATGAGCAAACAAAGAAGTTTAAGTCCTCTCAAAAGTATGATAGGAGAGTATCACACTGAGCAAAGTCATCAGGACAGAATTGTTTTCCAAAATTGTACCAATACCCAAATGTGACAGTAATTTTCTTGGCAGAGAAAAGCTATTGTCTTTCAGCCAAGCCAATTAAATATATTCTGTGATTACTTACCTGCCACTAGGAAAAGTAGTGCTCAAGTATTTACTCTAGACGTCTTTTTTTCTGGCCTTATTTATGTTTTGTCCCAAAGGTCTTGAAATGTTCAACACCAGGTGCTCCAATTCTTTTGGTTTGTAATCCATACCTATTCTTTTATGTTCCCAATGGAATCTGCACATAGTTATTGTTGATCCCCTACCTTTGGTAAATGGGAACTTCTTTGGGGAACAAGGTAGAAGGCATCTTTTAAATATCAAACCTTGGTAGGAATTGATATCTACACTGCCTTTTTTACTATTGCCTCTTTTCTCAATTTTTATTTATTTCTATTTATTTTATTCCTTTTCTCAACTCTCATAAAATTGACAGAACTCACCATGTGTAAAGGACATTTATCCACAATATATTTTGCAGTTTTCTTATATCAGTATAAAATTACTTCTACTTTCTAGAAAGTTAAAAAGATAAATTTCAACTTCACCACTTGCTAGAGCCACCAATGGAACAAATTATTTGCTATTTAGTCTCATGATTACACCTGTAGTTTCTTCAGTCTGAATGCTATTTTTAGTGTTTGCAGTGATTAAAACTACTACATCGATTGCAGAAAGTTGTCATACTGTAACTTTTAAATATACTTATTTGATTCAGCTATATTTGATGTGTATTTTTTGGGTCAAATTAAGAGTATACTTAAGCACCAGATCTATATTCTAGTCTTACCTCTATATAACAATTTCTTTCTTATGGAGCTATCATGCAACAGATTGACTATATTATATCTAACGCGTCTCCACAACAGAAGATGCAATTTGACTTGCTTATATTTAATTAAGTACTGCATGTGAAGTGTGTTAGGTTTAGGACACTATTCCTATTCCTATTAAGCTCATAATGATCTTTGTGACAGAAAACTTTTCTGATAGATTAGACAACCTTGTGCAGATGTTCAAGCTAGATTTTACTTATTTTTGTACCAGTTTCCTTTCATCAGAAAATACGTTAAATGTTTTTGAGCTTTTTTATTTATTTGTTTTAGTTCTCCATTTTGTGAACTATATTCTTAATTCAATTTATCAATGCAGCTATTCCCTGACATAGTACTAATTATCTTACTATTGTTGGGACAGTTGCATATTGGTGTCAAGAGAACAGTTTCAATACTTCTTCAATCTACAACAAAAAGAAATCAGATAATATATCAAAAGCATATTTATCTATACATAATCCTTGCAAATAGTTGTGCTCCTAAAGGCATCAAACATCCTAATTCCATGTACCCCAACTCAGTATGACAGAAGTCTCACCAAACTTGAATCTTCATCATTGTTCAGCCACAAATAAAATGGAAACTATGCCTTTTACTATGAGTTAGACTATGCCAGAGTCTAATCTCTGTCTGAATAAGAATGTAGTGCTGGGAATTTCCAAATGCATCACATTTATTTGTAAACATGGAAATTCGGGCCTTGCTGACTTGGAATACCATGAGAACTCAGCTGGACAGCTAAACTTCAGCTCTCCCAGTCCTCAGTCACTCAGACACCAAGAGCTGCTCAGTCCCTGAGCACCAGAATTCTGCAGTATCCCTTTCCCAAAGAAACAAACTGAAATTAAGTTCACATCTATAGGATTAACTGAATTTTGCTTTCTTTTCAGGAACTGTATTCAAGACATTTCTCGCTGTGGGAATGAAGGTTTTTTCTTAAACTAGATTGCTGTGATGTCATGGGATTGGCAACTAAGTAGTTTTTTTTCAATTTAGGACTGATAAAATGGGAATGTCTGGCAAAGCCAGACTGCTCAACAAAGCTAGGAATAGATTCAAAATAAGATCTGATAAATGTAATGAAGTAGATGCAGACAATCTCTGTCCCCTTTCCTTTCTGACATCCATGTGCATGCTAACTGCTTTTATGTTTTTGAAGGAGCTGATCTACAGAACGAACAGGACTTGGATGGGTTCTCAACATAAGTTCTCAAAAAGGGAACTGTACATCCACCAAAGTACCTCTTTGTACCATATTTAGTAATTATGCATGTCAACTTTGAATAAAAATTCCTATACCATTGCCCATTTTTTTTACTTAAAAAAAAAAAAAAAAAGTACCAGCAGCAAAACAGAATCATAGAATCCTTCAAGTTAGAAGGCATCTTCAAAGGCATCCAGTCCAGCTCCCCTGCAAAGAACAGGGACATCCACAGCTGGATCAGATTGCCTAGGTTCTGATCCACCTGGTCTTGAAAGTCTCCAGGGACAGGACAGCGACCATATCTCTGGCAACCTGTTCCAGTGCCTCACCATTCTCACTATAAAAGACTTTTTCCTTATATCCAACCTAAATTTACCCTCTTTGAGCTTGAAACCATTTCCCCTCATTCTATCTCCACAGCCTTGCTATGGAGTCTGAACCCTTCTTTCCTGTAGCTCCTATCAGGTTTCCTCGAATAATTCCCTTCTCTAGCATAAAAAGCCCCAGCTCTTTCAGTTTGTCCTCATAGTAGAGATGTTCCTTTTTTCCAGTCACCAGGGACTTCACCTGATTGCCATGACTCTTCAAATACTGTTGATAGTGGCTTGGCAACTACATCATCTAATTCCATCAGGACTCTGGAATATATTTCACTGGGACCCACAGACTTGTGGACGTTCAGGTTCCTCAAATGGTCACAAACCTAATCTATGCTTACATCTGAGCTCCTGCCAAAAATCATTTACAAGGCAATCAGGCAGCTCCCAGCATTTCCAGCATATCTCTCCATAACAAGATTTTATGGCAGAACATGTGGCCAAGGCCAGTCTTACTGATGTACGTGTTGAATTTCTTACCTGGGCAGATCATAACATGCAATTAGATCGTAAAAGACATTCCCAGAGGAAAAAAAGCCTTGAAAGCTCTGTTATGACATTGTGCAAAGAAATATGGCTCCCACGCTTCTCATGAATCTTTAACCTTTCTTCACATTACAAGGTAAATTAGTATAAATGCTGATGTGGTATATCTTTTCTGTTTTTACTTTTAGAGCCAATAAGGACTGTGGAAGATTCAAAAAAATCTTGCTCCAAAAAAAGCATCATCATGATTAAAATATCCAGCAAGAACTGTGGTTAGTGTGAGATGTAGTCATATATTGCCTGCTGTACTTCTTCTAAGATTTGGTACAATTTGATTCTACTGAGTGCTTCAGATGGAAATCACATGACCCCTTACCAAAAAATCAAAGTCTGATTATTCACTTTGTACAAAGTTACTGAGAAAGTGGTCAAGAAGTGAATAGAATACAGAAAAAGTACAGACTTGCAAATTGCGGAGATTGAAGAGTGCTTTGAAACACTCCATGGAAAGGTAAGGAGAAATGGAGTTTCTCTTTCCTGACTGTCTCTAATGGGACTTTTTCTTCTGGAAAGGTGCAATCTGGCATCTCAAGGAATACGAGTCTGCTTTTAATATGCAAATTTATACTCCTATTTACAGAATCATAAGGATGGAGACTATGATAGTAAAAACTATAGATGGTTCCAGGCAGGTTAGGTCAGAATGTTGGCACGCAGTGATGCTGTGAGCAAGCTCTGAAGCTGTGACTGCCTGAGCTGGTGCAGACTATCACCCAAAGATAAGGCAAAAAAATGGTAGCCCAGGAGCAATACAAAATCCATATCAAAATGTCCTTGAATCTGAACAACTCATCTCTATCAGCTGAGCAGTTCAGCATAGCAGTGGCACCATATCATTTCATCTAACCATTTCCTAGTCCTCAGTTTGGGCTTCGTCTGCTATCACATCTTCTCCATCATTAAAAAACAAATTTTTTTAAAAAAAAACATACACACAAAAAAAAACCACAGCAAATTTCCTCTCTGTATAAAGTGTTGCATATGTTTTGAACAATTGAGAGACATTATTTTCTACATCTTTTTTTAGTTGTATCAGGCTTATTAGCATAAGGCTAATCAAATGAAAGAAAAGTAGTTAGCAATACTTTGAAAAATGTACAGTGTGCCAGTGGGATAGGTATCTTCTTTTTTTATGCATAGGATTGGCAAAGCACAGGCTACAGGTTCCAGAGAAGACAAAACAAACTCTAACCAGAATAGCATGTCTAGTTCATAAAATAAATTATTAATAGCGACAGCACTGGAAGAACAGATAAAACTCCATGAAAAATGGAATCTACTGCTTGGAAGACACAGCAATGCCTACCACACTGCTCTTCTGTTTTTAAGGTGTTATTCCAGAACAACGCTCAAAAGCAATTATGTAAAATCGGAATTTTAGTTGTTTGCAGAAGAGGATATGCATAACCAGACAAATGTAGGTGGATGCAAGTTTATTTTCCTGTGCTCCAAATGAGATAGCTGTGGTTCAGTTTTCATTTGCCCTTTTATCTCCTTGCAGTGCTAAATATATTAGTTCTTACTGGATATTCACAATATTCTATTCTGAATTTGTATGCAGATTTGTTTCTGCAGCATTTTCCACAACATGTGATAATAACACTTCTCTCTCCTGACTGCGCATTCTGCTGTCCTTCAATATTCCTTTGCTTCATGCCAAATTCTCCTCCACTCTGTCTTCCTCGCCTTATATTTAATATCCACAGTGAACACTGTAGGAAGCAATTTACATTCTTCTACAGCTTCTTTCAGAAAGAACTATCCTTTTCTGTGTTTCAGAACCAGTCCAGGAATTCAGACGGGATTCTGAACAGTGTTCTTTGCTGATTATTTTCTACCATGTGCCAGGAGATCTGCCTGACAGAAGGAATTCCTTGAGGAACTGGTTAATACAACTGTGGAGATACAAAACTGATTGTTAAGCTACTTCACATGAAGGAAAAAAAATTACACTGTGGAATATCCCAGTATGGCTCTTGAAACAGTTTTTTCTTTACAAGTACATGTGGAGTTTGGGTCATTCCTATGTATCTTTTCTATGTGTAAGACTACAGAAAGATCCCTGATTTGTATTTCAGAAATATAAGATAGAATATCTTACCAAGACAGGACAAGGTGAGAAATATGTTTGTGGACAATCTAAATTCTTCCAAGACAATACCACGGCAGTGGACAAAAGAGCTCTATATAACCATTCTTCTCCATCTTTCTTCAGAAGTATGATAATGAGTTTTCAGCCACAATCAGATTTTAACAACAGTATCACTGCATTAATGTAATGGAAAGAATTTACTTTTTTTGTCCTGTTATCTTTGACTGCAGAGCTGAGCATTTCTCATCTTTTCTCCTTATGCTCTGAACACCTTTATTATATACATGAATTATTATTTCCCAGACATTCCACATTCCTAATGAAATCCTCTGAATAACGGATGTCACAGACCCTCTCTGCGGACCAACTAAATCATTCGCTGTACAAATGTGATTCACTTTCTCTTCTGTTTCCTCATTGCATAAATATTCTGATCCCCATACTGAGAACACGTATCGGCAGTGCTCAGTCAGGCTCTTGCGTAAAAGGAACTGCCTGAGAGTGGACAACTGATGCGTGCATATGGAGGGGAATCACAGCTGCATGTACAGGGCTGTGGAGAAGGGGACTCACCACGGCGTGGCCAGTGGAATGACAAACGTCCACCAAGATGGTTATTCCTGACTACCACAACAAATATTCACGGCTTTGTCACTGAAGAGAAGGTTGAGTAATATTTGAGCATATCTATTTAGAACTGAAAACTGGACTTGTTCCCAGCCCTTCTTTGTAACCCAGAGCTTACAGAGATATGCCAAAAGTACACTTACCCACCCGAGGTGTGCCAGATACAAAGTGGGTAGAGCACAGAATGTTTTAACCTTGCAGCTACACAGACAGCTTTCAACTGCATCTCTGTTTAAACATTCATCATTACAGTACAACCTAATTTTCATACTCACAGACAATGAATATGCAGTCTAGATCATCCCCAGCAAAATACAGTTTGTAGCTGTAAGGCAATTACATATGCCAGGACCATACCACCCTGTATTTTTGCCAAAATAAACACATCACAGTGGAGAAATCCATATGTTGTTTATACTTTACAGAACACACCTCTTTGGCTGACCAGGACCATGGGGAAGATTTGAATGTCACAATAGTCTTACTGAAAATGAACAGAGATTTTTTTTGTTTCTCACTGGTACAGCATTTGTGAAATATTGAGCAAGATAATCTGATACGTTTAAAAAAATAGAAATTTTCAATTTTATATCTGTGATTTTTTATCCAAAGAGAAATTCAAATAAAACTTCCATTGGAAAATTTATCCTCTCTGTAAATATACTCTGTTTAACTAAATTCACTGATGTCAAGTAAGTCCTCTTTCTTAGAGGAATGGTATTGATACAGGCATAATATCTTTACCATGATAATAAGTAAATGTAGTCACAAATCTGTGGTGTTGTTTCTTTATTTTTCAGTTGATGTCGCACCTGATCGAGGTGACAATATATTTAAGGATATTAACTTTTCCCATGTAGTCATTTGACTTAATACAGCATAGCATCAGTGCAGAGACATCAACAGGAGGTTTTAGATAGGAAAAAAATACTCAAAAAGTTAGGAGAGGTTTGCCCCTGGGGAAGGCTTTTGTTCACCTATGCAGGCTGGGAAGTGGCCAACTGTGCAGCAGCACCACTCACAATGATCTGGTGACTGGACAAAGCTCTAAGCAAACTCTGACTTTTCCATGGCAAAGGAAATAAAATATTTACTGTCTATGTCACCTCTGTGAGGTCCACAGAGTTTTGTGCAGATGCCAAAAATTACAGTGTTTACACAGAAGTTCTTCTATGGTTGCACTTCTAACAGTGTTTACCCAAAGTTGCTGTATTTTTAGATTCAGATTTTTTAATATCAAAACCAATGAAGCAGTAATTTTTGAATAATTTTTTCTTTCATTTATTGTCAGAAATGGATGTTACTCTGGCTGAATATATCATGTTTGCCAAGGCTGCCAAGACTTCTTCAGTAAAATGAATCAGGGATTCTACATATTTCTCTGATTCATCCTCATCTTTGATACTCACTTCACTGTTCCAACCTTATATCATTAAAAGATGACACATCTTAGCACATTTCACTTTAGATAAGCACTTCTGACTCAATGAAAAATCTTTCTCCTATCCAAATTTCAAGAAATGACAACATATCCATACCTGACACTTGTTTGTTTTTACTTTTCTTAATTGTCTCTCAATCAGTGCGAGTGAGTGCTGATGAAAAACCTTGGGAAACTAAGTTATTATCTAAGTTGTTAGTGGTCTGCACTGCATATTATTTCAGCATGTATTCTGTTTGTGCATGACATGCATGGAACAGTGTGGCAATGGGGAAAAAGCTCACATTCTTGTAAATATGCTTATTATTTACTTATTTACTACTTATGACTGTTTCTGTTTAATAATAAGGTGAAAAGAACCCACATTTTACTGCTTTGCAAATATGGAAATAACACAAAATTTTAAAAATGAAATGTAATTTAGTTCTTATTGCTTCTATTTTGTGGTATAAATATGTTTTTGTTTTTTTTTTTAATTGTACACACAAAATTGCTACAAAAATAATGTCTTTCATTTATTTCCGTGGAAACTACAGCACATACAAATACCACAGTAACACTATTTTTTAGAGCGAATTCTCAGTTATAAAACACTATTTCTCAATACAGTCATCACCATTTGCAGATTCACACAGATGAGCTGATTGAGACATTCTTCATTTCATGGTACGACAGCTGTGCATGGCCATCTGGAATGTGGCTTGTCTTTTGTGTCACTGTCACCACTGCTGAAACACACCATCCACCTCCTCACTGTGTTCACATCCACTGTTTGTTCTCCTTGAACGTTCAGCAAGCATAGACAAATGTCATCGGGTGTCATCTGAAATAGAAGCTGCTCTGTAACATGGTCATTGGCTTGCAAAAGATTTGTTCTGTGTTGGCACATTTGACATGCCAATACAAACTGCAGCATTTACCCAGTTTCCAGCATCACAGCACAAAATATTGTATCATATTCAGTAGTCTGACAGTGGACCTAAAGGAAGTTATTCATGGGATGAGAGAAAGAAGGAATTCAATAGTTTGTATGGTTGGTTACCAAGCTGCAGACCAGGCCAGCAGCCGGTTTGTTTCAACTTTGTGTTCCTTCTCACACTGCAGCAACAATTCCACAGTACACAGGGCTCCAGAGGAGCAGAAGGAAGCTCATCCCCGAAGCTGAAGAAATAGCTGTGGTAGGAATGCATCAGCTGGAGATGGAGCTGTTTGGACATGCTGCTTCTTTGCAGTTACCATAGAGTGCTTGTGTTCAAGATCCTCACTACGATGTATTGAGTATGTATGCAACCTCAAAAGAGAAAGCAGACAAAAATGACATGGTATCCAGGCTAAGCTGGATATGGCAGCCTATGGGTGTGTTCTGCTCTATGCTAACATAGTGAAGTGAAATTTTCTTCTCCTCTGCAAACAGCATGCTTCGCTGAGCTAGTTTGGGTTTTATAACTGCTATGCAAGCATGATATTTAAACCTCTATGTTCTTTTCCTGAAATGCCACTTATAGCTGGGAGCAGCTGCATAAACTTTGTTTACATGCTGCTCCTACAGAAAGGCATTTGTTCTCCGACTGTTGCTCTTCTGTCCCATCAAATGAAAATACTACCCTGAGGCCTGCACCACAGAGACATTTACTCAGTGGAAACACAGGAAAAGTTAGGGAAAACTACTCACCATAATACACCAGCTTCTGAGCACCACATGGCAAAGCTGAAACCAAGAAATACTGGGAGGCAACTGTGAGAAGGGACAGTTTCACTGTTTTGAAAAAGTATCACAGCTAGCATGATCACCTTGATGCCTCTTCCAATCCCACAGAACTTCTAATCACATGTTTCACTTATAAATCATGAAGGAGAGAATCAGTGTAGTAGTCAAGAATATTGAATATTGCCTGCATTGGTGTCCCCCCGCAAGGCCATCATTCTGCAGTACGCTAACAGTATCCAGAAAGAAGTATAAACCTCATATGCTCCCAGATAAATACAGTAAGCATTTTGCTGGTATTTAAACTTACTTCTTTAGGTAAAGTTGTTAAGATGGCTTAAAAAAAAAATAAAATAGATTCTTAAAACACAGTTTGTGGCAGGGACTTTCAGAATTATTTTTTTTTTAAAGTCAGATATCACAGAATGGTTTTCAGGTGTCTGTCACGACTCAGTTTTGTAACCTTCTAAAAACAAAAACTTTCTGAAAACCCCACTGTCTTGTTCTTTGAATAAATCAGCAGCAGCCTAGGAAAACCACAGACTCATCACTCTCATATTTAAAAACAAAAATCATTAGCCCCAAGCAAGTTTAATTAAAAATACAGAAGAGTATACAATGCAGAAGAAATAGGTCAGGAAGGAATAATATAAAACAAAATTACTTCTTGAAAATAGTCCAGGAAAAGCAAGGCAAGTCTGGACCCAGTCATTAATGATATCAGGGAGGAGATGGAATTGTGAAGGGTAATAGAGTCATGGGAAAAACAAGGACATCTGTTATCCAAACAAAGCTGCAAAGCATTTCTGTTGATTGTTTTGTGAAGAACGTTACTTTTCCACATACGGTTTGTGGTACAAAGGAGAGGTTACACTCTAGTCTCAGTGTGTTTGACTCTTTGACTATTTAGCTGATAACCCTCTGAATAATAAAAATTCTCCATCCACTCTTTAAAATGCCTAGCTAACTGGCATTTTATGTATAAGTCCAATGTAGCATTTGCTTTGCAGTTCTGAAAGCTCATTCTGTAAAACACAGATAAAAATCACACTGACTTATAACACAGAGGTATGAACTGTAATTTATTGGGATTAGCATAGTCAGTATCTAGAATATTATATACATTATTAGTTCATTTAATATCTAGAGGGCCTATAATCTATGATTCCTGTAACCTATAAAAATATTCATGAAATCAAGGGGTTTCAGCTACTCTGATTCCTCTCAGTTTTTTGGTGATATCCCAGGAAGTTCAGTTACATCAGAGCAAATTTCCAGTAAGGATCCACCCCCTGAACACTTGCTTTATCATATCTCAAGTGCCATTCTCACAATAAAACAACTTTTCCTGAGATACGGATTCTTGAGTACAACAATATTCAAACAAAAGAGGAAGCCTGCAGGGCAATAAAATTATAATCAGACTCTGAAAATAAAACTTGGTAGGAAAACATCAAAAGACTTTGGAAAAAATCTGTTGGACTTTGATGAGAGCCATTCAATCACGCAGATCATATTACGAAGGGCTTTCATCAGTTGTTTCAATTTGCATGTTGATTACTTCACTTTCTCCTGGATTTTTAGGTACAGAAATTTTCCACTCAAGTAATGTGATAAAAATTTTCCTTCTGTGCTAAACTTCTCCTTTTTATGGGTGTTGAAAACTAATCTATTCCTCACTGTGCTCATTAGTTCTGCTTTTGGCTCCTGATGATTCCACTCCTGCTGGGTACAGTGAAACATTTTTGCATGCTTCTAGCTCTTTCTCTGTAAGTTTGTCTATATCTTTCCATTGTTTTTACTAAAATCCTCATGACGTTGTCAAATTTGTCAATTTGAATAGATATCTAGTTTTCTACTTACTCTTTGGACTTACCCACATTGTCCCATTTGACTTCCTGAGATGCTTAATCATTGTATGGCAATTATTTACATAACTGCTCTACTCACACTTGCTTTCAGAGCTCTGCTGCATGTCTGGCTCTGTGTCAGTCTGAATCTGAAGTAAGAGCAGACCCTGGAAATAAACCTTCATAGTCATGACAGCCTTCCTTGGCACTTGAGCATCATGAGCAGACAAGTGAAGGAGTTCAGACAAATTTGAAGTAAAGTTATCCAAGCAACATAGAAGAATCTCATCCTCCTCCACAAAGATAAATAAAAAATTGCTGAGGATGCAATCCCAGGCTGGTACAGCATTTAAGGAGGACGAATTGCACACAACTGAGGTATGGATAGAGCAAGGGTCATCAAATAGACTAAAGTCTCCAACTTACTCCCAAAAGAATGAAGACTGAAGGAGAATGCACCGAGAGCAAATTAAGGAAGACGTGACGTGACTGGATGGAACTCAAGCAGTGCTGTCAGATGCTTAGACAGTGGAGAGTTTTCTCACACTGTTGGGAATGCAGGACTTACAGTGTTCAGTCTCTTCCTACTGTCTTAAGTAAAATAGAAATAATACCATCAGTATTTTTCTTTCCTGTGTATTTCATAATTATGGTTGTCACAAAATAGCACAAAATGGGTGGTTTTATGAAATCCGGACAACCATTTAGACTCATAACTTGAGTCAGACGGTGCTAACCTTATACTCCAAAGAAAGCAGGTCTCTCTATCTGTCTCAAGTAGGCAACACTCATGAAGGAAATTAGTAACACCCTGTACTCCAGCATCTCTTCCGATGGATGGAGTCTATATATTAAAATGCTAGTTATTTCTCCTCTTCTGTGCTGTTCTCACACAGCAGGATGTGCCTATCATGGCCTGCCATGCCCACTGTCCCTGCAGACACATTATCCTGCCCTGCCTTGTGTTTGAGTCTTCTCTTCAGGATACAGGAAAAAGCATGAAACAGTAGAAAACTCTTCCCTGCTAGTGCCCTATTACCTGGCCTCTGTGGAGAGCATCTCCAGACATTTTCCAGACATTCAGGGTCTTCAGACATTTTCCAGAAGGAAAATACAATGGCTGTGCCTCCCTTTATACACTAGTGTTCATTGCTGTTATTGCTGTCAAGGAGCATAAATCGACTGTACAGAAAATCTCCAATGTCTGAGATTGTCAGGGTCCTCTGGGTCCATGTGGCCCAACCCCACCCCCATCTTGGTCATCCAGAGCAGGGTGCTCAGGGCCGTGTCCAGGTGGCTTTCGGAGATCTCCCAAGAGAAGAGTCCACAGCCTCTGTGCAACCTGTGCCAGTGTGCAGCCTGCAGTGCACAGAAGTGCTTCCTGAAGTTCCCACAGAACCACCTCTTGTTTGTTCCCACTGCCAAAAAGAACCTGGCTCATTCCTCTTTACATCTTCCTTTCAAGTATTTATATACACTGATAAGATCTTCCCCTGGGCGCAAGAGCAGCATGCAGGTGGTTGCCTTCCCTACCAAAACTTCATCAGGTAATAAGAACAGTCTGCCCTAATGGCAGACAGCATTTTCACCTATTTATTGGTCTCAACTTACAGGAATTTTGAGGGAGTACATACACAAGCTTTGTTTGCTTATCCCTCCAGCCCATATTAATAACTTATTTATTAATAAAGCCATTCAAGCAGTCCTCTTCTCCTGAGTGAACAAAGTAGCTGTATCATCATCATGTGTTCACTATGCATGAAAGATAAACCTCTGTCTTTTTCTACTTGGGTTGCCTCTTAAAACACTTCTGATCTGCAGCAACATCTCTGCGGGGATACAAGGGACTGTCCAGTTGGGATATGACTCAACAGGTCCTCATTCTCCAGAGTTGCTTTCTCACTATTTCAACCCCAAAAGAGAGCATCAATAAAGAAAACTATGCAAAAAATCCCCAGAATAGCAAAGAAGTTACTTGATGTACTCTTTGGTGGTAACAAACTTTGTCAGGGGCCAAAGACACAGTTTGGACATGCCCATCTTAAAAGCTGTTATTCCAGTTGGATTAAAATACCAGAAGCCTATGCATAGCCACATACCCCAGCGACATTTGAAAAAAAAGACATGCCAAGTAACAAATGTGAAAGCTGTAGATACTGCATATGTGGCTCAAGCACTGATGTACCAAAAGCTTTCAAAGTCTCAAATAAAGCAGTTCTTGCTTCTGAGTGTCAGTGGTATTTACACCCTTAGGAGGTTAGAATAATCAGCATAAACATCTACAAGACACTGGAATAGCTAAAGTACAGCTAAACATTTTTACCTGCTACTCTGCATGTCAAGAATGCTCGTTGCAGATGGCTACTGACAGCAAGACAATACAAATCTTAAAACTAAAAGAGGAGAGTAATGGTCTTTAGTTACAGGAGATCTGGGATGAAATAAAAAGTCTTGCATTCCTCCTTTGAGTTATCAAGCAGACTACAATCACTCTTTCCTATTAATTAAACCTTATTTGGGAATAGAACAATTTTCTGGCTTCTCTACAAATGGTGAATGCTCATATTTCCAAGCAGGTCTGAGTTGCCTGATTTATTTATTTCTTCTTGTTACGCTTTTCCCAGAACACATACTGCTTCCAGGAGTGCTGACAGAGTGATGAAAGAAGAGATAAAGTGTTACTATAATTCACAATAAACCCCCAGCTGACTAAAACCTAAGGCTTCTGAAAAAAGGAATTCTGGCAGTGCTTTGAAGATCCTTCTTGGTTCTCAATAGGTATTTTTATCAGATACTGAATAGATCAGAAATAAAATAACAAATAGCTTACTTCTTGTTCACTATTGTTCACTTTCATCACCTTCACATACGTTTTTGTAGTTTATAAAAAAAAAACAGCTAGAAATCAATACACTTTGTAGAGCTGGCATATGAGAAAAATATGCTCCTAGTCTTTCAATTAGTTATATAAAACATTTGTTGGCTAGGAAAATTGTGTATATTGGAAACACCTACCCAAGGAAAAAGAAAAATGGTTTTCTTAAATATTATCAAGTTATGCCTTAAAAGTCCCTTCAGTTTAGAATGGAATATTTATAGTAATTGAGGAAATGAGCTTTTTCACTTCTTCCTTTGGATACTACTTCTCTAGGTTATGTCACAATGATCAGCATACGTGAACACATGTGCTGACTTCAGCGTGTCTTCCCTGAAGTACAAAGGTTTACCAGTGCTATGTACAAAGGCTGCTCTGAAAGTAATGAACATTTACTTCAACCCAAACACCAGAAGAGTCACAAGCAAATTTATTTATACCATGATTAAAAATAAGTTATCTTAAAAAGATGGAAAAAACGTAATGGCTCTCTAGTTTTGGATTCATAAGTGCAGAATTTTGATCAAGCTAGATGTAAATATCAAACCATCGGAGTAAGAAATACAATGAGAATAAAGAGTGAATATAGCTTCTACTTTTATTTATACTCTATACTCCTACAGGAACTGTTTATAAATTCATTAGCTTCTTACAGAAAAATTGATCTACCATAAATGTTGTGCATAAATGTTAATAGCTTTGTAGGACTATGAGTCGGATGAATCATTTTACAACTAGGTCAAACTGTTCTCATATGAAGTTGTTTCTGTTATGCATCTTTACTTACTACATATTCCTTAAGATTTATCCAGCTGTTCTAGGAGCAGGGTCATCTTGGTTAGGATCCAACACGTGCACACAAAAGTGAAAATGTTGATTCAATAACTAAGTTTTATTTATAAGTAGAATGCTTGGGCAGATGTAATTGAGCAAATAAGTTCCTTCATGAAGAAATCATGGGAATACTTATATTTCTACAGCATACAAAGAAAATGCCTAATTTCTGCCCACGTCAGAGAACTGCCATATGTAAATTAAGTAATGGATAACATGGTAATAGTGTAGCTTTTATGCTATTTTAAAATCTCTCTCTCTTTCTTTTATTTTTTTTAATCTGTGCAATCTTTTTATATTACCTATGCCACAATATCCAATCTTGGCTATCTAACACATAAATGAAATGTTTACTGCTGGTGTTTACAGTGCTTCTAGCAGTCTGGGATAACAACAATGTTAATTATAAGCGATGAATCAGAGATCAGATGTTAGTCAGCAAATTCTCCTGATATTTGCACAGCAATATTGGTCTAAAGACTAACTTGCTCATTTCCTGCCTAGTGGTAATGAAGCATATGAACCTTGGATGAACCTTAAGTTCAAATCCAAAGAGCCATTTTGTAGAAGAACCATCTTCCTCTGTACATTAGAAGTTCACAAGATGGAATATGTTAAAAATAACAGTTTTGGAAACAAGTATTCTCCAATTATATTGAAAACATGTAATTTTCTCCACTGCATTACAGTGACATGTACAATAAATACAATTTAAATGCAAGTTATACAGTATCTGTTCTGTTAAAAATAGGAGTATTTGTTTATTTGTTGGGGATTGACAAAAATCATTATTTTAAACCACAGCTTGAGTGGTCAATGCATCTTTTTTAGAGCACAGAAAACTCACAATAACAATTTGTTTGCGTGGGGTTAGGTACTGCAAACATATGTGCAGCAATGAATACAGCAAACAAAAATCCAAGAAATATCAAAACCTTTTGCACTTCTACTGCAAGAGACATCAGAATGTCAGATAGTAGCTTACAGCCTTCATGCAACATCTTTCCTGTAGCTTTCCAATGAGATTATTTTTAGACAACATGCACCTTGCAGGAGAGAAGCTGCTTCAAATAACCTTCAAATATTTCTGGTAAAGCCTTTTACTAGGGCCACTAGAGGAAAGAGTATTTCATGGTTGCTTAAGATGGAGACTATTAAATACACCTTTTTTGAAATGATAATTAAAAATTTTAAAAGACTGTGCATGTAACACATTTTGTTTTGGAATGCTGCAGGCTGACAGAGAAAGAAACTCTTGAGGATTTTTAAATTTTTTCATTATAAAAGAGCTGCTCCAAAAGCAATTTCTCCCGTTTTATTATGTTGGCCCACAATATCAGAGATGGATGTTGGTGGCATAGCAGTAGAAGTTGAAACTTTCTGCCAATATTCCATTACACTTTGTTGCCATGTGACAGATGGCAGCAGAGGGGCAGTCTGACACAGGCATTTAACATAGGAGTACCTACAAAGGAATCTCTGAATTCCTTCATGAAGAATAAATGGCATTGATATTAATTGATTCTTGCTGAATATTTGTGAATACCAGACAGTGGATTTGAGTACAGTGAGGAGCTGGATGGTGCATTTCACCAGTGATGACTGTGACTTCTACTGTTACATATTTCTGTGAGGGTATCTTGTTCATGGCTGGCAAAAATGAGTAGATAGTGGTGATGACTATGCTGAAAGTTAAAGCTTTGTAGCTGAGAATTTTCTCAAATAATGTTATTGCATTCTTTATATCTGTTGTTGTTTCCATGGAAATAAATAGCAGGTATACTCTTCAGAGCAACTGACATGTTACAGATTTGTTTCCAAAAAAAAAAAAAAAAAAAAAGAACAAAAGAAAAAACTATTAAAATTGTCACAAAATAAAACAAAACTATGTTATTGTTCTTTCCACCAACATATTGTGAATAGCATGATGAACTTGACTATATTTACATAAATATTTCGCTTTCAGCTCAAATATATAGTCACATGTTATATAACTAATGAAACAGATTTTCTCCTCTGTGATTCTGTATTCATTTATCAAATATCTTATACAATACAATGCACTTATGCAGCTTCTCCTTCATTTCTATATACCTAGCCACAGATGCATTGTTATCTTAGCTAAGAACATTTGTACTTAAAGTTTGGAGGAAAAACAGTATCCATTTACAGTTAGTTCACATTTTCAAGGAATACCAGTCTTTTCTTCAAATGCCTACATTAAACCAAGACAGATGAAAAGGTGACTGTAATACTACACTTCAAATATGCATTTAAACCCAATAATGTTAGCTAAATTAACACCAGCCTGAGTGGTGCAGTTGACAAGATAGAAAGAACAGATGTCAACCAGAAAGACCTGGACATACTTGAAAAGTGGGCCCATGAAAACTTGGTGAGGTTCAACAAGACCAACTGCAAGGGATTATGCTTCATTTGGGACAATGCCAGATACATCTACAGACTGTGTGAAGAACCTGTTGAGAGCAGTCCCATGGAGAAGGATGTGGAAGTTCTGGTGGATAAAAAGCTGGACATGAGCTAGCACTATGGCTTGCAGCTCAAAAGGCCAGCAGTATCCTGGGCTGCATCAAAGAGGAGTGGCCATTGCGACAGGGAGGGGATTGTCCCCCTCTGCTCTGCCCTTGTGAGACCAGGCCTCATCTTGGAGCCCCCAGCATGAGAAAGATGTAGAGCTTTTGGAATGGGTCCATAGGAAGGCAACACAGGTGATCAGAGAGCTGTGTCATCTCTTCTCTGAAGACATGATGAGGGAAATGAGTTTGTTCAGCCAGAAGAAGAGGGAAAGAGAGGGGAGATCCGACAGCAATCTTCCAATACTTAAAGGAAGTTTATAAGGAGGAGGGGAGATCAATTTTTTACAAGGGCAGATATTGATAGGACGGAGGAGAACAGTTTTAAACAGATAGAGAAGAGATTAAAAGTAGATGTTAGAGGAAAGTTGAATAAGTTCTTCACCTCGGTCTTCACTGGTGGCCAGGATTCTAGTCTTTTTCACGTCCCTGAACCCTGCATCCCCAAACCTCTATGTGGGGACCAAGGAGGTAAATCCCTCCCCACTGTAAGGGCAGAGCAAGTCCGAGAGTGCCTCCTTAGACTGAATGAATACAAGTCTATGGGGCCGGATGGCGTGCATCCCAGGGTCCTGAAGGAGCTGGCTGAGGTGGTTGCCGAGCCGCTCTCCATCATATTTGATAAGTCGTGGCTGTCAGGTGAGGTCCCGGATGACTGGAGGAAGGGTCACGTCATCCCATATACAAGAAGGGGAGCAGGGAGGACCCGGGGAACTACAGGCCAGTGAGTCTCACCTCCATGCCTGGGAAGATCATGGAACAGATCCTCCTGGACAATATGCTCGATCACATAAAGAATGAGCATGTGATCCGAGACAGCCAGCACGGCTTCACCAAAGGAAGTTCATGCCTAACTAATCTTGTGGCCTTCTATGATGGAGTGACGGCATTGGTGGACGAAGAGAAGGCGACCGATGTCATTTACCTGGACCTGAGCAAGGCCTTTGACATGGTCCCCCACCACATCCTCATCTCCAAATTGGAGGGAAGTGGATTTGATGGGTGGACGACTCGATGGATAAGCAATTGGTTGAAAGGCTGCAGACAGAGGGTGGTGGTCAATGGCTCTATGTCCAGGTGGAGGCCGGTAACAAGTGGTGTCCCCCAAGGGTCTGCCTTGGGACCGGTGCTCTTTAACATCTTTATTAATGACATCGATGAGGGAATTGAGTGCACCCTCAACAAGTTTGCTGACGACACCAAGCTGAGTGGTGCAGTTGATACGGTGGAAGGAAGGGATGCCATTCAGAGGGACCTCGACAGGCTGGAGGGCTGGGCTCGGGTGAACCTAATGAGGTTCAACACGGCAAAGTGCAAGGTTTTGCATTTGGGCCAGAAGAACCCCAGGCACCCGTACAGGCTGGGAGGAGTGGTCCTGGAGAGCAGCTCGGCAGAGAAGGACCTGGGGGTCCTGATGGACGAGAGACTGAACATGAGCCAGCAGTGCGCTCTGGCAGCTCGAAAGGCAAATGGGATCCTGGGCTCCATCAGGAGAGGGGTGGTCAGCAGGGACAGGGAGGTGATTGTCCCTCTCTACTCGGCTCTTGTGAGGCCCCATCTGGAGTACTGTGTCCAGGTGTGGAGCCCTCAGTACAAGAAAGACATTGAGATTTTGGAAAGGGTCCAGAGGAGGATGACTAAGATGATCAGGGGGCTGGAGCACCTCCCCTATGAGGACAGGCTGAGGGAGCTGGGCTTGTTCAGCCTGGAGAAGAGAAGGCTGCGGGGTGACCTCATTGCAGCCTATCAATACCTGAAGGGAACCTACACCCACAAGGGGAGTAAACTCTTCAAAAGGGCTGACAACAGCAGGACTAGGGGAAATGGATCCAAGTTGAAGGAGGGAAGATTTAGGTTGGATGTTAGGGGGAAGTTCTATACAAGGAGAGTGGTTAGGCCCTGGAACGGGCTGCCCAGGGAGGTTGTGGATGCCCCGTCCTTGGATGTGTTTAAGGCCAGGTTGGACGGGGTCCTGGGCAACCTGATCTGAATGTGTGTGTTTGGTGGCCCTGCTAGGCAGGGGGGTTGGAACTACATGATCCTTGAGGTCCCTTCCAACCCGGGTGATTCTGTGATTCTGTGATTCTGTGTGAAAGTTTTTCACTGAGAGGGTGGTAAGTCACTGGCACAGACTTCCCAGAGAAGCTGTGGATGCCAAACTTTGGATGCATTCAAGATCAGGTTGAATGGGGCCTTGGGCAACCTGAGCTAGTGCCTGATTTAGTGGTTGGCATCCCTCTTCACATCAGGGTGGTTGGAACTAAATAATCTTTGAAGCAAGAAAATCTTAGTTAGGTACATATCAGAGCTGAAATGGCTCTTACAAATAAAGAGAGCTCATTGCTGGACAGATCACACAGTAATTTAGAAGTGACTCTCAGTCTGGTCCCCTCACCTTTTCTCTTTGAGGCAAATTTTGCAGGTTTTGCCTTTTTCTTTCTATAGCTGTTGTTCTGTGGTGTATTTATTTAAAAGGAGATTGACCAACAAAAGACATCTGAAGATATGAAATTGGTATAAGATAACCCTAAAAATGGCGATCAAAAATATCAAATTGGTCAATGTTAGTGATCACAGATCACAAGTTTAGGGTGGCTAGACAAAACTGATAAAAAAAAGCTTTTGAAATAATTTATGGTTATGTTACATGCCTTTTTATCAAATTTGTGCCTCATACTTCATTAGAGAACAAGTGCGGAAATTCAGCTCCAATAATTGTAAGATATTTGGCTGTTAAAAAACTTTAATAAGACCTCTGTTTATAGAAAATGAATAAACAAATCTTCCAGTTAACTGGTAAATACTTTATTCCAATCTGCCCTGTTGTGTAGCACTATTGCTCCAGATGTCTCTTGTCACTATGACAATACAACAATTTACTACCTCTCCTGAGAAACCGAAGAACAAACATGTATGTGAGGAGAGAGGGTGACCACCACAGCGGTTGTTTGCGTACTCTGTTCCCTGTTTGCAGGCTTTTAAATATTGTTTAAATTTTTTTTTACACTTCATTCTCATCAAGAAAATAAACATGTAAACTTATTTCCTGCTTAAATATAGCACAAAAAAGAACAATCAAGTAGTCTTAAAATTCGCACATATGGAAATGTAGGGCATATTCACTACAAACTGCAAGAGACAGGCAATTGCATAAGTACTAAGAAAAAAATGACACTGCTCAAAAATCTGCAAAGCAGCTTGAAACCACCTCTGACATTATGGTTGGCCTCTTCTCCTGTGTAACTAGTGATAGGACTAGAGGGAATGATCTCAAGTTGTGCCAGGGGAGATTCAGGTTATATATTTGGAAAAATTTCTTCTCCGAAAAAGTGCTGGAGTGGGCTGCCCAGGGAGGTGGCTGAGTCATCATCCCTGGAGGTATTTAAGAAACATGTAGATGAGATAGTAAGAAACATAGGTCAGGGGCAACATTGATGTCAGGTGAATGGTTGAACTAAATGGTCTTTGAAGTCTTTTCCAATCTTGATGATTCTATACTTCCATAAGTTTGCACATTTTCAACTTTTTTGACTGCTGATCATGGAAGGACGAGTGACTGATATACCAGAAGGTTGTACTGCCATCCAGAGGAATCTCAACGCGCTTGAAAAATAGTATGATGGTATCTCATGCAATTCAGCAAGGGGAAGTGCTAAGTTCTGTACCTATACCACATGCACCCGAATACAATAGTGGCCCATGGCCTTCAGCGAATTTATTTAGAAAGATCCCAAGGAATCTGGTGGACATGAAACTGAGCGTGCGCCAACAGGTCAAGAGATATAATCCTTCCACTCTAGAAGATCATCACTAGAATTCTGTGTCCACAAGATCGATGTTCTTTCCAGTGGTGTCCAATGATGGGACAAGGCAATAGGCACAAACTGAAATACAGAAGCTTCCTCCTTAATATAAGGAAACTTTTAGATTACCCAGTGATATTGTTGACCTCTATCCCTAGAGATCTTCAAAACACATGGTCCTGGGCAACTTATTCCAGGTGGCATTGATGAAAAGAGATGAACAAGATCTCCAGACATCTATTTTAAACTCAGTTGTTCTGTTATATATTAGGCTTTCTTATCCCTACCTACCTTTCCTACCTACAAGTTTTTCTTCCTTGACAGTCCTAAGAGGACTGGAGTCGGGGTGCTCTGCAGGCACTGAGCAAGTTCCCCCCCACTTACTCTGTTCTGCTGCTTTTTGCTGGACTATTGTGCTCAGGAACACCAATGTTTCATCACAAGAACTGATAAGCCTGCACTTAAACATCTCTTGCAAGTCTACACAAGGATAGCAAATGAAAAAACAACCTTTAAAACTGCAGAGTGCTGACTATACCTCTATCCATTCAACCCAACTGTCTCAGACATCTGAGCTCTGCAAGCTAGTGTGAGCTTTTGCATAGTTGTTCTAATCTTTAGACTTGCTTGCTATATATCCTCATCACCTCATATGGCACTAGTGTCACCTGTTGGGAGTGCTCCAGCTGCATCACCAACTGTATTCAGATCAGGAACAAAGTCAAAAAACAAACAGATAAATTCCACACCAAATGAGTAAAAAAGCATTAAATTTATTACTATAATATGCTTACCCAGCTGTAACTCGCCTAGAAGAAGCATACTAGTCAATGATATAAATAAAGGATAGCAAAGTCATTGTTTTCATATCAGAACCTCTCTTGGAATCTCTATTTCATCATATTGGACATTACCCAACCCAAGAGAAATGTATCACATCAGTGGTCTTAGCAGTCAAAGGATTATTTTGCATGCAAAGGTCTAGGACAGGCTGTGTAGACCATATTCTCTCCACAGCTGTTTTGCAATTATTTCTTTATTAACCTGATCACTGAAAAAGACAAATATATTCATTAATTTTTTCACTGGACTCCTTTTACATTTTTTTCCCTTTTCAACAAAGGATGTTATGTTCAGAAAGTGGATGAGCTGAGCTATTCTCTTGAAGATCTCTATTTTTGTGTAACATAAGTGAAACTGTTGTTATCACAGCCTTGGCCTCTGCTTGAGAATTTCCATTACTTTATAACTTAGAACATATAAATCAGACTCACTCTAGATTAGCTGTTTGAATACTAATAGCTTGTTTATTTATCCATTATTTTACTTTGACATGACACAGTTAAAAAAAATAAAATGCATAAGAAACCTCACTGTTCACTTGATAACATAGAAAAAAATAGCAATTAGTAGAAAGATGTCCTGAGGTAATGACTTTTGGTTGCAAATGAAGTTTTGGATACAGATAAAGTAAGAATTTGAGCCTTTTATCAGAGGCAGCCTGTAGAGAAAGAATCTCCCATAGGTGTTTCTTGGGTTATTTTTACCTTCCCTCCCATGGTCTTTCTTTCACCAGGCCTCACATGAGGAAGAGAGCCTTTAGGCAGCACAACGAAATGGCTCTTCCTAATAGCATTGCACCCTACACAAAAGATTATTTTTTTCCTAGAACTGTCTTCTTTAAAATAAAATGACTTTCTGAGGGTAACCCTGAGAAGAATTTTCAGTTACTACACTCAAAGATTTTAAAAAAAAGGGACAATTCAATAGTTCCTTCCCAAGATCCTCTGAATTTTTCATGGCTAGACACCTACTTGAAGCAACAGATTGACAGAGAGTTTCATGTTCCTAGATAGTCTTCCTCCCAAATCAGGATTTTCACAACAGCTAGCACAGAGCACACTTGCAGCTAATAGTACTTCCACGTGTCCATAAGTCATGCTTTTAGAGCACTGATCAGCACTTCTCACATTAAAAGAAGTCCACAAAAGATAATGATTTCCAGTTTTATCCCACCTATCATTTTACTGCCTCCCTGTTGGCACCTAGGCTAGGCAACAGGATAACAGGCCTGCAATCAACAAATGGACATGGAACTGTGGCATTGGGATATTGCTAAGGAAGCATCACCCAACTATAATGTTGAAGCCAGCTGTTGAGTTGTGTTACATCCATAAAGGAGGTAAACAGCAGAATATCTCCTTTGTGAAACTAAGGGAGATAGGGCTTGAGTTAGACACTTGATTGTACAGCTCAGTCTTAATTTAAATGGTTCTGAGTCTGCTCAGCAGCAGACCATCATGCATTTAGAGAACATTTAACAGAAACAAACAGCAATGCAGAACTCCAGATACCTCCTTTTTTTTTCCTTAGAGGCAAGTTGAGAGTTGTTCTGAAGATCTAGAGTTTGGACTTTGGTACCTCCAGGACTCTCATGTTAAGTGCCCAAGGCTTTTAGTCGTATTAAGTGGTTTAAGCATTATTGTGTGTCTGGCTATCTAGTCTCACTGATGAACGCAAACTGACCTTGAAATAAATATTTACTGGAATTTTTAAAATTTATTTGCATAACTGAAAACTTGGAATGCTTTTCTTTACAGTACAGCATACTTGCACTAAGTTTAAACAGTCTGAAGTTTCTACAGATGAATTCAGGATTTCCCCAAAACAACAAAAAGAGCAAAAACGTTTAGGATTATATTAGCATTTTTTTGACAGTTGTTTTTTGCCAAACACAACCTGCTGATTATTAGGTTATTACCATTTTAGCTGAGGAGCTTTGGTTTGGGTTTATATTATCTATCATGTGATATTTCTCTCTCCTTCATCTGGGCTCTTGTTCACTGAGGAATGCTAAGGGTACAACATTACAACTGGGAAGTGATTTACTTTTAATATTGTAAATGTACATTGATAATGCAGTAAAAAATCTAGCAACAACAACAACAACAAAAAACAAAACAAAACAAAACAAAACAAAACAAAAGGGAGTCCAGAATTACATTAACAGTTACAAAACTTCTGTCATTCTAGTAACAAAGCAAAGGGCAAGGACATGAATAATAAAATGACACAAACGTCTGAATTCGCAGGGATGTACATGAAATGTTATACATTTTTTAAACAAATTGCAGCTGAGCTGGAAGGGTGCGCTGAAAGCTCAAAGCTTTTTGAAGCTAACTGTTGATACATTGCAGTTATGATATGTGGGCTGTCTTTGAAACTATAACATTCTTCTAAAAGTCACAGGCTATCTTCTTAGCCAAATTTAGTTTTAAAAGTTATTTTGTACACTTTTTTTTTTTTTTTTTTTTTTTTTTTGTAATGTAACCTTGCTACAGAAATATGCCATGTAGTTTTCCCGAAGATAATTAAATTAAACTTAAAAAAAAGTAAATAGGCTGAGAGGAATTGTAGCTCTCCCACTGATACACTGATTGTATTTTTGAGTTTACAGATAATTCTGTATCCTCTACTTTTTACCATCTAGCAAGCAGAGCTGTCCTGGCTTTGAAATCATTACTAGTATCCTGACACTGGTAAAAGACACGGATGTGCAACGGATTTTACTGTAATTATCTCTAATGAAAAAAAAAGGGGGGGATTGATATTGCCTATATCCATCAATCCATCATGCTAGGAAAAATGTTAGAGAGGTAAATCATGAGTAAAACTATGATAATGTGGGAAAATTTCTGAGGACAAGGAGAATGAAGCTTTGAAATGGATTGTATGGGTGTTTATGGAGTTTGTCTTTGGAGGTCTTTACAGATATCTTTCAGAAGTGATGTAGGTACAGTTAATTCTGCCTTGTGGCAGCAAAATAATTGAATGAAGTCTTCTTCATTGCTATTTCCTGGGAATAACAGTTTTCCCCTACATGTTACAGTTTAAAAGACAACATGATGTGATTGTGCAATACTATCCTGTGCATAGTTTTTATAACATGTCCCCTTCACTCACATTTTTCAAAACTGTCATTTTAAACAGCGTTGTTTATGATATCTGGGCTACAGAAGCTAAATACACTGTCACACAAACTCTTGCCTCTTTCACAGGAAAGTATGAGAATTATGAAGTCTGTGGGCAGTGAGGATGACAGGAAAAAGGTGTGTGTTTTTGATGTGATGTGCTCTCAACACACATATAAATCTAAAGTTTATTTATCTAAGATGGGATTCTTAACAATTCGGGATTCAGTTGCAATGAAATCACTTCCAACAGAATTCAAGAATATTCAAAGGCTTGCTAGATTTTTTCTTAAGGTTTTATAATTTAATCTGTATGTTATTACACACACTCTTTCACTTCCTAATTGCTTTAAAAATCTAAATTTTGAAGAACACTGACTGTTGCACATACTAGGCCATCTTTCTTCCTTTGCCTTTAAACACAATAATTCCTTGAAAGCAACAAACACAAGGATACCAAAAATTGGTTCATGCTAACATTACAGACATTTTGAAGTTTAAGTAGAATGTGATGAATAACAATAAAAATCAGACTATGCTACATTTTTGAGGTGTTCCAAACTCTGTAATGAGAAGCAACACAGAAATATTAGGTGTCTTAAATCTACCTTTACTTCTGGAAACTATCAGCTTATCACCTGAAAATTTCAAAACATTTAGGAAAAGAAAAACAGGATAATAATCTACTATAAATTATTATTTACCTCACAGTTTTCCTCTCTGGATTTTTAATTGAGTGTTCTGATCACATATAATTCCCTTGAATTGTGTATACAAGAAATTATCTATTTTTAATTTAACAATTTGTACAGTGTTGCCAGTGTTCAGAGTGGGAAACCTGGCAAAACTTTCCTGGGAATGAACTGTGAGTAAACTGTTCTCTAGACACTGAAGTTCTTGTTTTGAAACCTGTTTTTGAGCAACTGGCACTTGTATTTTCTGCCAAGAAATGAAAAATGGTCATATACTCATTGAAGTTTCTTTATTTCTTCTCAAATTGTTTTTTCCTAGCATGAACATAAATCTGAGTTCAGAATATATTTCAAATGGCATGCAGTTCCCAACTACATTTATAAAACATTACTTGCAAGCCTATTGCTACTGCTTAACAAAAATTTATTTTCCCATTATTAAAAATAAGACTCATCGCCTGTAAAAAAGGCAATAGTTTAGCATATACAAGCATTTTAAAATTTCTATCTCACTTTCAGCCATGCTGAATCTTGTTGTAGCTTGACTAATAATAAAATGTTGTCTAATGAACAAATATTTTTGAAAAAATATACAATATTTTTTCCACACGCACTGTCCCCAAAGACATCAGTGAAGATTGAAGCCTGCATGTGCAATTTCATTCCACAGTAGATAGAAACTGTTTAAAATCAGCAAGATGGGTCTTCTAAATCTGGATCTCTAGGGAACACCTTGCTATTCTTGCCAGGAGGAGGATGTGTTTGTGAAACATTGATGTGGGTGAATACACATAAGCATTCACAGAAACAAAAAATAAAATTGGAGAGCTTTAGTTTTGCAATATTTCATCATCCCACTGAACATCAGATGCTTTGGTTACAAACAGCCTTTGTTTTAAAGGATAAAGGAAATTTCCAAATTGAGATAACATTTTAAATTGCATAAAGGTTTAGATTTCTTTGTGCAGTTTTAGCCTGCTGCATCCTGCTGTAGCTCCAGGTACTGCTGACAACTGTCTCAACCATACAACTAATCTACCAAAAACTATCTGCTTTAGATGTCCATTTTCCTCCAGAACTACTTCTCTTCAATGGGCTATTGCAATCTTTGGCCTGCTCTCTCTATACCCTTTCCAGAGAACTTGAATCTTAAACTGACAAATTCCCCTCCAGACAACTTTCTACTATATATTGTTTGAGATACAGGAAAGGTAATTTTCTTAATGCTCCATTCCTTCATTACTGCTGCATAATTATCTTTTTGCCCAAAGGAAAGGTAAACAGCTGTCTCCATATTTAGAGAAAAAAATAGAAAATTATTCTCCAGATCTCATCCAAGTGCTACTGCTGCAGGCTGAGCACCCTCTTCAGTATTACTTTTCATTTCATTTAACCAGGAAGAACAGGAAGGCACCAACCACAACTAATTTCACATGATCACTTCATACCCTCTCCACATTAGTGCCTGGACTCCTTCTTACAGTTGACTATATAGTACGTTTTATGAGCAGTTCCTGCAGAGTGACAATATCATGTTCTTCCATTCCTCACTAGCTGGATGCTAAGCAGTCTGTATATGGAATTTAGCTTAATCAAGATGAAGAACAGAATATTTTGCACATTTACTTTTCAACCTCATCTATCGTGTTCAAGATTCCACTCACCCACTGAGTTGAACAGAAATTAGGCTTCTAAATAACTGTGACATTCTGTCCTTACACATGGCAAAAATCTAGAAGATGTAAAGCAGAAGCTCACAGATATACACACATAATCATAGGAACATATTGGCTGAAAGGGACCTCTGGAAGCCATCCAAGACATATTGCAAGAAGCCGGTCTACAAAAAACACTAGACAGGAGATTTTCGAGTCTTGGCTTTGTTAAGCCAGGACAGACTCAGGAATTAAACTTCCATTCCCACTGGGGCAGCTCATTCCAGCACCACACCACCAAGCTGTGAATCAGATTTTTGTACTGGCCAGGCTTATAAACAGAGACATATTGCAACTGTTTCTTGTTACTCTTCCTGTCCTTACTGGGAGAAGTCTAGCTCTATTAATGTTATTACTTCTTCTAATCACTGTTGGTTGTAATTAGATTGCCCCTTCACCTCCTCCTCGTCAAAAGAACGAGCCCTCAAACTGTCCTCAAAAGTGGTGTTCTGTAAGCTGCTGTCAAAACTTTGAAACAGTCTCCCATCCAGACTGGAGCCTATAATGAAAGAGTCATATCTATTGTCCAGAATTTCAGGATTCTATTTCTTGTTTTTTCATATGTTTTATGTAAGCACCATAAAGAAAGTATACATTACCAGCATTCAAATGATATTTACCTCAACTGATTGAGGGAGAGTACATTTTACAGAGAGAAAAGTAAAACTGTTTTCCAGTTTTCTCTGTGGCTTAGTAATAAAAATTCAAGGAGGAAGGGTAGAAAAAAAAATTTGAAACAAATCATGAGACAACTGGCCAGATTTATTAGTGTCAACAAGAACTAGGGGTAGAGTGAATTCCAAAACCTGTCCTAGGCCAGAGACAGCTTTCAGAAGCTTTATTACTTGTACCCTGTAGGATCACTGCTATACCAATAGGACTTTGATATATTTAAACAGAATATTCACTTTCTTGAGCATACAAACAACATAAAATGGAGTAAGCTGTAAGAACGAAATAAGAAGTGTTGTGCAACTGCTTCAAAACACATTAACATAGGTCTGCTGCACAGTCAAAACTGCAGTGTAGTCTTTTCTCCCTTCCTGGCCCTCTGCCGTCTGTGAAAACAAGCATTAATACTTCCTTTTCTTTCTTTTTTTTTTTTTTTTTTTTTTTTTTTTAAATTACATACAGAATCTTCCATTTTTAAGTGTCAATTAGTATTATATAGCCAACAAAAAAAAAAAAAGCCATTGAAACATAGCTCAAAATTCAAGATTTTATTATCAGACAGAAGTGAATGCACTTGTAAGAAATCAGAACATCTGCTTTATTGACCTAAAAAGATCTTTAAACAAGAGTGATAAAGAGTGATAAAGCAGTCCTGGGAGAGAATGACACAGAGGGCTGACAAGCAATGGTAGCATGGGATAGCATGTATGAAAGGGAGCACAATCAACAAGTCAGAGCTTCAGTGAGGTCATGAAAGATTTTTGCATGTAAGAAAGGAAGTATGCAATCCACCAAGGAAACACTCTGAGACCTTTTCCTTGGAAATCAGCATGCCAAGGTGTCTCTGAAATGCTTGTACATTAACACTTGCAGCCTGGACAATAAAGATTAAAAAATTAGAATTCCAAACTTTTGTAGAATTGTAATATTAATTCTTTGATTCTATGATCTGTTTGCTGTTGTAAACATGGTGAGATGGCTTGCATGATCAGAGTGCTGTGATGGATATGTACAGACTCTTTGGAATGGATAGGCTGCCCTTGATGTGACTGTAGGATCAGGAGTACATAAAGCTCTGGCTGAAGACAGAGCCAATGCAGAATTTATTGGAAGGGATTAAAAAGCAGACCAACTCAGGAGATATCACACTGCTATATACTACCTGAAGAATAAGTATATCAGGCCTCCTACAGACAGTTGGAAGTAGTCTTACATTCAGAAGGCCTGGTCCTAGTGGGGGGCTTCAATCATTTCAGTATCTGCTGGAAAGACAATATATCATGGTCTAAGCAATTAAGGAGGTTCCTCAAAATCGGAAATCATCTATATGCCACTAAGAATACGTGCTCTGCTGCTCCTCACACAGGAAATGGCATATTAAGTAAGATCAAGCCATGGCAACCTTAGTTACACTGACCACGATATGGTAGAGTTCAGGATCTGGAAGGGAAGACCAAGGGAACAGGCAAAATCACAGCCTTGGGCTTCAGAAGAACAGACTTTGGACACTTCAGAGATCTGCTTGAAATGGTCCCATGACAAAAGAGCCAAGAGAAGTGGAAATCAAGAAGGCTGGTTAAGAGTCAGTATTCATCTTCCCCAAGATCAAGAAGAGTCCATCCCAATGAGCAGGAGATCAGGAAAAAATGCCATAAGACCTGTGATGATGAACAAGGAACACTTGGTAAAATTCAAACACAAAAATTAAGAATACAGAAGTTGGAAGAAGAGACAGATAACGTGGAAGGAATACATATATACTGGCCAAGCATGCAGAGATGCTGTTAAGAAAGCCAAAATACAGCTGGAGCTGAATTGGTCAAGAGGAGCAAGAAGGGCATCTACAGGTACTTAAATCAGAAAAGAAAGACTGGATAAACTGTAGGCTCACTGCTGAATTGGGAAAGAACCCTGTCAACATAGGACACAGTGAGAGCCTTCTTTTCTTCAGTCTTTGCTAAAAAGACCACTTTTCAGAAAGCTAAGAGCCTGAATACCAGGCCAAGATTGGATCTGGGAAGATTAACTTTGGAGGAAAAGGGTCATGTTAGGTAACACTTAAGGAAACCAAATACACATAAGTACATGGGCCCTGATTTAATTTACCCATGAGCACTGAGGGAGCTGAATTTCACACGTAGATTCAGACTTTCCAAGTCTTTATGTCAATTTTTTTTTCAAGGAGACAGAAATGAATACTTCTGATAGAAAGACCACGGTACTCTGACCAAATTTCAACTCTGTGTGCCAAAGCATGGATAGTACACAAAGAGAAGACTGCCAGAGTTCTTTTAACATTGCAACACAATGCATTTTCTCCAGCATTTTCTTGGAAATGGCAAGACTGCTTTGGCTGAAACTGTCTGGAAAAAACATTAAATTTAACCAAAAACATCTAATTGTAAATTTTAGACTAAGAGGTCAATATCTGAACAAGTTTCAGGTAAGTAAAGATGAAGACAGTGCAATAAGGAGGTTTGGTAAATCTCAATTATAGCCAGTGCTGCTAATAGCAGCAAAATGCAGCACCATATGAAGTCCAGGGAGCTAGTGATCAACAATGACACAGAAGAGCTTCAGCCAAGACACTAAGTTGAGCAGTAATGGAAACAGAGTGCAAGCCTTAAATTTGAAAAGACCAGAAGGTAGATCAGACTTACTCCTGTCCTTATACTCTCTATATAATAACTAATCTGCACTGCTACACTTACATATAATCACACACATGAAATTCTGAGCTGATACTTATTTTCAACAGAAGCAAGTATTTTAGTCCTGGTACGCTAACCGCTAAACCAAGTTCAGTTAAGAAAATTCTCAGATTTCAATGGTCATGAGATACAATTTGATGTAGCATCCATGTTGCTACTGTCTGCAAATATTGTACAGCATTATTCAATGACGATTTTTTTTTTCTGAATTCTGATGGAACTAGGTCAACACATAGTGCATAAATATCTTTAGATACTATGTGAAAAGGAACATATAAGTAAAAACATTGCCACATAAGCTTTGATGCATAAGGTCATTACATTTGTATAGTCAAGAGTACAATTACAATTAAGAAAATAATTGTGTTTTATTTTTAAAAGAAAACAAACAAACAAACAAAAAAAATGCTGCATGTCTGTAGTGGGTGTTTCTGTTAAAAGGCTGTGAGGCTCCCCTTTGCCAGCCTGACAGAGAGTTTCGAGATATATGCTGCCTCCTGGGAGCCAAGATCCAGAACACTGCTGAAAGGGTGCCACAGCTTGTCAAAAGCATAGACTACTATCTGCTATTGCTTTTTTGTGTTGCCATGAGTGATACTGGAAGCTGGAAAATGGGCAGAATCAAAAACTACAAAGCCCTGGGAGTGCAAATGAAGAAACACTGGGTGCCCAAATTACCTTTTCTTCAGTTCTGCCATTTGGAAGAAAGAGAGAAACCAGAAAGAGAATAATTCATATCAATTTCTGATGTCTGGTGCTGGCACAGTAGTTTGAGTTTTTCTATGAAGACTATAACCTCCTGGGGAGGGATAAGATCCACCTGTCTGAAAGAGACAGGCCAGTATGTGGCAGCAGATTGTGGCTGTCCAACTCAGTGAAGTGGGCTCTGAACTGAAAGACTTGGGAGGTGGGGCCCAAAATGGCAATATTCACACCATTGCAACCAAATGGGAAACAATCCAGGTGAACCAAAAGAGTGATAAATATTCCTTTGCTGCCTCCCACGACACAATCCAGAAGACTAGGCACCACAAGGGTGTACACTGCTATGGGAGAACTCTTCCATCCCCCTTAGGGAAACCTGCATTCTCTGCTCTCTTTTCTTCTTTGAAGTATCTGAATACTAGTGCTCACAGCATGAGGAGTAAACAGGAAGAACTAGAGATCCATGTGCAGTCATAGGGCCACGGTTTATTTGCAATCACAGAGATGTAATGGGAGAGATCATGTTACTTCAATGTTGTGATGGACAATTATGCACTTTTTAGGAAAGACAGACCAGAAAGCTCAGTTGCTCTTTACGTGAAAGCAACTGGAATGTATCAAGCTTTGCCTATGGATCAATGAGTGGAGAGCTTACGGGTGAGAATTAAGGGGCAGGCCAATATGGGTGACAACATCATGGGTGGTTACTACAGGCAGCAACCACGAGATAGTGGAGTTCAGCCTCTTACATGGGAGAAATGAGACAGTAAGTAGAGTTGCAGCCATAGACTTCAGAACAGCTGCATTTGATCTCTTCAAGGACCTAATAGGAAATATTTCATGGGTTAGAAAACTGGAAGGAATTGAGGTCCAAGAAGAGTTGCCTGACATTAAAACTTCACTTCTTCCAAACTGATCAATGCATAAATATAAAAAATTAGACAAATGTGCCAGGAGATTCACTTGGATGACAGACAAGCTCGTGGAAAAACTCAAAAAAATCAAATCTACAGAATGTGGGAAATGGCTCTGTTCACTTGAGAGGAACATAGGAACATTGTCAGGACATGCTGGAATGAGACAAAGAAGGCTAAGGCCCATTTGGAATGAAATCTCATGAGGGATGTGCATGACAACAGGATGTATGTCAATATAGAAAGGAAGATCAGGAAAAATTTGTGGACCCTCTCGCAAATGAGGTTGGTGACCCGGAAATGGAGGACACTGAGAAGGCAGCTTTACTGAATACCTTCTTTGATTCAATCTTTACTGCTAAGATTGCCCCTTGGGAATCCAAGACCCAGGAGATAAGAGAGAGGGTTTGGGGAAAAGAAGACTTTTCCTTGGCCAAAGAAGATCCAGTCAGAGATCAGATAAGCAAGGGGAACACAAACATGAGTATGGTCCTGGGTCATCTTCTCTGTGAGAAAAGGCTGAGACACCTGGGAATATTTAGCCTCAACAACAGAAGACTGAGGGAGGAAACTTACTGATCTTATAAACATCCGAAGGGTGGGAGTCAAGTGGATGGGGCCAGACTCTTTGGCAGTGCCCAGTGACAAAACAAGGGTCAATGGGCACAAACTGGAATACAGGAAGTTCCATGTGAACATGAAGAAAAACCTATTTACTATGAGGATGACAGAGCGTTAGACTGCCTAGGAAGGACGTGATTCTCCTTCTCTAGAGATATTCAAAACCTGCTAGGTCATTTTCCTATATAACTTGCTCTAGAGAGCCTTCTTTAGCAGAGGATCAAACTAGATGATCTCCAGAGGTCCCTTACAACCCTATGTACTGAAGACAGTACTCCAGAAGTGATTTCAGGACTGCTGAATCCAGGGGAACAATCACAAACCTCAAACTGCTGTCTATATTCTTGTTGATGCTCCAATATGCAAGTAGTTTTCACGGCTGAAAAGGCATGTTGCTGAGCCACGTGTTGCCCGATGTATACGCACATGCACACATCCTTTAGTCCAAATAGTACTGTTGTAGCTCAGATCCACTTTGACACAACTGGAGAAAATAGGAAGTTATCTGCTTATCTTGCTCTGGGAGAATTGATCTGGCAGACTTATTTTACGTAACACAAAATACCTTGACCAGTAGGAATTCCCTTCATTGTGAAAAGATGACAGCAGCTCTGAAAGTAATGCCTCCCATCTTATTACGTTGGCTCACAACATCAGAGACAGATGGTGGTGGTATAACAGTAGAGGCCAAACCTTCCCATCAATATTGTTACATTTTTTTGCCATGTGACAGATGGCAGCAGAGGGTCAGTCTGACAGCACGGCATCTAACATGGAAGTGCGTATGAAGCTGAATTCTTTTGTGTGGAAAAAATCACACCCACTGACATTGCTGAATGTTTATGGAGACCAAACAGAGGATGTTGGCACAGGAAGGCATTTCAGACACTGCTTTTCAGCAGAGGTGACAGTGACAGTGGGACATCTCTGTTGGTGCAGATTTTTAAAGTGTGACCTACAGGCTCTTGTTCGTGGCTGGCAAAAATTCATAACTAATGGTGGTGAATAGGTTGACAAATAATGTCTTCTAGCTGAGATTTTTTTCTTTATTAAATAGTGTTGTGCTCTTTTATCTGTAGTAGTTTCCATGAAAATAAATAGGAGGCATTACTTTCAGCAGCCTACATATTGTCTTAGTGGTTAGGTGACTCATCCATTTGCGTTTTGAAAAGCCATGTTCATCTCTTTTACATGTATGAGGGATAGCAAAGCACCTCACCTCTTGCCTTCTCCAAGGTAGTGTACTGGGAGAAGAAAAGCACTAAATAACTGATTCTAAATTATTAGATTTTTGGTGAAACAGGAAAATACAGAAAAAGCTGATGCTAGTTAATATCTGATCCCTACCCTCTATCCTATCTCCCAACTTCTTGCTTAAATGAAGACTTAATTGTTTCAAATTATGTGGAACAATATCAACAGGGAATAGTAAAAAATCCTCACTGGAATGCCACAGGAGGTAAAACAGGTTACAAATCCCCCATTCTGTTGGTTTAAAAATTTATATACTTAATATATTTATACATAATTCTCCCAAGTTTAAAGTTGCCGATTTAATTATGCCATACTCAAGCCTGATTTGGACAGTCAACAGGTGTACAAAGGGGAGGAAGACAGAGTAGATAATACTCTAAAATCGTTCATGGAATTAGAAATAAAAGGGTTTGAGTATGGAATAGACTCTGGAGTTTATGGGATTAGAAAATACGGGTAATTCTACATAAATTTGAAGAAATATTTAGTATGTCCTTGGAGAAATAAAGTAGACATTTGAGATGAGCCTAATATACAAACTAAATGTTAGCTTTTTAAAATTATTTTTCTTAACAAATGTAAAAGAAAATGTAGTATGGGAAACTAGTTGCAAATTTTTCCTGAATCTTCTTTTGTTTTTTTTCTTAATTTCTGACCAGTTTTGACACTGTCAAAAGTGATTGATAAAGTGGGATTTACATGAAAAGTTATGTGTAATGAAACAAGCAAAGAAAGTCTTTCAAGTATTTTGCTAATGCTTGAGTTCCTCCCACTAGAAAATTCAAAAAAGAAAGAAAAAAAAAAAAGTAAAGAAAAAAGAAAGAAAAAAAAAGCAAAACTATGCAACTAAAAATGACCCAAAGGAAAGAAGTAAAGTGTGCACTAGAAGAGAGGAAAAGGAAATGGCAGCAAAGAATTATAAAAGGAAACTTTTATTTGAGGTGTTAAATTTGTGTAGGTTACTCAGAAAACATTTTCAAAATTTGCCTGTGCAACAATTCCTTGTATGGAAGTTAATCCAAATGAACAAGGCAACAGATATTTATCTTGGCATCGCATGTTCCTTTACATTCAGTGATAATTACTTAATAGTGGTAGAAGTGCTCCCATACTTGCTGAGGACTTGCAACCTCAGCTGGAGTCAATAGATCCTTGTGGAGGTGTTCTATATCTAACCTGGTCCTCTCAGTTACCTCTAGGCAGAGAAGCAGACTCTCTCCAGACTGTTTGCATCTGCATTCTCTACTCAGCTTGCAAACACATGACTGACAAGACTACACTAACATTTGTACTTCAGTATCGCTTTTCACCTAGTAAATGCTAATGCAAAGACTTCCAAAACCTCTAGTTATCAGGCTGGTTTCTACACTCTATGCTGAATAGCTTGTACTGTTGCAAACAATAGTTGTATAACTGACATGACAGAGATTACTGCTTTTTATATACATATATATATATAATATACATATGTATATATGTATATAAATCCTAACCAAATTGCTACTGCTAGTTTCCAGAAGTCACCCCTTATTTTTCCCAGGCATTTCTGGAACTCTTTCTCATTCTGGGATTTTTATCTTACCTGAGGAAATATGCTTGGTTAGACTCACATTGCATAAAAGCTGGTCTCAATTTTCACACTTATGTACACCCCTCGTCCCTTACCTAACAGTGCCATGTTTATTTAACTCATCAAGACCTTACAAATAACTAAAATACCTCCTCTGTCTCATAATTCTCAGGAGGCAATCACAACACAAGGCCTGCTAAGTACTGCCCACCTGCATCAACACTCTTAATAGATTACTATCAGAAATTTTCTCACTTGTTTAGATTGATGTTTATTCTATTCAAGGATGATGGTATTTCAACAAGAAAGTCTACAGAAATGTCAGAATGTCTGTTAGGCCAATGCTCAGAGCTCCTTGGCAGCTGTCACTTCCTGAGAGGCTTTCTAGTTCTTCAGCTATTGGATGAAGAAGGGTGTTGGATGAGAAGGTGTTAATATGTTCCCTGAACCTCAAGTGAAAGTGCAGATTCCTCTGCAGCCTAAAGTTAAACACTGAGCTACTTCTGTGCTTTGCACCAATTTTGTTTAGGTAGATCCCCATTCAACAAACAGATCCTAAAGAGTTAAGACCTCTCAATACGCTAAAGATGATCAGAATAAAGTTCACCCCGTGGACTCTGTAGGTAGCCAGAAAAATACGAGCTGAACATAGTCCTTTTTTGTGTACTATCTCCAACTTTTACTCAGAACAAGAAGCTGCCAATGGCAACTCTGCTCATCATTAACAGTAAAACTGTCAAGGACAATAGCATGTCTCATGAGGGAGGATCATCTTTGTGTTTGGCCTGGTCATCAAAATATCTCCCACTAAGAGGCAATTGACAGTATATTTGGCAGCCACTGTGACATGATGAAAGACACGGAAAAATAACTATTTATGCTAATAGAATGTGGTGAAAAAAAAAACAAGTGATAGGTTACTATACTCCACAGAAGCAAGAAAAAATTGTTAATTTGCTCTAGTCTTATGCATTTATTTAAGAGCACAATTTCTACAGTAATAATAATAATAATAAGCATGTCATATATATATATTGAATGTATTAATCATTAAATGAGATGGAGCGTGTGTACAGCTCTGATCTAAATGTTCAAGAGGCACTGGGTAGCTATGAGCTCACAGCTGCAAGTGCCAATTGCACCCCATGGTGCACTGCAGTGGCTATTGCTACGGAGGCAGGCAGCTAAAACCCTGCAGAAATGCGTAACTGTTTATATCTGGGAACTCAAAGTAAGTTGCCAGGTTGAATTTGTAGGCTTTTGGGTCTGGGCCTTAATCCATCATGATTTATGATTTAACTTGAAGGCAGATTCATTTCCATTTCTGGATTAAATCTTACATGCTGAATCTTACCACCTAGAAATCATATTATTAGGAAGAAATTATTGAATATATTCGGATGAAGGCTTTCATGTCTAAATTTTCAAGCTCAGTAGTGATTGTCTAAACTTTTGCAAAAGAATGATCACATCAGCAAAGCAGGTTTCAGAGTCTGCCACTCTGGGAACCTGCTTCAGTACTTAATTTTGTAGAAACACATTTTTTACCTCTCCTACAAGGAAAAGCTGAAAAAGTCGGGGCTGTTCAACCTCGAGAAAAGAAAGCTGTGAGGTGACCTGAACGTGGCCTTTCAATATCTAAAGGGGAGCCACAGGAGAGAAAGGAGCAGACTCTCTAGCAGAGTCTGTTGTGACAGAACAAGGGGAAGTGGCTCCAAACTTAAAGAGAGTAGATATAGGTTGGATACAAGGAAAACATCTTTTACAGTGAGGGTGATGAGGCTGGAACACATTGCCAAAGATGTGATGGATGCCTCATCCCTGGAATTGTAAAGGCAAGGCTGGAAAAGGCTGAGGAACCTGATCTAACCGTTTGTGTCCCTGTTCATTGCAGGGTAGTTGGACTATATGACTTTTAAAGGTCCCTTACAAGTCTACAGATTCTACGATTCTGTGGTTCTAACCTAGGAAACCAATATTTTCTAGGGTACAAAACTCTCTCAGTTAAATTAATGTGAGGCCAAAAAATCTGCCTCAGACAAGTTGCCACATCCTGTAGATGTATTTTGCTATTGTAATCAAGGCCAGATAGTGGACTTAGGGTTTATGGAAGAACTGTTTTCAGGTCTTGCTGTACTTTAAAAAATTATCACTATTTGAAAGTATTTTTACTCAAGAGTAATTTGCTACCTAAGCTGGCATGAAGTTTTCTCTTGAAATAGATGAAGCACAAGATCTTCTTCCTTAGTTTGTCTCGAACAGGTACCAAAGTTTACTGACATACTAAACTACCTGAAACACTTTTTATACAAAGAAGTGATACATCCATATTCTTGATCTTTCTGTTTGAAAAAGAGCACAAATTCCGCAGGAAATTGCACAGAGAAAAATGAAGGGACAACAGAAACAATGCGATGGAAAGAAAAACAACGTCCAATCTGAAAAACAAGAGTAGTGAAAAAGGAGAGAGGTCAAGAAGTAAAAAAGATACAACCACTGTAAAGCTATAGCTCAGTGAAGAAACAGTCTGAAATAAATTGTATAAAATTTCAGGTTGTGAGCAGCAGTTATCTGAGATTTCATGTTTAATTTAGCCTGCTAGCAGGATTTCTAGTTTTGTATATTAAGCCTTCTTCAGCCACTTCAGTGTGCTATTCCTCAGCAGAGATGTTTACAGTTTTATGGTTCTATGTGTTTTTGAATAAAATGAGGGAGAGGGAGTTATTACTACATTTGGGTTGTTTTTACTCGTAACTAAACACCACTATACCTTCAAACAAATTAGCAATTTGCTATCATTCTGTTTTTTTGTACTAAAATAAAAGTTTTTATCACCATGGAAAACACCAGCAGTGTATAATATTAATCTCCAGTTTCCAAGGAGAAGGTAGCCTATATTAAGACTTCCTGAGTTGTGGCTCCTACATGAGAAGTCAGTGAGTTTCCTACCTCCCAAAGCTATTTGCCAATGGACTTTTCACACACAAACAATCCAAGTTTTCTAAATTTAGCTTTTGAAGTGCTATTTTTATTCCCACAGCTATGTCTCCATGAAAACTCAGTCTTGCATTGCAAGCTATGGAATGCAATTCATGCAAGTAAGACATGCTAGAAATGAAGCTTTTAAGCAAAAAAAAAAGAAAAAAAAAAAAAAAGACAAGATTTCTAAAATTATTCCAGGGAATAATGACAGTTTTATGTACTTGTATAACACACTAGCCTTTAATTCTACTTTACTGTCGTAGCTTACCCAGTTTGTTGAGCAAGAACAGAAGCAACTGCTTCCTTCAGAAATTTGCATGCAACACAAATTAAACAAGAAAGGAATTGCATTGCTTGGAAACTCAAACAAACAGAAAAAATATTAATTATAAAAAACAACAATAACAAAACCAATAAGAAATTTCTACTTCAAGTTGGGGATCTCAGCTTATTGTTAGAGACTACTAGTAAATAATTTGTCTCTAAAATGGTAAGGCTGTTTTAGCCACTAGCACACCTACAGCAAATGACAGGTATGGCAGTGATTTGCTTTGTGACACTAAGTTTCTGTTCAGATCTCCCTCTCCAAGTAATTATGTTTAAGCCCTCAGCTGCATGTGAACATTCTGCATCCCTGAGGTGAGCAAACCTCCTCCCCTTCCCCCAGCTTGAGGAAGGGAGGGGTAGGCTTATTTTGGTGTTGTTATTTTATGAAAGAAAATATCCTGTGAGAACAGTGTGGTACAGTATTATCAGCTCAGATCTGTTTTACAGAAATCCAACATGGGTAAAGGTTCCCCACTCCCTTGTAAATTTACTTAAGAGCTGTTTATGACTTCTCAGTATTGCACATAACCACTTCAAGCCACAGCTCAGCCACTAGAGTTTACCTTAGCTCGGCTGGTTTGGCCAAAACAGTAGGCAGTGGGACTCTGAGAGAAACGGGGCCTCTGCAAGACTCGATAATTTGGTGGCTTCCTTACTGAGGGCTAGCACTGGCTTCCTTCCACAGAATGCTGCTGTGCTAATACAGGTGCTCAGATGACAAACAAAAACTACACATTCATGATGAGTGAGTAACAGAAATCTTCCCCCTATCCTCAGCCCTCTACCATCAAGCTCAGCAAAAAGGCTGCTTCCACAATCCAGCAGCAATTGCCTTTATAGACACTTTTGCTTTTGTGGCATGTAAACATCTATGTGCACGCATGCATCTCTCTGTCAGAGCTGCCCATGTCCCAAAGCATGGCAGCAAACCACTTTGACAACTCTTTGGAAGTTTGCAGTAAACTTTGTGAAACCGAGACCATAGAGACTAGTATACAGAGACAGGAAATACTACAACCAGCTCAGTGACAAGTAGCTTTGCAACATTAACTAGACAAGGATGATGTTATCACCTCTGTTCATGCAACCAAGGAAAAAAAGCAGAAAGCAAAAGAAGGAAAGAGAAGCTCAGTTCTTTGGTCAGAGCAAGCTAAGCATGAGACTTAGAAAAAGCAATTTGTATGATTTTCCCATGGCATACTGATGCCAGGCCTGTATCCCTCACACTCCTGTAGCATACAACAACACAACCTTTCCACTTTGGAGACAGTCAGGAGACTGCTGTGACCCACCAGAGTGGGAAGGTCCTGCAGATCAGTGCATCGCTATGGCCCGTTAACAAGAGATCCCATTTCTTTTACTTCCACCTGGCATGTACCTGTGGACATGGTCATAATGGCATGAGGATAACGAACCCATTCAGTCTGGGATGAGGCAAAGGGGCTTGCCCTCATTCTACTTTGTTCTTGCCTTGACTTGCACAATTCCATCTCTCTTCTTCCTACCTAAAAGCTACTTCTACTTACAGATTTTCCTACTTAGCAAGACAGAATTCAACAGTCTCCTCCACATCCACAAAAAGCCAAACAAAAAATCAATTTCCTTTTGAGTTTTTGAGTTTTTTTCTTTACGCCATTGTCCTGTCACTGAGTCAATTTCTGTGATCTTTCCTGCACTACTTTTAGTTACTAAAGCCTGAACAACCTATTATGCTGCAGCCTCCTAAGCTGCCATTTTTAATTTCCTGTGTCAATTTCCAATTGACATTCCTCTTGTACTTCTTCCTGGATTTCAGAGCAAATACAATTGTTCCTGGGATGCAATGCAAGGCCTTTTTTACTCTCCTGTAAATCCTTTTCCCCTGAAACCTATTGTAGTTTTATGCCAGACTGCAAGAGTTCTATGTAATAAACTTCCAAAGAGTAGTCAAAGAGTTTTTCTGAATAAATAGAACAAATTTCCTAGCTAATGATTTGGTCTATACTAAGGCACATCTTAAACTACCTCCTCGTGTCTCTCAGAGAAACTTCCTGCCTGCAGCTTTGCTCCAGTTTTATTTATTTGTTGATTTGTTTTATTCTGTACCAGCAGATATGTATTGTAGCTGATATACAGTGGAACAACAGTGACATCCATTGGCTGAAATAAACCCAAACTAGAATGGCTCAATCCAAATGAGTTATTTGTAATGGAATAACAAAGTTTGACAAATTGTTCTACCACATTTTTATGTGATCTATAATTATTGATACATTTTACCTAACTCTTAAATTGTTTTAAATATTTTTTTCTCCTTCAGGCCTTGAATGAGAAGCAATCAGTAAACTTACCTTGCATAGGAGATAAGTAAGCACCAACTGTCAGATATCAACAACTGGAGAGAGATTTCATTTTCTTAACATTCCTATACTGAAAGTTCAACAGCTCAATTGAGTACTAAAGACACTGGAAAATATCTTTGAGGCACACATAAAATTATTTACAATTTTCTAGCTTAGAAAATACTATCCAAAGGCTAGAACTTTGCTCCATTGTGAACAAAAGATACCGAAGTCTTGCCTCTCTCTTCTTTGTTCTTCACTCGCCAGCCCTTCAAAGAAGATATTTCCTTTTAGTCTTCAGTAGCTATAGCAGGAAATTGCTCAAAGCTGCCAGGAGCTTAAGAAGCTATTCACACCAAAAGCAGTTGCAGCATTCCAGTTGTGCTTGCAGTCTTACTCTAAGTACAGAGGTAGTGCAAGTTTCCAGATTTCTGCTGGCTCATTGAAACTCGGCATGAGCCACCAGGGATGCCGATCTGGTGTGAGCGATTGACTCGGACACTGCTCATCATGATGGCGAAGACTTTTTTTAATGCTACCGATTTCACAAGATAGACTCCTTATTTTTATAGGTATTATTCTTAACCTCACAAGTATGTCTCTTTATTCTCAGATTTTAAAACTAGTCTCATTAAAACACAGGAATTTCTTTGAAATCATTTACAAATCACTTCAAGGTACACTACATTATCTGTTACCATCTCTTTTATGCTGCAGGTTTGGGGTTATCTGTCACTTTTATTACTAATAACATTATGTTTTTCTCATAATATCCTCTCTCACAGGATATTAACATGCCACTGAGTTTATACAGTTGAGACTCCTCAAAAAATTATAGCCAAATATTAAGGACAACTTCTTATCTATATATTAATTGACCTGTTATAAGAACCAGAAAACTGCAAACTTAAGTACGTATTGCAGGACACTACATGAGAGGGTCAGTGTTACACTCTTGTTACTGATCAAAACTTTCATTAAAATAGAAGAAAGTATGCTTGTATTGCAAAATATCTTTTCTTCAGAAACCTGAGTTGATTAATGGAATTACATTACTCTTTGTTGTTGTCTCAGGCTTCATTAACCTAAGTGTTATTGAGTACACTCTAATTAACCTGGCTAGACTGTTAATGTTTTCTTGAGTTTGATACAACAATATCTTTCTTCATTTATTTTCTTTGCTGTTCTACCATTTACTAAAAAATCTGCCAAAACTTCCCAAAGAGCTTTTTGGTAACTTTTATAAATTATTTTTTTTTTTATAGCTGGATTTCTCAGAATTTTTATTATTTGTGTTACACTACAAAATTTCCCCATTCCTTATTTTTTTATTTACACTAAGTGAGGGAGTGAAACATCCCTGCAGTAGCTATTCCACATCACCAGTGTTTTAAATAAAGCTTGTATCCTCACTTGTGATATAAATAAATATTCTTTCTTCTTGCTTCTTTGAAGAACATAACAGTACTATCCTTAGGTCCTTCTCTGTCTTGCTACTCATAATTCTAATTTCCAAGCAATCAGAATAATGACTAGCATAGATCATCATATTCACTCTGCTGTTTGCCGCTTGGATATGTATCAGAGTTCAATGAGCCCAGTTTAACGTGCAATTTTAAGTGAACAGTTCATGCCTGAATGCTTACTGGGGAAGGAGAAACTTTACTTTGTCACAAAGTCCTTATCAGATGACAGTGTGCTCAATGTATTTTGGGAAATGTATACTGATTATTGCACAATGGAGATATCAAATCACCTCAAGATATTACTCTGATTACACCTCAAAATTACTCTGATAAGGGCTACGTTTTACTGCATTAGCCTCTATATTTATAAACATCTTTCCTACTTCTTGTGCATCTGAACAGCTGCTGACTGCTTTAGGAGTATCCATTTTTTCCTCCTTTTTCCTCAGTAATACACATGCTAATTTATTTACCTAAGATTAACAATGGTTTGTCTTGAAACCAGCGTTAGCAACTCAGGTTTGTAAAGGACACTACCACTCAAAGAGCACAACAGATCTATCTTCAGTATGACAGTCAATGTTAATAATGTAAGCTTTAAACTAGCCAGCATCATCCTGATTAAAAAATTTGGCTATGGCTTATACAGAAGACTCTTAACACCAGTTTTTAAGAAGTTTTGTTCTGCTTGTTTCTAACACTAACCAACCAGTTTCAAACAAACAATTATTCCAATATTTTCTACTAGAATTGTCAGCTGCTTAAATCAAATTAGCTAAGTACAGAAATATATGTAGCAAGCTGCATGAATTTCTCCACTATGCTGAGCCAGACTTACCAGAGAAGATAAAATAAGTATCGTGTTTACTCATTTTGGGCAGATAAGGCAGAAAACTTACTCATTGGCAGGCTGAAGGAACATGGTAAAGTAGGAGATTGATAGAAATAAAGAAAAATGTAAAGATTTACTATTCCATAACTACACAATTTCATTTTGGAGATCTATTTTCTGGAGTTATGCTACTACACTAAGTGTCTCACTTACAAGAAATTAAGAAATTTAAAACACTAAGGTAACTCTAGAGTCAAATTGAAGCTTGTTTAAAGCTGGGCTGGGGCTTCAAAAATTCTGTGAATCTGACCTTTTCATAAAAATTGATAGTTATCAGAAAAAGAGTGTTATAATTTGTTCTATCAAAGATTATTTGTTAAGATCCACAGGTATTCCAGTTAGGATCTTTTATGCATAAGAAAAACAGACTTTCCAGTTTATATTTTAAGTCAACAGCCACATCAAAGAAATCAATTATTTGCATAGTTCTGTTTGTCTCTTATATGGAAGGAAAAGTCTGTTTATGAATGCTTCATAAAATGAACTGCTGTGAATGTTGATTTAAGCTTGTCATTGAGAACATTACTCAGAAGAACAGATGATGAGATGATGAGCAACATTCTCCAGCTGCTGTCTTCATGTTATGCTGGAGACATCTGAACCTGATCTAAACCTGGACGTGGCTGAGAATCCTGACCAGGTGTAAATGAAGGGAAATCACTGCCAAAGTATTTGGCATTCTGAAAGTGAGTCATTTATTTGGCTTTAAAAATCAGTAGGCTGCTTGAATAGGGAAACAATACTCCTCAACAACTATCATTCTTCAGATCCATCTTTGAACTGCAGTTTAGTATCACAGGGCCATACAGCGATAAGAGTTAAGCAGTGCAAATCGTAAGTATTCTTTGAGTATATGTGGACAAAGCTTCTCTCGCCGGTTAAACAAAACATGCAGAAATTTATCTCTCAGTGGAGCCTCTTGCAGTCTTGTGCACCATCTTGTACAGTAAGTAGAAGCAGAGGCCTCCCCAGACTCCAGGCTCAAAAGATGAGTGTACTATTAAAAACTGATTTGAGGTGGAATGCTTTTCCGAATTGAAGCCAGAGAGAGCAAACAGTACATCCTCTCCTATTTAAAAGAGATGTTCTTTTAAATTGTTTTTAATTTCCCTGATGCTCTCTTTCACTCTTCTATCTTCTACTTAAAAAGATATTAGAAAAAAAAAAAAAAAAAGATTTTTATTTAGTGAGTTCATCTGATCCCTCTCTGATCTTTCAGTCTCCATGAGTAATCCCTGGTAAGAGGAAAAACAATAACTTTTCTACCAACAGGATGATATATTTAAGATAATCTCACGCAACAGAATAAGGAATAAACACAGATGTTCTCCAAACTACATCCCAGTGTCTAAGAGGTGGTAAAATACTTCCTGACTGACATACAAGAATAACAGTTTCATGATGTTCCTTTTGACTAAAGCAAATATAACAAGTGTCCAGCACTCCCTCTTGCTACATGTTTAAGAGATTTGCTGTTATATTTGCTATTAATTTACTAGCTCTTCCTCTTTTATGCTAAAAGCAGGATGTGTACTTCTGGTGTACATTAGAATTTCCACCTCCACTTACCTCTCTACTTCCCAACCATTGGGATGGCTCTCCAGCAATATGAGTGGGCATCATCACTGGATCAAAAGAGGAAAATACCTATTAGTCTATTTAACAATGACCGTCATCACAGACAAGAAAATTCAGGACCAGAAATATAAGGCTACTTAAGACAAAACTCTGATGCACGCTAAACTTCCAAGATAAAAAACACAGCACTGCTACATAACACTATTTCTATAAACACATTAAACCTGGCTTGTACTAAACAGCAAAAGGATGAGCCAGCAGTGTGCCCACTTGGCCAAGAAGGCCAATAGCACCCTGGCTAATATCAGGAATGGTGTGGTCAGCAGGACAAGAGAAGTAAACCTGCCTCTGTACTCTGCATTGGTGAGGCCTCACTTCGAGTACTGTGTTCAGTTTGGGGCTCCTCAACAGAAAGAACATTGAGGTGCTGGAGCAGGTCCAAAGAAGGGGAACAAGACTTGTGAAGGCCTTGGAGAATATGCTCTACAAGGAAAGACTGAAGGAACTGGGGCTGTTCAGTCTGGGGAAAAGGAGGCTGAGGGGAGACCTTATTGCTCTCTTCCAATATCTGAAAGGAGCTTACAGTGAGAGCGGGGTTGGTCTCTTCTCACTGGTGGCAAGTGACAGGACAAGGGGAAATGGCTTCAGGTTGCACCAGGGTAAGTTTAGGTTGGATATCAGGAAAGAACATCTTTACAGAAAGGGGTTGTTAAGCACTGGAATAGGCTCCCCAGGGAGGTGGTTGAGTCACCATCCCTGGATGTGTTTAAAAACCATTTGGATGTGGTGCTCAGGACATTATTTAGCAGAGAGTTGTTAAAGATCTTGGAGGTCTTTTCCAGCCTAAGTAATTCTATCATTCTATGATTCTATGATATTGAATCAGGTTTTCAGGTGTTGCTAAGGCTGAATAGAGTGTCTCAAAAACCTAGAAACCTAGTAGGTTCCTACTATATCTTCTGGGAAAGAGGAGCCAAAGATGGAATAGCCTAATGAGTTCTTCTGATCTGGGGCCCAGGTCACCTGATGTTTCAGTGTAGAGCTGAGGACTTCCCTCAGGAAAGATAAATCCAGAAAAGCACTGCAAAGCAGACTCTGCAGTGGTCAAAAATGGAAGGAAGATACATTATTATGAATAAATGTTTTTCATGCTTGACTTTTTTCACCTCCATAACCTCCTGTATCGTGAAGTCCTGCAGTTTATTCTTACACAGTATGAGTAGTAATTCTTGGTTCTAAACCAGCTGTCAGAACTGAAGCCTATTATGAAACTGTGAGAAAACCAGGATAGACATTTGCAAGAAGTGACCGAAAAAAAATAAAAAAGAAAAAAGAAAAAGGTGAATCCACCTCCTTCTTTATTTCGCCCCATACTTCCTTTTTATTCAGTAGTTCAGTAGATTCTGGACAGCATGGATACACCACAGATTTTCTTCAGAATTTTGTTAATTATAACCATTTCTTCTAGAAGCTGCTTTATCCTTGAACATATATTTTCATAAGTTTTCTCAGAGGCGTTAAGCTATGTTTCTTGAAGAAGCAAAATGTTGACACAAGCTACTGGCACTGCTAAGGGGAATAGTTGCCTTCTGTCCTGTAGAAAAAAGCTGTCTCTACACCAACACACCAGCCAGGAGCTGAAAGATAACTACAACCATGGCATACTCTGTTTCAACCACCCGTCATCAAGAGAACATGGTTTGAACAAATCTTTTACTTAGCTTCTAAGCAAACATGACCCATATGTCTCAGCCCTATCTCTTCTCAAATGCTACTTCCTAGACTTCTACTTCCCTGCTGACAGCCTCTGTTTGTTAGCACACTGGTACATGCACTATTCACTGTAAACAAGGACTAGTATTATTTACAGTGCTGTAACTGAGATCAAAGTGTCTTTCCCACACACCACCAAAACAAAGATAAAAACAAAGTTTATTTTTGCATGGTGTCAAGTCTTTGGAGTCAATTAGACTAGTTATTATTTGCAGATGTCAAGAAAAGAAAGCCTGATGAGGATGTTAGACAAGGTCATAGGAATAGGATTATTTGCTTGCTGACATGCCTAGGGAGAAATATATCTTCATTCCATAACAAACACTGACAGCAACTAGTGTACTGGCTGATATGATGAATAGAAGTTGTAATGGCTGCTCATGACTGCAGAAGAAGATTTGACTAAAAAGATGGAAAAAAGGTTAATCAGTTGAATCTATGAGTTCAAAATGAGTGAGCAATGGAAGGTTGTTCACATATGTTCACATATACAGAACATTTTTAAAGAAAAGATCATTCTGCAACAGATAAACTGAAAATCACAAAAGTAGAATGCTACCTTTTCTCCTCCTACCAGAATCCAGTCAGACAATTTGAGTTATGATACAAAGGTTTTCAGATACTGGCACAGTGGCATCATACATGAAATGAAATCAAGTTTTTCCATATCACAAATTTAATCCTGCTTTCTGGTCCTGATCATATTCTTTGCCTATGCAGTGTCATAAACAGACTTTCCTCATGACGAGCTTTTATCCTCTGTGTGACCTCTTTTCCCTACATACTGAGTGGGGAAAGATCAATTAAACCTTTGAATAGTAACTATTTTTCCAGAAACTTTTCAGTTTACTGATTTGACTAAACCCAACTAAGCTCTTAGCAGCGAAAGTTTTAAAGTTTATTCAAGTGGAATGGTAACATTTCCTTCAGGAGAATCACCAGTACCATGTAGGGCTTTCATAGTGTTAAGTAGAAAATTGTTATTCAACTTTAAAGATAGAGAATCAAAGGGTAAGGATGTTCACTATCTTTACATGGAACTGTCCCTACTGAGTAATGGGTACAGTTCACTCAACTGAGAGTCAACAAAGAGATGATGTTTTGTATAAAAGTACAGTCTGTACACAGAACTGAGGCTGTAAAAGATTACCACCTGAGACATAGAATGTAAGCCCAGAAGAATACAAGATCAGTTGATGTGTTTATACTAAGACAAATTCTTTCTTTAAACATAGGGAGTACAATTAATGGAAAAAGGAGATGAAAGTTATCAGAGCTCTCTGGCCCCAGTAACAGTCAAAACTAAATATACTCTGTAGAACAGGTGACAAAGTATAATGAAAGTGACAAAGGAAAACGCATGAACTGGGAAATATTAAGTGAGTTGAATGCTACTTACAGGATCAGTTGCTTGGGCTCTAGTGAGGAGGTCTCAGATCTAACCAATACATCAGAAAGCTCTTCATCTCCTCTCACACACCCTCACCAGAAAGGAAATAAGAACTTTTCAATTTATCTAAAAGCTACAAAGTAAAGCAGAAAATTCAAGTGAACACAAACAAGCTTGGGTCAGAAAGTTGATACGGAGTTTAGCCAACAAGTAATTAAACTTCAACATAGAACTGAATAATTTTGTCATGAAATCTAATATTTCAGAGGACTAAAGATATGTACATACGTAAAGATATGTAAAGAACTATTCAAAAAAATTTGCCTCTCATATTGTCTACATCTTCCCACTGACACCTAGTTCAGTTAAGGTCATATAGTTGGCGCTAACAACATGCAGAGTTCTTGCCATCCCAGGAGGTGTTCAAGGCCAGGCTGAATGGGGACCTGGCAACCTGATTTGGTGGGTGACAATCAACCCATAGCATGGCTTTGGTATATCTTCAGAGTCACTTTCAACCTCTGTTCCCAAGAGCTGCTCTTCTCTACTTTTTCTAATCATGTTTCCCTGCTATTTCCTAAGTACAGTCTTTCTTCATAGAAGTTACAAAATATCAGAAATGTTTTTTAGTGGTTGTGCATTAGAACCCAAGACAGTTTCCAGAGGAGGCTGGAAGATCTGTGAACCTTCTCTTAGAAATAAGGGATACATGTGAAAGTGTTTTGTGAGACTAAATAGGACTAGTTGTTCTGGGGGAAATTGGCAAACTTATAACTCAATTGGATTAAATAAGTACATTAAAACTATTGATTTATAGCTAATTTATCTATTTATGTTAAATTATCTCAAATTGCTCCCAGTAGAAGAATAGGATCCAAAATACTTAAAGAAAAGCAAAAAGGTTTCTTACTCAATATTAAAAATATTAAATATTTTGAGAAGGGAGATTGAAGGGAAAAATGCCATGAACACATGACACAATGTCTGAAGTTAGTGCAATCCATATAAGCATAGTGGCATTTGGCCATTGAAGCAACCAATTTCCCCCAAAAGTAGCAGTATTTTAAGTATTTCTTACTGGAATTTACTCCCTATTCTACTAGCCCAGCATATCCCGTCATTACTTGAGCATCAGGGCATGTTGCCAGTTCAACTTTCCCAGGCTTTTCTAACAGATTAATTCCTGCTCTTTTCAAGTCCTGACAAGCAGAAGACACACTTTATCTGCTTAAAATAATTAATAACTGGTTATTTATTTTTTATTACTTTAAAGCTTAAGGACATCAAAACAAAGTAAATAATTGATTTTCTTTTAATTTAATAAAATTATACTAACTACATAGCAAGGAATGTTTTCCTCCACAGAGGTTAAAGGGAAGGTCAAGACTACACGACAGCATTCCATTTTGAATTTCGTACTTATGAACTAAAGAAATATGAATGAAGTACACTTCTAACACCAGTTATCCACCCAACTTCTTGGTTACAACCACACCCATTGCCATGGATCAAGTGTTTTTCTGCTTCCATCCTTCTCTGTGCAGCGTTAGTTTGTGTTTATTTGATTGTTAACTATACCAGTTCCTCCACTGCCCGCCATATGTGTTGTCCACAACAATGTCATTTAATAAAATGATTCTCTATCCACAGTTAACAGCACCAAATTAAAACATCTTGTTTTTAAGCTACTAAAGAAAGAACTGCAAAAACAATCCTTTTCAAGATACTAGCACTTAGAGTAAGGATTGGAGGGTCCTGTGCCACACTGCTGTGTGGTCCACCAGAGACTGCAAAACATATTCTGTCACACTTGTTTAAAAAACAAACAAACAAACAAACACAAACACACAAAATACACAAACAAGAACAAAAAAATTCTTATCAGTTTTCAAATAACATCCTCACTCTAATAAAAGATGGATGGAATGAGGAAGGAATGTTACTCATAATCTACATTGAAATCAATCAAGCCAATCTTGTAAGAAATCCTTACTTTCAAAATAATACTATTTTTTCCTTATCAAGAAGTATTTGTGTCAAAGTTGAACCATTTTTAAAGAATACAAGACATAAGTATTTTTTAAAAGAATTAACCAACAGTTTCTTCAGCTTTTTCAAGTTCATATCAAATAGTAATTGTTTGCTTTTTCCCCCACTGAGGTATGCAGTACCAGCTTTCTCTCCTCTGCACTTGCAGTCTGGCTCAGAGTTGTTTTCCACTTCCACCCTCTTTCTGAAGCATCATTGCCTCTGCCTTCACCCACCCATTGAGCGCTGGTTGTTTTTCTCCTGAGGGAAACCTCAGATCTGAATTTCATTTCTCCCTTCTTTCAAAGAGTCCTTAGTCCGTCACATGAGAAAGCAGAAGTTACCAGATAGCATTTATGTTAATCTTCAGAACAGTGGGATCTGTTATTTCTAGCCAGTTAGCAGCTCACCTCATCTGTCTTCTAGTAATTAAGTACTTACTGAACACTGAACTAAAGAGAAAATGGGCCTGAAGGAGGTAATGATTCTTAGGATCTCCAAGCTCTAATATGTTAGTGCTGTTATAAGTTAATTAGTTTATTCTCACTGGATTTAGTAAATGAACCACGAGCATGAATACAGCATTTCATGAAGCACTGCCATCATCTCAAACTGCTTTGAAACCCACATGCCAATTTAATCACCTTGCTGCAGTGTGATCTGCTGAAGACATTGCATCATCATTCACTGCCCTTTGAAGGCATGCAGTGTAGCAAGACCTTTCAGGAATTCTTCCAAACAAATTACAGTGACTCAGATTTGCAACCTTATCAGAGATGACCATTGAGTAACCACCAGGTTTCAGCTGTAATGCAAGCAATCAAATGCTTTTTGAATAACATTCTACTACAGAAGTGATTTCAAAAAGCTGGAAGTGCTTGAATATTCATTGTTTTGTGGAAATTCTGTAGCTACTCTTTTAGTGGCTTCCTAGTACAGAGCTATGTAAAACTGACGTAGAGTCTAAACAAAATAGTTTTTCATAATTATGAGTAATGTTAACTTCATGTTCCAATGAAAACAAAACAATACAATCTATTATTCAAAGGGCTACTTTAAAGAACTGAACTTAGAATAAGGTTTTTCATTTCAAAACCATGCAAATGTAATTACTATCTCAAGTACAATTTTGGGCAAAAATGGTGGCACTGCATTTTGTCAAATGGAAATTTACCAGGTTTGTCTGGGACAAGCTCTTGTGGGTAACGAGAAGTGTTTCATTTCCAGCTCAGGGTGCTGAAAGCATCTGTGACTTTCCCTGCTATTTTCTAACTCATGTATGCAACTTGGACTATGCTTTGGCTGCCAGTAGTACTCCTTGTGCTCCACACTGAAACTCCAGCTCTTGACTATCTTCTGTTGCTGGACTGAAAATGTGAGGAACTTCAAGTCACAGAAATCCTTACGGCTTTTTGCATTTAATCCTTTAAATCCAATGACATGAAACCTGCTGTTTTAAAATGCATATCATTCCCAGTTCTCAAGTCTGCTGATTGACTTATTCACACTGAATCACATCTAGTCATTTCAACTGTTTTTTGTCTTTATGTACTACTACTTTGCATTTGTGCCAATTTCTCAAGCATTTTGTGCGAAGAAAACAAAGGCTTCTGTACAGGAACACGAACTGGATTCATGCTTCAAATGAAAGCCAATTCCTTTACAACAAAAATGTTAACATCTCCAACATTTTTATTTTTTTAAACCTCACCCCATTATCTTTGGCACACTTTCCATCGTTTGATCTGCCCAGGAATAAAAGTAGTCATTAACACAGCGGTGTAACGATTTGAAGTGTATCTCCTGAGTTCTCATAACATTTTTTAACATGTTTTGAGGAAACGCTGCATGATGTCAATTCATTTTGTGAAAAACTTGCAGGTTGAGTATTTATTGGAACAGTGACTGCAATTTCTGCCAAATGCAGTGTCAAGTGGAACAATGCAAGCCTTTCTGCAGATCTAGGCATGCACTTGCCCTTCCCAGGTAGGTCCTGCCAAATGTACCAAACTGTGGTGCTAAAGTTGGGATCTCGAACTGAAAGTGACAATAGGGTGGAAAACACATTTCCCAACTCTTCACATCCCCAGACTTCATAGACTCATGGAAGCGCTAGTTAAAAAGTCACTCCACATACCGTGCTTTGTTTTGTTTTGATTGGAACAGGAGGAAAATTATGCAACAAACATAAGCAAGTCCCACTAAAAGCCAAGTTGACACTGGCTTTTAATCACATCTCCCACTGGTGATCTGTTCACTGCTCTGGTGGGACAACTTTTCATGCTCTGCCAATGAAAATTCAAATCGTAAGTAGGTGATAAGAGCAAGTCTGTGCTCTATGTCAGAGGAGCAGAATTTTTTTTACTTTTGCTGAAAGGAGAGAAAAAGAAATTGCTGTTTCTGAAAATATTTAAAAGCATCTTTCTTCAGAAAAGAAATTTTTTTATGGATTTATTCTTCCAAGATACTCATAGAATCACAGAATTGTAGGGGTTGGAAGGCAAAGAACAAGGTCTAGCAGCACACCTCTGGTTGGCTGCACTACCCTCCTACTGAAAAAGTTTCCCCGTTTATCCAAGCAGATCTTGCCAAGCTGTAATTCACAGTCCCTGCCCCTTGCTGTTTCATGTGACACTACCAAAGTTAGTGTTATTACCTTTACATTCAGAATCATAGAATCACAGAATCACTCAGGTTGGAGAAGACCTTACTATCCTCCTCACCAAATTACACACAGTTCGCTCAAACTCTCTTCTAGAGCCCTGTCCAATTTACTGTCCTTTTGTCTCTGTCATTTTTTCACTTCTTCTGGAAATTGGGAGCCCAACCAAACACTATTGCAGCTGAGCCTCCCCATCATCAGAAGTGAGAGCAGAGCCAGAGAAGAAGATATTTCACTCCCACAGTCACATGTGACGTTGTTGGGCTGTGTTCACATTAAGACCAATGAAGGAAGTGGGATGCTTTAGGTCCTCTTCCCACCTTCAGAAGTGTGTCTGTAGAATATATTCTCATATAATTTTATTTCAACAAAAATACATTGTTGCAAACACTCTTTTTTTTTTGTTCGTATCTCAGATATCTTTCATTCCTTTTTGTTCTCATCTCTTCACACAGATAGCACTTCACTGATTGTTTTCCCCTTCTAGCATGGAAATTCATTCCCAGAGAATTAAGGGAAACAAATTACTGTGTATTATGATGTTGCAATTTCTAACCACAGGATTCAGCATCAAGAAGTAAAGAACAATTATTGGAACATTAGGGCTTAACTAAATATTTCAATGTTTGGCAAGGCATTCCTACGAACTGACAAGGAAGTAGACTTCACACTTGGTAGCTAGAAAATAATGTGAACTGTTTTAGGACTTAGAATTTTAGTAACATTATGAAGTTTTTTATCCTAGGCATTCTGATACTAAAATGTAACACTTCAAAGTATTAATTATTCTTGGACTCATTTCCTGGCATTAAAGCATATAGACTTCAAGGTGTATACTTCATGCTTTTCAACTATTTTCGTAATAGTTCAAAACTTTTTTGACCAATAGAGTTTTTATCAGTCGCCCCAGCAACTGTGCTCAGAGAAAAGCAGAAGTGCTGGCCCAGAGTTCCACTGATACCTCTTTCCACTGAGCAGAGCAGGAGAGCACCAGAAGTATTAAAGATAGAAGTCCAATTTGCAAGATTCAGATATTTGCCTGCTCTCAGCCCAAAATACACCAAGCATAAGGAAACAACTCGTGTCAGTTGAAGAGGAAGGACTAGTTTTTGCTGGAATGAAACATACAGTGCCTCTGGAAGAGCAGGAATGTGGTGTTGTTTTGGATACAAGAGGTGAGGCTTCAAAAGATAAGTAAATGTTGAAAGTGAAGACATTAAAACCACTCAAAATGGAGATTTCTCAAAACAAATTCTATTTTGCAAGGTCTGAGGTTTCTAGATTGAAAGATTATATAAATGCTGAAGCAATGTATAAAATAGAATAAATAAAAAAATCTTGTCTTTGTTACTGTCCTTTCCATATGTCATGGTTTTACAATTTTTGGTTATCAGTATTCCACATCATAACATGTAGTGCACCGGAAGTTATGAGTTAATGCTCCAGGTCCAGGTACCTGTCTGAGAAGAGACGAACTACTTTATCAGTCCAGACACACCATGTACCACTTAGTCAGAACAACTACTGTCTCAGAGCTTCTGCCTTTGTCTACCTGAGGCCTGCCACCGAATCACAGAATTGTAGGGGTTGGAAGAGAACCTCTAATCCATCTAGTCCAGCTCCCTGCTAAAGCAGGTTCCCTACAGTAGGTTACATAGGCAAGTGTCCAGGTAAATTTTGAATATCTACAGAGAAAGAAACTCTACAACATTCTGGGCAGCCTGTTCCAGTGCTCCACCACTCTCAAAACGAAGAACTTCTTTCTCATGCTTGTATGGAACTTCCTGTGTTCCAGTTGATGCCCACTGCCCTTTGTCCTGTCACTAGGGAACACAGAAAAGAGACTGGTCACTTGACTCCCACGCTTCAGATATTTATTAGTATTGATAAGAATCCCTGCCAGTCTTTTCTGTTCCAGATCTTTCAGCCTTTCCTAGTAAGGGCTCCATGATAATCTCTCTGGTCCTTCATTGGACACTCTTGAGTAGATCCTTGTTTTTCTTCAATTGAGGAGCCCAGACCTGGACATAGTATGGCTTCACCAGGGCATAGAGGAGAGAGGCCACCCCCTTAGACCCACTGACTATGCTCTTTTTAATGTACCCCAGGATAATATTGGCCTTCTTGGTCCTTGGCACACTGCTGGCTTATGGCTATCTTCCTCCAGAGAAAATTTGAAATGCAACAGTCTACAAGCAACAAATGAAAAAATATCTTCCAACCGACTGAGTTATTTTACAGAGTTCCTCTCAGTGCCATTCATTCTCTACTTCATCCATCATCCTTCAATGTCACCTGTCAATGACACCTTCCTCTTATTCAGACTCTCCCCTTCCCCCTTCACAGCAGGATCTTATAGATCTCTCCAGCTAGAGCAGACCGCACCATGGGGAGGATGCTGCTCCATGGCAGGTGGTGGGGGCCAGCTTATTTCCAGCAGCACCAGGCCTCGTATGAATCCTGCAGCCAGTAACAAGTATTTCATTAAGCACGGCTGATAGATAGGAACAGCAGTGCATTAAATATACCATCAAAAGCAACCTTATGCAGTACACGTTCCTCTCCAGTGTGGACCAGATTTTTGGTATCTACAGTGATAAGTCATTAGCTAACTAATAAAACTTCTCGAAACAGTGTTTTCAATTAGAAGAGTTGAGGGGGGGGAAAAAAAAGTTTTTAATGAATAACAGCAAGTCCTCCATGGGAGTCATCATTGAAACTGGTTTGCTGACTTAGCTGAAAGATTGATTTTGCAATTTCTCCCACCCTGTTTCTAACAGATGTGTGATTTACACTGGCAAAAGGATTACTTAAACCAGTTCCCCAGGAGGAACAAGTTGTACAGTAAGAATGATTGTTTCATTCAATCCCTCACTGTATTATTTGCTATTAGGACAATATTCACCAGAAGCAAACTTCCGAGCACAGCCCTCTTCCTAGTTTTCACCAATTATATCACTGTCCAGGTGATACCGCAATAAAATTCCCTTTCCATGTTCGCAACCAGCTATAAGTTTCTGTGATTTCACCATGTTTTTCAGGTTTGTTTCATCCCACTTCAGCACTCCCAAGATCAGCCTTAACTAATTATAACTTTGGCATCACCTTTCCCTAACTCACTACAGGCTATGATTAGTTGACACTGGCTGGTACTAATCTGCCAAAGAACAGATGTTAAAGCTGATCCTGAAAGACTGCAGTTTTTGACCAGTATCTCAATGAAAAGGACATAGAACAACATGTGAAGGCACTGCTTTCTTGTCATTAAAAAAACAGCAATTGTACCACCATAATTTACCATGAGATTTCTTACATAAAACCAACCATCAGTTTTGACTTGCCTCAAAATGCTGTGCTGCAAATGAGAGCTTGCAGTTCAGCTGCCTATGTAGTATGGCTGAGCTGAGACTTTGAGGTTCCAATCTCATCAGTATATACAAGGCATCTGCACACATGAATCCAAACATGTCATAGAATAATAAAATCATCATAGAAATAAATAAGGCACTACATCAGGTTACCCAGAGCTCAAATCCAATATCGCCTTGAATGCTTTCAGAAATAGGGTATCCACAACTTGCCTGGGCAGCCTGTGCCAGCACCTCGCCACCTTCCAAGTAAAGAATTTTCCCCTAGCATCTAATATTAACCTTCATTTTTTAGCTTAAAGTAGTTCCCTCTCAGCCTATCACCATCTGCCCATGTAAAAAGTCAATTCCCATGCTGTTTATACTCCCCTTTTATGTATTGGAAAGCCCCAGTGAAGTATCCTCAGAACCTTCTCATCTCAGGCTGAACAAGCCCAGCTCACTCAGCCTTTTGTCACAGCAGAGGTTCTCCAGCCCTCTGATCATCCTCTTGGCCCTCCAATAGACCTACTCTAGCAGCTCCACATCTCTTCTCTGTTGGCGATCCCAGGCCTGGATGTCGTACTCCAAATGAGGCCTCACAAAGGCAGAGCAGAGGGAGACAATCACCTCCCTCCCCCTGCTGACCTCCCTTCATTTGATAAATCCCAGAACACTATTGGCCTTTTGAGCTACAGGTGCACACTGCTGGCTCATGTCCAGTTTTCCAGACCAGAACCCTCAAGTCCTTCTCTGCAGGGCTGCTCTGAAAGAGTTCTTCTCCCAGTCTGTACTCATGGCTGGGATTGCCCTGACCCAAGGGCAACACCTTGCACTCAATCTTGTTGAATCTTATTCAGTTCCTATAGGCCCGCTTTTCAAGGTCCCTCTGGATGGCATCCCCTCCTTCTGCTGTATCAGCTGCGTTACTCAATCTTCTGTTGTCCACATACTTACTTAGGGGGCACATGATCCTATTACCTATATTATTTATAAAGATATTGATGAGCACCAGTCCCAGGAGGGACCTCTGACATACAGCACAGGTCATTAGCTTCCAGCCAATCCACTGTGGATTCTAACCAGATCCACTAACCACTTGCTGATTCCTGACCTCTCAACCAGTTCCTTAGCCACCCTTCAAATCTGCTTCTTTCTAATTGTCAGAGGTCCAAGGTAAAAACATAAATCCAAGATGTACTTATGTTTCCTAGAGTTCACATTACTGATTTTGTTTCTGTTTAGTTGGCTTGGCGCTTTTGTATTCTTTTGCTTTGTTTTGTTTTTAATGGGACTACACTGTAAAGTGTTAACTTTCCCTTCTTTCTTTCTCTTTTTTTTTTTTTTTTTTTTTTTTTTTTTTTTTAAGAAGTTTACTACATTTCTTTCTTTCCAAGTTTCTGATTTTTTCTTACTGGACACTTCAGAAGGCTTTAAACTTAAAAAGTGAGGAAAATAAAGAGGCCTTAATGACATCGATGAGGGAATTGAGTGCACCCTCAGCAAGTTTGCTGACGACACCAAGCTGAGTGGTGCAGTTGATACGGTGGAAGGAAGGGATGCCATTCAGAGGGACCTCGACAGGCTGGAGGGCTGGGCTCGGGTGAACCTAATGAGGTTCAACACGGCAAAGTGCAAGGTTTTGCATTTGGGCCGGAAGAACCCCAGGCACCCGTACAGGCTGGGAGGAGTGGTCCTTGAGAGCAGCTCGGCAGAGAAGGACCTGGGGGTCCTGATGGACGAGAGACTGAACATGAGCCAGCAGTGCGCTCTGGCAGCTCGAAAGGCAAATGGGATCCTGGGCTCCATCAGGAGAGGGGTGGTCAGCAGGGACAGGGAGGTGATTGTCCCTCTCTACTCGGCTCTTGTGAGGCCCCATCTGGAGTACTGTGTCCAGGTGTGGAGCCCTCAGTACAAGAAAGACATTGAGATTTTGGAAAGGGTCCAGAGGAGGGCAACTAAGATGATCAGGGGGCTGGAGCACCTCCCCTATGAGGACAGGCTGAGGGAGTTGGGCTTGTTCAGCCTGGAGAAGAGGAGGCTGCGGGGTGACCTCATTGCAGCCTATCAATACCTGAAGGGAACCTACACCCACAAGGGGAGTAAACTCTTCAAAAGGGCTGACAACAGCAGGACTAGGGGAAATGGATCCAAGTTGAGGGAGGGAAGATTTAGGTTGGATGTTAGGGGGAAGTTCTATACAAGGAGAGTGGTTAGGCCCTGGAACGGGCTGCCCAGGGAGGTTGTGGATGCCCCGTCCTTGGATTTGTTTAAGGCCAGGTTGGACAGGGTCCTGGGCAACCTGATCTGAATGTGTGTGTTTGGTGGCCCTGCTAGGCAGGGGGGTTGGAACTACATGATCCTTGAGGTCCCTTCCAACCCGGGTGATTCTGTGATTCTGTGATTCTGTGTGTGTGTAGTGTATCTCTGTAATAACAGATTCAGTGTAGTGTATCTCTATAATAACAGCTCTACCTTTTTATGTTCTTGAAAGTTTTCAAGACTAGACAGGACAAAGCTTTGAGTGATTCAGTCTCATAGCTAACTATTCCTTGGACATTGGACTAAATGTGCAACCTGCACATTTTAATATGTGATTCTGCATCTTTTTGTAATTATCATTTCTGTGACTTATAAGTGTCTTTGCTCATGTATTAAGCAACATAGATAGCATCTGTCACATACTGTTTATTTTCTTCCCTCTCCCCAGGGAAGAAGTAGGGGAAGGTCTAGTATTGGCTGAGTGCTTCTTACGTGTTTGTTTAGCATATGTGTTGCTGTGTGTAAACAATAGAAAGCATAAGGTCACGGTGATGCTTTATGTTACTGAAGTGGGATGAATAACAAAGATAGTGGCCCTCAGAAATGACAGGAATTTCTTGAACACTCAGGTGAGATCCTGCCTCTTAAGTCTGTAGTATAGGAATACAGCTGGACATGGTTTTTCTCTTGAAAATGTTTATACTGAGCTTAGGAAACTTTTGAACATGAACACCAAAACCATGATTCAGATTTCAACACGAAAACAGCTTAGAGTAAGGCTAGGCTAATGTAATCACGGTAATGCATTCCTGGAAAGACTACTGCTGTGTTCTGAGGATGCCTTGAGCACAGATGGCTTCACCCTTAGACACATTACATATGTTCAAGGTTATCTGGGATGAGAAAAAGAATTTATAAAACTGTACAGGGTGACAGACAGTAATTTGAAAAACTCTTTCATACAGATGTGAAGAAAGATTTATCATTCAAAAAGAAAGACTGTCCAAGGGTACTACACATCAAACTTTTCCAAGTGATGTTGTAAATTGAACATAAAATTCTGAAATGTGTACCTAGAGAATGTGGAATAACTACAGATAATTAAAAATAACTTATCTGTACAACCCTCACCACTTATTAGCTTAAATATAGCTTCTGGCAGCTGTTTTTCATATAATGCCTATTTCTTATAGGCTTAGGACTAAGACTTCCTTTTCCAACGTTATCTTGTTTTCAGCTGTTTACACACTCGATACATGTTATCCAAGGGGCTGAAATTTCCCACGTCTGTGATGAATATTTTGGCAAACGGATTTAATTTGGAATAAAACAGGGAAAAATATGTTTTGTTCTTTTTGAAAATATAGTCAGTATTTCTGTGAAAAATATCTTATAACCTTCTTCTTGGATTTTATGAAGATTGCTAAGCATTTGTCAGGACAGTTTTGTATGTTTGCTTGTTTTTGTGAAAACACAAATGTATTTGAGAAAACTGTAAGCCTCCGAAGAATTTCAGTTTGTAGAAAACCAGTGGTTGTCATGTGATTTCAAGCTGTGCTTTGTAGTTTTATCTCAACAGATCACGTACTCACCACCTCCAAATATTACTGTTATATGGAAAAAAAAAAACAAAAAACAAGCAAACAAAAACCAAACATGTAATGCTCTTACTGGCTTCTTTTGGCTAACTGAAAATGTTGGAATTAGAATTGGCATTTTCTTCTTGCACAGTAAGTTTTAATTTCTGGAAAGATGGATGAAGATGTTGATTCAAATACCAAGGGAATATTTGAAGATGCTGAAGCACTAGGAGACTAGATTTCAGAAATCTTTTTGATTTTTTCAAAAAGGCAGGGTGAGAGGAAATGGAAGGCTCAGAACTTAGGTGAAGTCATTAAAAACACAGCATTTAACCTTTGATCTCAGAGGACTTATTTTACATTTGGCCCTACGAAAATTTGGTGCTTTTTTTAATGATTCTTCATAATCCATTCGGATTTATACAACAGTTCTGTGCTTGTAGTCATATGTCATTTGTCTATACTTACAAGCTATCTGTGAAGCCTTTTGACAGTGTTTCAGACATTTGATTGAACCTGACAGAATTCACCTCGAAACAAGCAGAATGTGTTCAAAAATGTTTAAATGGGTATCTATCCTCATTTAATAAGTACTCTTGTAGATGGTCAGTTTATTAATTGTCAAGCCATTTATTGTGTTTTTGATTAATATTCAATGGAATTCTTTTTATTGAAAGATCTTAATATATTAAATAGCATCCACACCCAGAGAAAAATTGCAGTTCCATGGGAAACTTTAATTCTGGCATTCCTATTTTTTCTTCATCATTTCTGAATAATAATTATTATTATTACAATTCAACATGCCTTATTAAGTAACAGTAGGGAAGTTATTACCTTTGGCTCATTTCCTTTTGATAAAGAAAGAATTCTTAAAAATCCTGTCTTTGCCATTTTCTTCTGTTGGTCTTTCAGTAGGCAGAGAAGAATGAAAACAAGCATATTTGATTTTTTTCTCTCTTAATAGCATGATTATCACAAACAGATATTATGGTCAAAGCTTGACCATGGCAATAAGGCTGTGAAGTAATTGTTTGTTTTAATTTATTACTGCCAAAAAACAGTGCCAGTTTTGAAGTAAATGAACAACTGACTGCTAAAAAAAATTCACCAAGCCTTTTTTTGTTTTGTTTTGTCATGTTCATAAGTAGCTAATTTGAGTCACTCAGGGACTAATTTGAGTCTTCCGGGAATTGCGTGGTCCAAAACTCCCTTAAAAAATTCTTAATCTACCTTATGAAACTGCTGGATTAAGAAAAGCGAAGAAAAACAAGAGTTTTTGATCTGTTGAATAAACTGTGAAGTTTTCTGTTTCCTCTACAGAATATATTCAAATAGATTACTGTTACTGTTTAAAAGATAAAAGAGCAAAAGAAGTACAATTTAAAACAGAAATATGTCTTAGGAATTAAGAAGTGCTAGGCAAGTTACAGGAAAATGGACAGCAGCTTTATGGACAAGCTGGAACCCAAGATAAGTGGAGAGAGACAAGCATAAACAAAGAAACAAACCCCCAAGTCAGAATGTAACTCAAGAGCAACCTGTATAAGTTCTTAGGCTCAATTTAGAGTCCTTCAGGAACTCATAACAGGGCTGATGGAACCCCACGTGCTTGACTGTCCTGTGTCAAAGCTTCTTTAAACATCACAAATATAGCATATGCTAGGAATGACATACTGTTAGGAACAGTAGAAATGCTGACTGATGGTATAAATTCAACAGAGGCAAATAAATAAATAAATAAAAGGACAAAGAACATTGCTACATAATTAGATATAATGACAAGAAATGCTTTACTTTCCCTCTAAGCAGCCAGCATACGTATGTTTTATTTTTGCTTCAGTTCTCATTTTTGTATCTGCAACATTGATATTCATCATGGCAACAGTCATACTGTGCCCATACTGTATGGTTTAGGCACATTGGGTTCCTCCCATGGCTGCTTCCCACTGACTCACTCTTTACCAAACTTTGACTTCTATTAATGTTCCAATCTTCAGGACAGCAATTGTAAGGAATATTTACAAAATGACCAGCTTCCCTTCATTTGTGCAATAATCTGTTGGAGAAGCCAATAACCAGCAGCATAAAATATCAGAATAAAATGAAGGGCATCCCAAGGTCAACTTTCATAGTCTATACTGTGATCTGAACTACCAGCACCCTTTGGCTGAGAATCATCTGCATCTACACCACAAGGTACAGTATTGTTTATCACATTTTCGTTTATTTGAAATTGTGCTTTTACAAAAATTTCTTTATTTCCAACCTTAAAAATTCCTAATTTCACTCAAGCCACATTTTAAACTTAAGTTACAATGAAATTCGAAGTGAATGCACTACGTTCAGAATTATAAAATTAATCACAGAGAGCTTTTTCTATGGAAATTTGACAATATTCTTATTTATTATGATGTGTCATAGAACTGTGAAATGTAGAGCAAAGGAGTATTCACCTTAATTGGAGATTTGTCCCAGACAAAATGTGATTTGTGCAAGACTTCAGAAAAAGAAATAAGATTTTTCTCTTTCATTTCTAGAGATTTATAAAATATGGTATTGTTGTTCTTGTTGTTATTATTATTATTATTATTATAAACAACCACAAGAAGAACAGAATTTAGTATAGTTTTCTGATTTCTCACATTTTACTGAGTAAAATATTTTTAACTTCGTAAAAAACATTGCAGGTTTTCCCAAGCTATTGGGGCAAAACTTGTAATGTAGTATTATCTAGAGCACTGCTGTTGAACATAATGAAAAGCCACCGACTTAATTGTAAATAATATACATAAGTGTCATTCTCATAGCTGGAAAAATGGAAATATGGATGCAATCCTTACTTGGACAAAGATAAATGGGAAATTTTCCACTGCACTGTTATTACTATGGTTGCTGGCTGCGATGCTGTAAATTGTGTTAAAATGAATAATTGAAAAACAGATATAGAAGGTGAATGTCAGCTACGTATTTAAAGCTGTGCTGTGCATTTATAAACAAAAGCACTATTTATAAACCTCTTTCATAAGCAAAAGTCTTTTCAAGCAAGACTTCTCTAATACTGTGAACAAAAATCTAACAGGTGGAATAAAAAAGAGATCTGTCATAAGTTTCCTCATATCAGGAAAAATAAAATAGAGAGTAGATATTAAAGGAATAGCCATGAAAAGAGAGATTTTACTAACCTTGATTCTATTGAAAAAGTCAAATGATCAAGTCTTATACTACACTTTACTGTAATGTCAGATTACACTGACTCCAATAGCCATCAAACCAAATAGTTTTTCTTAAAGGTACATTTCTAACAGCCACAGTTTATTTTTGCTTCCATAAGTGCTTACCTGAGACTAAAGAGAAACAGGTGTCTGGTCCAAAAATTCATTTTAAATGTTTATGATTTTCTCACTCAGTACTTAAAGTGATATTTCAGTTGTACTCAAGGTCCAAGGATGATTTTTGTAGTATTATGATGACAACAGTGCTTTAGTACAGTTGTGTTTGTATTGCTGCTAATGCCAAAGAAACATTAAGATAGCTTTTGTTTAACCATCTGCTTGGAAATCACAGACTAAAAACATAATGGATAGTTTGTCTCTCTTCTAATTGTATTATAAATTTCTTACCTGCACAGGTATCACATTTTGATTCACTGTCTTCAAATGTTAGGGTTGGATAAAGCAGTCTGTGGTGAACATCAGACATGTTCTTGGTTTCTTTGGCTTAAACTCACACAATCTGCCTTCAAACCTGTTTATTTCTAAATGGCAGTTCATTCCAAATTTGGACCTGTGTGTAAACTCTTGAAGACCCCTAGTAACAAAAACTAGGAAGTATTGTTAACACAATTGTAAATAAGTATGTATACTTTATATTATTCCTACTGCCATTTCAGGGTAATTGTACTGCAGTCATAATGCTTGTCTCTTCTACCAATGTTGTTCACAGAGAGGAATGTAAAACCAAAACCTCGAGCTTCCTATTCTTATACTGATTAGAACCAGAAGATACCAAAATATATTAAAGGAATAACCCTTACTTTCAAGAGACAGATCCAGTTAGTAACTAGATAAACTGCAGACACTTGATTTTAGCTATAGCATTGCTGCACGATTGTAAGAATTTTAACATAATGAAAACCATACATGCATAAGAACAGAAAGTTCTTCCTCCTCTGACAAGTGTGAGGCATTAAACCAAATTTAGTGAGAAGTTTTGACTAAAAGACCTTGAATTCTTGTAATTACCACAATTTTTTTCTAATTCATTTACTGTTACTATTAAGCTAAGGAAATAATTTTGAGGCCTTTAAGTGTCAATAGGCTCAGGTTGAGAATAATCAATAGATTTCCAACTACAATAGGGCAATCTGTGGAAAAGTTATACTGCAAACTATCATGACAAATCTTGACCTTACACAGAAGATCTGAGACTTCTTCACAGAGATAAAATTACTTATTTTGGACTGCTGGTAACGTTATTAAATGTATAATAGCCAAAAACCATCTCAATTACAAACATTAGTTACATGAAAAATACTATATTAGATAAAATACTTCTTTCCAATTGCAAATCTATAGCAAAATCACAAAATTGCAACATCCCAAGACATTCTAAAATTATGACCTATGTAACATTTCATACGTGGAATTTTATCTCTTTCTAGCATGTGTAATCTTATATATTAGTTCATGTTTTCAAATTCTTGCATTGCAAATACAACAGCCTACTCATTTATCTATCTATCTATCTATCTATCTATCTATCTATCTATTTATTTTTAATTTATTTCAATGAAGACTTCCTCCACAAAGCATATTAGCTTTCGCTTTGAAATTCAGTAGTCTGACAGTACAAAATATAGGTTGAGTGCTTAAAGCAACAATTTAAATTTTTCTGGAAATTTACATAGGAATATTATACTTTCAGTGGAAATTTCTGTCCCAAAATATGTGATTTCAAGATTGTACCTTTGCTAATTTACACAGGCTATACTCAGGCTACACTTGTTCTGAATGTCAGTAAAACCCCAACTCTGTCAAAAAAATGAGTCTGAGTGATGGAGCATTAACTGTATGTCTGGCTTCCATGACTGGTTTATTCCACTAGTAATGTTACCAGACGCATAGAAATTGGAGTTAAACTTGGAGTGTGATTATACTGACCTCTGTAGCATCACCACAAAAAGGAGACTATCAGAGAGTCCTGAGTGGTCAAAAAATGAGTCTGGAGGTGTGTATGTACATATCTGAATAAAGCATCAATATGAACCAAACCAGTGAAGATAACACAATTTTGACTAAGTACATCTCATAGATTCATTTACACTAATGAAGTGACACTTGTTTTTACTAGCTCATGTGCAGGTTCAAGCTGCTTTTCTTGCATGGAAAAATATGTTCTGATTAAAATGGAGCATTCTGCTCTAAGTGCTTCTTTAAATATCTGTTCAAAGAACTGAAATGCCTCTTCAGAACCTTGTTACAATGGCATTTACATTTCCTGTTAATGACAATGAACCCCTTTGGCACCAGGAAAACAGCAGTTTGGCTATTAAACTATCAGAAGTAACATTATGTTATGTGACTAATGAGCTAGAAATACATTCAGTTTGAACTCCATTAGCAATGTAAACATTAAACAGCCATCCAGACCCATTCTCTTTATACTAACATGTATGAAAATACAGCTTAAACAGATATGAAACAGAATTTATCTCAGATTTATTAGATGTGGCCTTTAATTTTTCACTTATGTATGTAGTTTCTTAGCTCTTAGATTAAAATAAATAAATAAATAAGCACAAAACAACAACCAAAAGAAAAACCAACAAGCTCAAACATAATGGGTAGATTAGTAAGTGGTAAGTAGATTTAACAATTAGAGGATGTATCTGGAGAAAGGGGAAACACTCTTTGACTCATACATTTCTTAATAAAAGTAAGAGTCACATAATCCACTTCAACAAAAGCTCACACCCCAGACAGGCTTTAAAAAATGGAAAAAGGAAGGTAAAATGTGAAAGAGTTTTCCATGACAGTTACAATATCTTTGCAAAGTAGAAAAAAAACAGCATGCCAGGGAATAAACAGAGATGACTCAATGACCAATCATGTCATTCTGAATGTGCTGATTAAAACCCAGAAGTTATCAGAAGTTTTCCAGGTGTGACATCCATTATCTCCACTCCACCCAGCTCCAAGGATGCACGGTGTGTTGAAATACTGTTTTCCACCTCACCAAATGTTCATCTTCCTGAAATTTACTTGTCTCTACCATCTGTGCTCATATACGCAGAACACGCATCCAACCCATTGCAAGGGTTTCCACAGACTATTTCCATCTCCCAGTTTAAATAAACAGATTTGTCATCCTCACTGTCACACATTTAACAGCACTAATTCCACATGGATTGTGCTGATGTCAGGCTTTATGACCCATAACAGTGACATCCCCTAAGCCACTGCCTCAAAATAGTACTTTCTGTATTATGTAGTGTCAGTAGACTCACTTCACTGGCATGTTACACAATAGACATACCAATTTGCCGATACAATCACATATGGTATATCTACATGTGAACATCAGGTTTGTTTACTGTTGTAGACACTTTTGAGAGATTTCAGAAAACCAATCTCTGCAGTCACATTTTGTCTTCTTTAGCAGAAATAAATTTTTGTAATGACTACATTATGCTTAGGTTTAGAGAGTTCTCCAACTTCTCCAAAGCATGATCACTGCATATCCTTAGGTGGTTTGGACATCGTGACTGTGAAACAGAAGTTTCTACTCTGAAAATTTCTTACTCACCTGAGAAATTTGGCAACATTACCATCCCATTGTTTACCCAGACTCAACCTTGAAGGTGTCGCTGCAGTGGCTGTATTGTACCCACGTACTTTTAGCAAAACCTACTTCAGAGTCACAGCTGGAAGTGTCATGGAGGTAAGGAAATGCTAGCAAAACTTATCAGTAGGTATCCATGACTAATCAATATGAAACTTCCAAAAAATGTCTTCAGTCCCTGCAGTAACTGCCTAACTTCACCATGTGGAGAGAAGCAGTAATTCTGAAGCTTGCTTTCTACAATCCAGATAACGCCACTCTGTATTCATTTACTCTGTTCATCCCATGAAGCTTCTCAACACACTCTGCTTCAATGGGCGCTGTATGTCTCAAGCTGCTTGTTTCATGTCTTGCCAAATCAGATGAACAACTGAAACCATTCAGACAAATAGCAGTTTGTGCAAGACACTGAGCTGGAACTGAGACCCTAAGGCTGAAATTCATCTCACTTATTTGAGATGTCTGGCAATAAACATTATGACTTCTGAGACAGCTGTCCTCAACTCCCAGGTGGAATGATTCAGCTGACCTATTTCAGTCATCTGCCCAAGGTGAAATGACATAATCACCAGAAGTGTTATCTGTCTCTCCACTGAGTTTAAAGGAAGCCTAAGGTGACTACTTCAGTGGATTATACTGATATTAGCAGATTTTTCCCCAGCAAGACTTCTGAATTCAGCTCTTCCGCTTGCATCCTTCAGTAAAACATACTTTACCAAGAGCTACATCATTTATTTTTCCCTTCTTTATATAATAAGTCATATTTATGTTCATTTATTTCTACACTGAGCAGTGATTTCTCCCAGAGTAAACTTGTTCTCCAGAAAGGCAGCTTGTCTCTGTTTGCTGTTTTAAGAGCTGTTTTTATTGAGCAATAATAGGTTTGTTGTTCTAATTCATCCTTATCTATTTTTCCAAATAAGTGGTTCATTTGGTGACAGGTAAATTATGTGCAAATGCCATTATCCCTCTGTCATATTTACCATAAGGTAAATTACTTAGTCACATTGACATTTGGGATAAAAATATCTGTAGGTATACACAAACCATGTTTTAGCCTATGGACCCTATATTGCCAAAATCACAGTTTAGCATAACTGATCTGTAATATGTTACTGCTTAGATAGATAAGAATCACAGAATCACAGAATTGTAGGAGTTAGAAGGGACTTCCAGAGATCATCGAGTCCAACCTCCCTGCCAAAGGCAGGTTCCCTACAGCAGGTCGCACAGGTAGGCATCCAGGCAGGTCTTGAACATCTCTAGAGAAGGAGACTCCACCACCTCCCTGGGCAGCCTGTTCCAGTGCTCCGTCACCTCACTGTAAAGAAGTTCTTGTGCACATTCGTGGGAAACTTCCTGTGCTGCAGCTTATGTCTGTTTCCCCTTGTCCTGTAAAGAAACTGGCCTCACCACTATGGCCCCCACACCTCAGATATTTATAAACCTGGATTAGATCTCCTCTCAGTCGTCTTACACAAGGCTAAATAGACCCAGTTCACTTAGCCTTTCTTCATAGGGAAACAGCATTCTGCTGTGGATACAGGAGGAACATAGACATTACTACATTAAAATGTCCTGGAGAGAGTAGAGCAGGGGTTTGGGAAGGGCGGGGGGAGATGTCAAGGATGGCTGAACATTTCTGTAGAAAAGGGATGGGAGATTTTTAGAGCGAATGTGAATATCCAAGACAAACTAACATCTATATTAATGCAATTTTAGTTCTTACTGAACTCATTCCCTCCTCCAAAACTTGGCAATGAGTATCATCTGTGTTATCCAAGTCCATTTTTTATGCTGTGAATGGAAAAAGTTCAGGTCAGATATACAGATGTTAGGAAGAGAGCAGGCGGTTCCACCTAGACTAGAAAAATGCAGGCCTGGATGCGATATGGTGGTACATCAAGTTCAGTTCCTTATAACTGAAGGCAACCATATAGTCCCTCTGGTTAGACTATTGATTTTCACATGTCTTTTGAGTGAATTAAATGCATATGAAAGTTATTTATACACATAAAGATAAAAAAAAAAAAAGAAAGCATTTCAGATACAAGAGAACAGACTGTACACTGAGGGTATGGTCTCTCTAACTGCTAGTCATGTAAAAATTACTCTGAATCTTAGTTAGGACTTCATATTTTTCATACAAGTACAAGGTGGCAAAATAGAAGTTAATCATCGATTTTGAAACTCAAATGATAATCCAGAGCTCACCATAACAAAACAAATATTGAAGATGTGTGTATAAAATGCATGCATGTATTCCAAGGTAGAAAATTTCAGAGCTAATATTTCATAGCTGTATCTTACCATGTGGATGGAAGTCTGGCAATAACTGATTCTCATATAGAATGAGTTGAATGAGGACCGCCTGGTGCTCGCTGCAGAAGCCGGGTTTGCACTGAGGGAGCTGCTCCACTACAATCTCATTAGTCTGTGAATAAAGATATATGAGATCTTTAGGCTCTTGTATAGATCTCTGTTCTGTTTCTCTGACATGTCTGCTCATTATTAAATTCATTATTTAAGAACATGAATGTATATAACGTTATGTTTGGGATGCTAATGCTCTCCCAGCATGTACTTGGGTAGCATGTGAAGAAAAATACGCCTAAAGATTCCCTTGTGAACACATTCCTGTTTTAGACTTCCAATCCTTGAAGCCATTTCCCATACTTTAGAGAATACATGCTGTCAGACATTTCTGTTCTATACCACCATGCTTGGAAGAAAGAGAAAAGAGTAACTGCAACACCAGAATCATGGTTTAAGAATGAAGTTTTATAACTGTTCTAAAAACATATGGCTTAGATTTCAGATAATATACTACTTTCAGTTTATAAAATAGTAGCTAATTCTGTGGTAAAGGTGATGCCAGAACATTCCAGAGTACTAATCGTTCTGACTGAAAACAGGAATGCTACTCCAGAACCCTCCTGACAAAAAATTAATCCTGGCTATACCAAATAACTTTCATTGATTCAACTGGTTTTGGTTTGGGTCTCTAAATGGGTACAAGACCTCAAAAATCTGATGTCTTCTTTTTAAATAAGGGTAAACAACAGTGTTTTATATAATCAAGTCATTTAATTTAAAGATTTAATCCAAATCTAATGTTGAGGAAAAATTGTTGTTTTATAGATTCTTTGCTATCTAAATTCTAAAATCTAAAGTCAGTGTCATTTAATATCAGTCAATGGTATCTTCATATATTTATATGAATATATATATATATAAATATCTATATGTATATATATATATTTCATTGCATTTTTGTTGCTGAAAATTTCCTTAAATTGAAGAGGGCCAAAGAGGGTACCACCCTTTACCTATATGCTCCTACAGGTCTACATAGTTAAACCTTGGTTCTCTTCTAGGTAAAAGAAGAAGCATTCAGTGAAGAATAATGAAAGTATAAGACAAAAAACACCATGAAGAAAGCAAGACAGCAAAAATGATATATCAAAAATCAAGAGTAAAGATTGGATAGTTGTAAGAATGACCGCACTGAGGAAAAGGGATCTGTTAGTCATTATCAGCACAGGCTGAAAAGAAGCAAACTTTGTTGATACCAATATTTCAGCAGAACCCAGCTTCTCCTTTGTGCCACTCCTCTTTCCTAATACAATCTTGTAAAATGCCATTCCAGATAAATAACAGTTTCAGAGTCAAGCATGAGAACATGATGAAAACTCAAACAGTGGTAAATACAGACTTATCTAATTTGCCAGTATAAATGAATAACTCATGAGCTCACAGGCATAACATATTTTGCCTTTTATTAGTAAGCTAATGAGGACAAAAGAGTTACTTAAGGTTTTTTTGAGTTCGTAAATTTTCCCAAATATTATCTAATTTGGCATCATTTTATTTTGGGCTTGCATGTCTATAACTGTTCATAGTGAGAACTGTACACTCCTGACCAGTTTTTTTAAACTGACAGCTATGATAAGAACATACTAGAAGTCATATTTCATATTTACTCAGAACCATCAGATCTGAAAAACTGACAGTGCTTTTCCAAACTGAAGCAGATGCCTTATCATTCTGATTGTCATACTTCAAAAGCATACAAGTAGCCCTATTAAGTCAAATCAAAAGACTTAGCTTTCAGAAGTGGAAGTCTGAAGAAATACAACAGAGCAAACACAGAGATTCTGTTTTTAGCACACTTGACAACATGACTTATTTAATTTGAACACTCTATTAAGACCAATGACAGTTGGTCAGAGAAAATGGTTGTCAGCCTCAGATTAATTGAATTTGTTTATTAACAACTTTCAGCTTTATGTCTTCTAAACATGCATGGAGTTTCTACTTTTTCTAAGTAATTTCCTATCAGTTAAGGGACTGATATATATACATGTAAAGAAGAGTACAGTGGGAGACAGGAAATGCTATTTATTTTTAAGACATGCTTTATATACTGCCAAATGCAGATAATATTTCTCTTGTTATCCTGTACATTCATATTGCAATAACTATTCAGCAGTAAACTCTCATATTGTTGCATATAAATCAGAACACATAAAGTGTACTCACATTTTGCTCTACCAACAGTGATCCTATCATGTGCAGTAGAATTAATATCAAGTAAAACTGGTATCAGACTCTGTCAGTATAATCACCTGAAAACCAAAAGAAACTCGTTTTTACACTGAAGAAGACAACATGATTACCATATTTTTTTATTGACCATCCTGAATCTCCAAATTAATTAAAAATGTGCACTGGCTCTTTTTCAGAGGTCCTGTTCAGCAGACATGACCACATAGTCCCCAGACATATCTTGTTTTCCACTATCAGCCTGTTTCCCTTGGTTCCTCTTAGAATGCATTGAATATATAATTATAAGTAAATTGTCTTTCTGTGATGGGTTTGATGGTGAATAACTGAATAGAATCCCTTAGATAGAGTAGAAATCCACAGCTACTGAAGAGGAGCTGGTCTAACCTGTATTAAACATCAACTGAAGTAAAAATCTGTTACCTCTTACCAACGTGCTTTCAAAGTACATCACTGGACATTTCAGAAAATAGGAGATATATCTGTAATTGAATAAAGAAGAAAAATTAATGCAAGCATATTCTACTTCTGCCTCTAGTCTAAGATGCCAAAGCAGGCAGTACTGGAGTAGAAGGGAAGAATACTCTATACTCACTTCATAGAATCATAGAAACATAGAACCACAGAGGTTGGAAAAGACTTCTCTATCATCCAGTCCCCATCCAGACCCCTCACCGGCTTCGTTGCCCTCCTCTGGAGATGCTTCAAGGCATTAACATCTGTCCTGTACTGAGTGGCCCAAAGCTGAACACAGTATTCAAGGTGCAGCCTCACTACACCTGAGTACAGAAATGTGGTTTCATCCTTGCTCCTGCAGGGCAACGCTATTTCTGATATGAGCCAGGTTGCCACTGGCCTTCTTGGCCATCTAGGCATACTGCTGGCTCATGATCCACTGAACATCAACAATTAGCTCCGGGTCCATTTCTGCTACAGACTTCCAGCCAATCTGCCCCAAGCCTATAGTGTTGCTTGGGGTTGTTGTGGCCAAAGCACTGGACCCAGTACTTGGTCTTATTAAACTGCATCCGACTGGCCTCAGTATATCTATCCAGCCTGTGCAGATCACTCTGTGGGGCCATCCTATCCCCAGGCAGATCAACAATTCCTGCCAACCTGTCGTCTGCAAACTTACAGAGTGCACTCAATGCCTTCACCCAGGCTAACAATAAAGAAAATGAACAGGGCAAGCCCCAGTACTGACCTCTTGGGAACACCATTCATGACTGGGTACCAGTGGTTCACCATCTCTCCCTGGGCCTGGCCATCCAGCCAGTCCTTTACCCAGCAAAGAGTGTACATGTCCAAATTATGCTTCTCCAGGAGAATACTGTGGGAGACAATGTCAAAGGCTTTGCTGAAGTCTGGGTAGATAATTTCAGCAATCTTTCCCTCATCCACCAGGTAAGTCTCTTGATCATAGAAGGAGATCACGCAGGTCAATCAGGACCTGCCTTTTATGAATATATGGGCCTTATCTCCTAGCTGTCCTGCACATTGCATTTGATCTCTCTCAAGATGATCTGCTCCATTAACTTTATCTGGCATTGAGGTTGGGCTGACAGGCCTGTAGTTCCCCATATCCCCCTTACAATCCTTCTTGTAGATGGGAGTTACACTGGCAAGCCTCCAGTACGTTAGGAACTCTCTAGTTTAACAGGAACACTAGATGATGGAAAGCAGCTTGGCTATCACCACTGTAACCTCCCTCAGTATTCTCAGGTGGATCCCATCCAGCCATGGACTTGTGACAGTCCAGGTGGAATAGTAGCTTCTAACTGCTTCCACCTGAATTGTGGGGAGCTTATTCTACTTCCCATTCAAGACTTTCAGGTCAGGAAGTACAGTACCCCAAAGATAATTGGTCTGTTCTTAAAGAGAGATGTAAAGAAGGCATCAAGAAATTCAGCCTTATCCTTAGTGGTCATGTTCTCCACTGCATCCAATAAAGGATGGAGATACTCCTTACCTTTCCTCCTGCTTTTATTATATTTGTTCAAGCTTGCCTTTCTAATTTTCTCCCTGCACATCCTAGGAAATTCTTTGTATGCTCCCCAAATTGCCTGTCTCTTCTTCCAGAGGAGGAAAATTCTGTTTTAATTCTGGAGCCTCAGGAGCCTCCCTGTTCATCCAAGCCTATCTTCTTCTCCAACAGCTCATCTTGTGGCACAGAGGGACATCCTACTCCTGCATCTTTAAGATTTCCTCCTTAAGGAGAAACCAGCCTTCCTGGACCCTTTATTCTTCAGGATTGAATCTCAAGAGATTCTTCCTTACAGTGTTCTGAACAGTTCAAAGTCCACTCTCCGGAAGATCAAAGTAGCAGTTTTGAAGCCATCCCCTCCCCACCTTGCCAGGAATAAAGAACTCTATCACTTCGTGGTCACTCTGTCCAAGACAGCTCCCAATCTCCACATCTTCCAGAAATCCTTCTTTTTGAGCAGCATGTGCAGAGGGGCCCCTACCCTGGTTGGCTATCATGCCAGATGCATCGGAAAGTTATCCTCCACACAGTCTAGAAACCTCCTAAACAGCTTCTTCTCCATTGTATTTTAATTCCAGCATATATCAGGGAAGTTGAAATCATCCATGAGTACAAGGGCTGTTGATCATATAGCTTCTGTCAACTATTCATAGGATGCTTCGTATGTCTTTTCATCCTGGTTAGGTGGTCTGTACAAAGCCCCCACCAAGACGTACACTTTGGCTCTCCCTTACCCGTAGAGATTCAACATTATCATTTCCAGCTCCAAGCTCAACAACATCAAAACATTCTCTACTACAGAGAGCCATGCCACCACCCCTCCTTCCTTGCCTATCTTCATCTGCCCTAATAATTCCCTGATAGGCAAAAATAATACTGTGATGAAAATATTTGCCTTAAATATCCCGAAAACCTTTTATATGATGAAACTAACCTTGATATCTTTGATCTGAAACCAACAGTCTAACAACTAGGGCCCTTTGTATCTGATTCAGACCACATGGGTCAACAAGTCAGTGACCAGTAGATCATCAGCATCAGGTTTACAAAATTGATAATGATCACTACTCTTTAAAAATTGCTACAGAAAAAGTCTCTCACTCTCTCAAAAAAATCTATTATTTCCTAGTTTTGCTTACGTTCATTAGCTGAAAAAAATAGTAAAAATGTCATCAACACTAACAAAATATAACTTAGAAGTTTTAAAGTGTTCTGATATTCATTTGGGATATACTAGAAATGGTATTTTATCTTTAGACCCAAATGTATAATTTGTGTACACCATGCCAAAGTTGCTCTGACAGGTGCAATAGCTGCACAGAAGAACTATCATGGAAAAATCACAATGTACGTTTAGGCAATAATATATATATATGATATATATATATAAAGTTGCTGATACACTATTGCATATAGGAACAATATGTGCAGTCAAGTGTGACATCGTGTGATCCAATCATTTATAAGCAAAGTTGACCTTCCTACGGACACAGAACTGGATGTGCCTTATCCAAAGTAATCCAAGGAGGTTCCTACCAGTGGAGTGAATCTGTGACACTCATGCTAGTGCCAGTTTTTTACAGCTGAAAATATGACCAATCTGTTCCATATCAGGCAGTAATTTTAAATGCATTAATTTCTCAAAAGTTCAAGGAGGTTGTGACATGAACAAAGTGACAAAGATTGCTAGTGCTGAAGATATTAGCATCTTTGTTTTCTAATTTAAGATGACATTAGTGTGGAACACGTGCAAAATGTAAATACAATAGCAAGGATTTTTTAATTTCCTGGTTTTGATGATGACTTAAAATAATACATGGAGCTTTCCTTGGAGTAACTGAAATACTTGTTCTAACATGAAATGTACTGCATTTACAGCAACATGAGTCCATTCTAATTCTCGTACATGTGTTTCTAGTTGTGTGGAAGTAACTGTGTCATTGTTGCATGTTTGAATGGCTAGTAGCATACGCACATTTGACACACAATGCCAAGTCTACTAAGAAAGATAATTTTAAAATATTTTCTACAGCACTTGAATATTTTTGCAAGAAGAAAATGCACATGTAGTGGAAGCAGGGACAGGTACTCTGCAGGGAGTATAGGGACGCTACTAGGCTGTGTAGGGATGGGGCCAGAAAGGCCAAGGCCCTGAACTTGGAAAGAACACAAAGAAGGATAAGAAAGGCTTCTATAAGTACATCAACTAGGAAAGGAAATTCCAGGAGGAGTACTCCCTCAGTCAGCAGTACAAGCAGGCTAGGAACAATGGACAATGAGAAGGCATCTCATTATTTTTTTTCTGCCTCAGTTTTCACTAGAAATTCCTCTACACACAGGCCTCGAGAGTATGGTTTGGAAAGTGGGCAATGGACAAGTGCTGTCGCTCCTGTTGTAAGAGAAGATCAGGTTTGTGACTGCCTGAAGAACTTAAACATCTGGAAGTCTAATGGGTCCTGATGAGATGCATCTCAGATTCCTAAGGGAATTGGCTGACATAGTCCCAAAACCATTTTCAATGTTATTTGAATACTTCTGTCAGTGAGGTGAAGTCCCTGTGACTGGAAAAAAAGGCAATGTCATACCCATTTTTAAGAAGAGTATAAAGAGAGTTACCAACCTGTCAGCCTCACATCTGTGCTGGAGAAGAACATTGGGCAGATCGCCCTGGAAACTATGCTAAGGCACATGGAAGAAAGGAAGGTGATACGGGGTAACCAGCATGATCTCACCAAAGGCAAGTTCTCTTTGACTAACATGGTGGCCTTCCATGATGGTCTAACTGCATCAATGGATAACAGGAGAGACACTGATATCATCTATCTATACTTCAGTATGACCTTTGACATGAGTCTTCCACGGGTGGACAGTTGAAGGGACGAGAAACTGGGTGCAAGGAGAGTGGTAGTCAGTGACTCAGTGTACAGATGGAGATTAGTGATGAGTAGTGTCCTTCAGGCGCCTGTACTGAAACAAGTGCTCTTTAACATCTTGATCAACATAATCAACAGTGGGATCAAGTGCACCCTCAGCAAGTTTGCAGATGATGCCACGCTGTGTGGTGCAGTAGACACGCCCAAGGGACCAGATATCAACCTGAGAGCCCTAGACAGACTGAGCAGTGGGCACAGATGAACCTCTTGAGGTTCAGTAAAACCAAGTGGAGGTCTTGAACTTGGATCACGGCAGCTCTTACTATCTATTCAAGCTGGGGGATGCAAAGATAGAACATGACCCTGATGAAAAGGACTTGAGGGTACTGGTGGATGGTGAGCTAGACCAGTAATTGAAGCCCAGAAAGCCAACTGGATCCTGGGCTGCATCAAAAGAAGCATGGCCAGCAGGACGAGAGAGGTGATCATGCCCCTCTACTCTGTGCTGGTATGCCTCACCTGAAATACTGTGACCAGATGTGGAGTCCTCAGTACAGGAGATGTGGACCTGTTGGAGACAGACTAGAGGAGGGCCACAAAAATGATCCAAGGGATAGAACACCTCTCCTACAAGGACGGGCTGAGAAAGCTGGGGCTGTTCAACCTGGAGAAAAGAAGGCTCTCAGGAAACCCAGTAGTGGACTTTCAGTAGTAAAGGGGGGCTACAAGAAAGAAGGTGACAGAATCTTTGGCAGAGTCTGTTGTGATAGGATAAGGAGAAATGGTTTCAAACTAGAAGGGAACAGATTTAAATTGGATATAAGAAAAAGCTTTTACAGTAAGAGTAATGAAGTATTGGAATAGGTTGCTCAGAGACACCATGGATGCCCTGTCCCTGGAGACATTCAAGGCCAGGCTGGACAAGGCTTCAAACAATCTGATCTAGCTTACTTGCTCACTGCAGGGGAGCTGGACTATATGACCTTTAAAGGTCAACATATTCCATGAATCAGTGATTTATAGTGGTGGAAATAAGCTATTATAGAGCCTTGTTTAAGCTCCATATTTGGAAAATATACACGTACATTAAGATATCTGACCTGATTAAAAGGCTTTTATTAGGAGCCTAAGTTCATTATTTACATGATGAAGACTGCCTTGCCGTTTACAGTGAAGGCACTGCTTCATTTTGACTATATAAAAAGCTACTTAGTTCTGGAGAACAATACAATACTCTTACAGGGAGCAAGCTAGAGATCCTCACTGCCAAATACTAAATATAATATGTATCACTGACTCAGGCATCAGAGCAACTCCATAAACTTGAGTTTCAGCATGCTAAATTCTGCATGCTAAGTAAGAAGGAAGAAAATTCCTCTGTAGTTCATACACCTTGTTACATGTGATGCAGATGTAGATTCACCTCTTCTCCCATCAAATGGGTTTAAATTCAGCCCTCCTATATAAAGACCTTTTTTTTTTTTCATGAATGCAGGCTGTAGCACTTTGTAATGCACATCAAAAATAACATAAAGACTATCACAAGAATATGGAGGAATATAGCTGAGAGTTAGGACATATTGCTTTTAAAAAATAATAGTTTAGGTTAATGTTCAAATATGTTCATGGCATTCTGTATTTCAAACATTAAAAAGCCTAAGAAATATGAAATATGTAATAATCCATTTATTAGTTCAATCAACATTATAGTAAAGTGCAATCTTGCTCTAAGAGAAACTAAAAAAAAAAAAAAGACCCAGAATAACAACAAAAACACAAAGATACATATTATCTGGGTGTTGATTTTCTTTCTTTTTTTTTTTTTTTTTTAAGTAGTACATTGCCTAGAGACATTTTATTAACATAATTATGTCTGCCTGTAATTAATAACAGGTAAACCAAAAGAAGATGAAAATATTACCCTGACAACTTGAAGAATGATGTGTGCACTCTAAAAATACAGAACATCTGATATTTGTTTTTGTGAACAACATAATGAGCTGTGGAGCCAGATGGTCTGATTTTGTTCATGGTGCTGGATTTCTGAGTGATATACATATTTGTTCAGTAAAGGCCAGAAAAATTCTGCTTTAGCAATGTTTTCTACAAAGTAGAGGTTGAATTGGAAGATAAAGCAGTTTTAAATGGACAATTTGTTTGTTTAAAGGAATTATTGTACTAAATCTGAAGTCTTTTAACAAGGCAAGCCTCATGAGTTTAAGGTACTCATACACAAAAGTAATCTATTTAATGTAGAGAAGATGAAGGAGAAGGATGTTCCATTCTAAAAGGTGCCATATTTTGCCCTCCATCTAGGACAGCTCTGTTTTTCTAATCTGTTGATGCATTCCAAATCCATCTCTGTTCTCTAAGAAGCAGTATAGCTCCCCATGTAACAGATGCTGTCAGACCTAAATTCTCAAAGAGAAAAATTTACCCCAGACTAACAGCATAAATGCCAGAAAGATATAGTTTCTGAAAAATGATGCACTAGACATGTAATATTTCTCACGTATACACATTTCCCAGAAAATTAACACTTCCAAAACCGTTTAACACGAAGTTTATTTGAGGTTTATACCTGTAAAAAATATACTTACATTCCAATGTGTAAAACGCTTAAAATATTGAACTTTGAGTTGCCTTTATTCTTGGTAATCCATTAAAGGGGATTTTGTTCTCAGATTAAGAATTAGCTCAACCTGATAGGACAATAATGGCTTGTATTTCCCATGGCTTTTAGTCTTTTGTGCCCTTAGTTTCCAATTAAACCCATATCTGGAGTGTTATTTCACACAAGAATGGGATCACTATGATGAAACAGAAGCTGCAAAGATACAAAAATTCAAGAGAATCAATATTCAGGTATTTAGTTTCAACCACTTCCCTACATATTTAATTATGGATTTCTTTATTACAGCAATATTGGATATGGAAGGTCATTTTGGGAAATGACCTATTCTCTTCAGACTTCCAGCAGTTGTTAGAACAGAATATCCAACATCATTTTAGCACACTTTGGTCACGTGAACATTTCAAGGATGCTTATGTACGTGTGGCCAGAGGATATGCCCACTGACCCTCAATAATCATATCTTAAAAGGAGTATAGGATGAAAATGGAGACCATCTCAGACAGCCGGTACAGATGACAATAATCCTTCCTCTGTAAAGCTTCCTTTCCTTGTGTGATGCATACTGAAAATATCCATGGGGAGCTACTATCTTTATATATTTCAATGTGAAAGCTAATTCCAGAAGAGAGGTGAGATTTGGTGTTTTACTGTACTTCACTAGCATAACTGAAATCAAATTCTAGTCTGATTTCATGGCTTTTATATCAGAGTTCAGCACTGTGAATTTAATATCCCCTTTTTTTTTCCTTAGGTCTTATGCCATTATTGCATACCTCAGTGACTTCTGGAAGAAAAAGAGTAATTGAAAATATATTTCTAGTCTTTCCATTGGATTTGCAGAAGTGAATGACTCTGTGAAGCTGTTCACCGAAGACACTGCCTTTAAGATATTAACAAGATTTTCAGAAATATGAATTTGAGATTTTCCCTTGAATAATAACTAGTGATTACTTTTTTTTTTTTTAATAAAAAGGAATAATAAGTTCCCAGTTTGATTTGCTATGCTAGAATTCCCAGAGATATCTGTGATAATGCAACATTAGCTGCAATTTCAGTGATGTTTCAGAATTGTTATTAAAATTGCTTACATTTTGGCTATAAGAATAAAATTTCATTCTAACCTCTCATAAAGTTGACATTTTATTATTATCACTTTCCAAGCTATTAAAGATAAGATACATCTGAGTGCTGAACAACTCAACTGAAGTAACACTATTTTCACAGATCCACATGCATATTCATTTTAGCATCAGCAAACGAGTCCCACTTCCAAAGTATGAACCACTAATTTTGAGTCCAATATAATTATCTTTCTAATTAAATGCTAGGTGAGTAGAATGGAAAGCATGGTTAATCAATGCTGTCAATGCCCTATAAGAGCTCACAGTAACAAAAGGAAATTAAACGGAAACAGAAAAATAAACAGAAAAATCAAGGCTACAGAGATAGTTGACAACTTTTAATGTTCCCTAGGTCAGTCAGGAATGTACAAACATGTTAATTGGTAAAGATTTTTCTAATTTATCTCTAAGTAAATAACTCTGCTCTGCCTTAAAACAGTTTGGTAAAGCATCGGAGTCTCATTGTGATTCCTGATCTAGAATAAAAAGGAAGCAGATATTAGCAAACATCCACTTATATTTTTAAGAATTTTGAAGAGATTATTGTATCAACCCACATTCTGCTTTTGGGGATAAATTTTCAGCTCATATGAGTTAAGGAAAAAAAAAACTTTAACATGATTCAAGATTACTTTCAGGTTAAAAACAAAAACAATTTAAACATTCCAAATTATACAAACTGCTATTTTTATGCTTTACAGAGAATTTTTGAGGTTGGCCTTGGGACTTGGAGGGCATTAATATCCAAATGATTAAGGTAAACATTACAAGATATTGATTACTAGATAGGGTATAGGATGGAAAAAGAAAGTCAGGCGCAGAAAGTAGACCTTAATGCTGGATGTATCTTTGGTGACTAGAATATTTATTTGGAAATGAGTCTTAGCTGTTAATCTGAAGTAATTCTGACTACACTGTATGGAAACACATCCATTTAAAAATTAATTACTGGAAGAGGCTCCATTCTTCTCTCCCACCTTCATGTGATATAACTTGGCTGGTCTAATTCCACTGAAACTACGAAATCAGAGAACAGGCAGGAATTTGTTCACTTGACAAATCCTGGTACTTGGATTGAAGTACCGAAATATGTGTATATACACAATCTGCACATTTGTTAACAGGCACCAGGAAAAGGCCCAAACAACCAAAAAGAAGAAAACACTGCTTTTTTTTCAGTGAAAAAGATATGGAAATGTACATTTAAAAGCAGAACATTCAAAACAAAAGTTTATTTCAAGGACAACAAATTCCTCAAAAAAACAGAAGTTGGAATTTAAAAAACAATGCATAGAAGAAATATCAGGAGGAGAGAAAATGCAGTAATGGCATAAAGAAGTCAAGAAATAAAATATTATGTAGTAGTGATATCAGTACACTGAGCACAAATTATGCAGAACTGCTTATGCTATGTGTTTTTTGTAGGTTAAAAAATGGCAGAGTACAGGAAAGAAGATAAAGTCATGTTCAGCTTCTGGGTTATTAAGGAGGATGTGGTATTCAGCATCACATTGGAAGATAAATTCAGAGGACTGTGTAAAACAGTCAGCTATGCATACCATGTCAGGGTAGTTTTAAATACATCTTCAAAAAATAGGGCCATCCTGAAAGTCGGGTTGATAGCTAATATGAGTTATTCACATATAAATAACAGAGGGAAATGACCTAAATATTTATCACCTGATGAATCCTGGTGAAGTAGGAGATGAGTTAATATGGAGTAAAAAGATAACAGATGAAAGGGTGGGAGTATAATTATTGCTTGTTAACACCATGTGAAAACAGATCTTGCTAGGTGAAACTGCTTTCACCAGTTAAACTACAGGTTTGGTTGGGGTATAGCAGAGAGGACTTACAAGAACTGCATAACAGTTCAGTTAAAAATGATACTATGCAATATCATTAACTTGACAAATAAGCAGTTTAAGAAAGCTTACTGATAGACATCGAAGTAGAGGTCACTGAGGAATAAAGATGAAATGAGGATGTTTTTATTTCACTACAAAGACTGTGTTTGTCCAATGATAATCAGATATTTTATTAGTGATTTGGAAGTAGAATTGCTGCAAATAAAAGAATGTTCTCATAAAAATGGCTACACTGGTAATGTTAAGCTATAAGCCAGTGATGTTTTAACTCTACTTGCCAAAGTGCAAACCACAGTGTCACCCAGAGACCACAAGCATGAGGAGTCTTGGAAATTGGATTGAGTATTGGTCAGAAGGCTTCATTCTATGACTCTGCAAGTTTACTCTCACACCAGGATTTCACCCTGCCAGGATCATCTCCCTGTTGTCTTAGCTTGACTTTTTATGGGGAAAAGAACTACTTTAAGTAAGGCTGCTTTTTAGACTGTCACATAAGGGAAAAACACCTGGAAGTATGCTGTCCCTTCTCAGATCTGTCTAAGGGATATCAAGAAACACTTCTGTTAAAATTCTGGACTGATTTGGAAATGCAGATGTTTAACACTAAAAACTAGTTACCTCAAAGTGTACCAAAACTGTATATCTTACTTGAGCTACAATCAGAACATTTAGGTATTAATCTGTAACTTCTCTGATCAGGACAATCTGAAGGTTTACAGTTAGTTAAGCAGTATCAGAATTAAATAGTTCAGTATTTTCAACCCAATATAGTTATCACTTCTGATAGACCATTCCTGAATGAGAGACTGCATATTCTATTTCTCAAAAGCAAAAATACATTATGGGAGAAAGAAAATAAGACACATGCTCAAGAGCCAAAAAGGTGAAGGCAGACATAGTTTTACAGACCACTTTTAGGAACCTTATATGATCAGCTGACTCATGCTAACAAGCCAGACTACATCCTCTTCCACAGGCCATGTCTATCTCCTCTATGCAGACAAAGGTCTGGATTTCACATTATGAGTAGAAGACTGTGGCATGCATCTTGGTTAACAAGTTTTAAAACAAACCTTTCCAACTGCCAGCACATTGAAAAATTACAAAGGTTCAAACAAGAGCTAATGAGAATAATAGTTTTGTTTCATCAGGTATATTTTAAAAGTAGACATAACTGATGGTTCTGTCCTATAGTGTGTGGATCCTGAGTGCACATCTCTTATTACCTTGCTTGCTATTTACAAACACAAATGTAATTTCAATAGGTGAAAAGCTTATATTTCTTTATTTCCTCCAGGTTAATCTCCTTGTCTTTGTCTGAAACTAGACTAATCACATTTTACAATACAAAGTACTTATTCATTTGTTCTATCTTCTGTTCTGCGTCATTCAGACTAATGGGTATTATGGCAGGGCTGGATGGCTGCATCTGAAAATATTGCCTCAGGAGTCTGTCTGTTTCTTTTAAATGAAATAAAGGCAGCAAAGGATAGGACTGAAAATGGAGGCAATGTAAATCACCGCCTTTGTGATAGGAGACGCCTTCCAGATCTTCTATTCATCAACTAATCAGTTTCCTTTATTTACAATGCTTTAAAACTTCAATAATCTTTAAAAGTATATTTCTGTTAATCTTCATAGCATGAAGTCATAGATCATTTAATTCTGATTTAAAAGCCAATACTGTAGTACAGTTCAATCAGAATAAGTTCATATGAATTATAATAAAGATATTTCAGGTATTGCACATTTTATATAACTTACCTCCTCTCTGGGAAGAAACTTGGGTATACAATTTGTCTTATCTGGATTTCAGCAAAAGCTAGGGGAAAAGGAGAGGGAGAGAAAGGGAGAAATAGCAAGCAGTTTCAGCAAGCAAGAGAAAAGCTCCAGCAAGCCCTTTTCTATGTAAGTCATCCATCACACTGTGATGTTGAGACTTGCCAACAAGAAGCATTCACAAGTATTGAAATAAAAATTTAGCATTCAGATCCTGTTGATGGAAAGAAAAGAAACATTAGTTATCCCGGTCTCACTTCTTTATCTCTTGCATCAACTTTTCAAACTTTACAATAATAATTGTATAATAATTATGTAATATAATAATAATGCATGTTGTAAACGTATAAGACAATATTTTATTTTGGAAATTTTTTCTACTATCATACTGCACAGCAAGTGCTGATAAACTTGGAAAAAAAAAAACACTTGATAGTCTCCTCATTGCTGTCACTTTTCAGAGAGGATATTAACATGATCTGTCTGCCTTATTCTGCCTTCAAATAACTGTTGATGTCTCATCTCTGATGCAACTCCCAACTTTACATCCTGTTTTATAATAATTATTCTACCTTACAGTAGCATACCTATACACTGAAATAAACAGCAGTGTTTTTATCACAATGGATTACTAACAGAATAAAGCTAGCACCTCTTGGTTGCCAGCTTTTTGCACCATATATCCTCCTGAAGAAGATAGGCAAAGATAATAGAGAAGCATGAGTAATGGGTTTTGGAACATAAGAGTCATATTACTTGTTACAACAGGATCTATGTGGTTTTGTGGTCACTGACTGCATGTGGGCTAGTTGGCAGGGAAAATGGTGCTCCATTTTAATCAAGACCTTCTGGGCAGTGCAGGGAACTTAAAGTCCAGTCCAAAATGCACACCAAATGTAAGATATTCTCCCAAGGGTTAGGAGTACTGGTTCATCAGTTGCACAGATTTCCTCCATGGAGAACTAACCCACTCTTACTGTCAAGAAAACCGTCTCCAGGCTGCCGAAAGTATTCTCTTCATTTTACTGTTCTTTTTCCTTCACAACTACTTGGTATTAAAAATATGCTTGCAACATTAATGCTTGCAGCAATAACTAAGCTACAGAAGGGAAAGACAAAGGTATCAATGAAGAGAAATAGATTAGATCCATGCATTTGAGAGGAAGAAAATCAAGTGAAGTTTAAGAAATCAGATTTAAAATAATTTTAAATAATATTTGCTAATGCTCTAATTAAAGAGTGATTGATTTGATGCAGATGAGACTAAACACACACGAGAGAAAAAGATTGATGTTCAATATTAAAGTTATTTTTCTGAAAGAATATGAATTAGTAAACATACAGCATTACAATTATAATTGACTGTTGTGAATGATTCATTAGCCTTGTACAAGATTTTCAGACACAGAAACTTGTTAATTAAGACAAAATCCACAGACTGGAACTGAGGTTATGTAAGCTGGACTGAAATGCAATCTGCTAATTGTCAAATTTGGGATTTGAAGAGCTTACTAAGGAGGTTGTAGATTCTACATTATTGGAAGTTTCAAAGCAAAAGTTAAGTAACTTCATTTTCACAGCCATAAGGGACTGCTCATCATTAAATCAAAAGGGAAGAAAAAAGGACTTCTATATAGCAGTATAGAATGCACACCTACATACAAAGAAAACAAAATATTAATCAGATTAGCATAGAAATGTAATACAAGAATATGCATTCAGTGGCTTTGAATCTTTCCCAAACTTCTTTAAAACAAAACAAAACAAACAAAACAAACAAACAAAAAACTTCCTAATTTCTATCTTCAGAAAAATAAAGGGGCTAATAATAAATAAATAAATAAATAAATAAATAAAACATAATAAAGCTGTTAAAAGTATACGTTTAACGTATACTTTTAACCTATTTTAAAATATTTTTAAAATAAAAATTCTAAAATGTGCAAATATGTACCTATAACTCATACAACAGTTCAGGCAATACTACTAGAATAAATGAGTCCACCCCTATGTATCTCAGATTCATTTATAAAGAGGTGCTGTGTAAGAATGAAGAATAAAATTTTTCTTTGTTTCTAGATTGAAGTAATGTCAACATATTGGAACCATCCTGAAGATCAGAAAAGTTGTGGAAGTGATCAAATGGAAAAGTGGTCTTACAATGGAAAATGGAAGGAAAAAAAATACCAGTTAGACTTACCAAAATTAATACTGAAAAAGTCCTCCTTACATTACAAAAATAGCTTCACTGCTATACAGTAGCATAGGGTTATAGTAGTAAAACACACACACACACAAAAACACACAAAAAGAGAAAGGCAGAGAAAGAACAATGCAGCTGTAGCAATTGCACTCAAATTTTAAGCTGCCGTCACTGGCACAGATGTTCCATATTCTTGTCAGAGACCTAATTATGACTATATACACTTCCAGAGGACATGCAGTGGACTTTGGTGAACACATATCATTAGGAGCAACACAATGCAACTGCCTTCAGGCATTATGATAGGCACATCTCTCATAACAATATTAATGGAGACTAGATTAGTTCTAGTAAACAATATTCCCTCCATCTGACCATGATTCTTTTTCTTACTACATGTTATTTAAAAAGAAGTTCCTTACTTCAGATTGCCATTAAGGAGGTAGCTAATCTGCATAATCAGAAAAATTCTGTAAATTTGTCATTCATATATGGAATATTTACTCTTAGAAAAATTTTACAGTAAGAAAACTAGATAGAAATAGAGATTACTGGAGGTTTATGGCTGTTTAGATTGCTGTACACAGAACAACTTCTGACTGACTGGTTGGATAAAATGATGAGGCCACATTGATTAACATTTGTTGTAATTAAATGAAAATACTTTCAAAATATCACATCAATTCTTTGCCCCATTCATTAAATTATTGGGTTTTTTTTTTCATCTATCCACTAACAGAAGTAAACAGAGTATGCTATTATCCTTGATTTTGTACTAAAGAATTATATGGATACATATGGCAAATAGCAATGGAGAAGTCTTTGATGGAGAGGAATAAAATCAAACACTTTCTGGTTTATGGAAATAGGTGCCTTTTAAATCATACACCTCCAGGTGCAATGTTGCTAGGAATCTGTAAACCACCAGCATTGCTACACTTCCAAGGAAAAGCATAGGGCTGATACTGTAGTCGTTAATGTAGAAGAGGGTCCATCCAGTCATACAACGTATCTGCTGTTGAGTAGAACTGTTGTGTCAACAAGGTGTCTTGTGCTCTAAGAACAGTTTATTAAAGAGTTAAAGATAGTATAAAAATATACTGCAACATCTACATCACAGTACTCTTTTCTTTTGTTGTGGTCTTACATTGATGTTTTCTTTAATAGATTGTTTTCTTGAATGAAATACACTAAAATGTTTGCCAAATATTTCTATGACTGAGTCTGTTCAGGCAGGGAATCGTTTTGTTCTCTCAGATTATAAACTTTTGGTAAGTTGGTGTTTCTACTAATTTATCTGAGAAAATAGCAGTAAGGTCACTTCAAAAGCTTCAGTATACCACATAAAATACATCTCACTACAAGACCTTATCCTTTACATCTTCAAATGATAATTACAAAGACTTTCCTGCCTACTGTTTCATGTGCATTTCCACTTGATAAAGATGAGGATCATAGAATCATGGAATGGTTTGAATTTGAAGGGACCTTTAAGATTATCTCATTCCAACCCCCTACTGTAGGCAGGGATACCTCCCTCTTGCCCAGATTGCTCAAAACCCCATCCATTTTGGCCTGGAATATTTCCAGGGAGGAGCATTCATGACCTTGCCAGACAACCTGTTCCAGTCTCTCACGATCTTCATGGTGAAGAATTTCTTCCTTATATATAGTCTAAATCTACCTCCTTCCAGTTCAAAACCATTTCCTCATATCCTGTTGCTACATGTCCTTATAAAAACTCTCTCCTCAACTTTGCTGTAGGCACCCTTCAGGTACTGGAAAATATCTGGTGATTCTCACCTACAGAAGTGAACCCTTTTGGTACAAATGCCACAATCAGAAATGTCTGAGTCAAGGTCCAAGAACAATTCATAAGACACTTACATGAAATAAAGCACATAAGAGGTCACTGTGTTCTATTGGCTTATTTGGGATAGTAGATTTCCCTCCTCACATAGAATTACAATTCTGTACATTTCTCAGTATTTCTTCCTTGTCGGTACTCAAACTACAGTAACTGAATTTTCACAGTGTATTCCCACATGATACTGAAATGGCATTTCCCCATTGTTTTATAATAGGACTGACTATCTTGACATATATATTTATCTAGTCATTCCGAAGTAGTCACTAACAGAAGCTCACATGTTGCTCTGATATTTTATGGCCATTTGCAGTGAAGTGTTCCAACCTTTTCCTCCAGAAGCAGTTTCATTAGGCAAGTAAATTATAAACTCATTTTGAAATATTAGGCACTATCTAAACACTTATAAAGATAGAATTATGTGAAGGCTCTGAAACTCACAAATACAATTTTCTTTCTGTTATTCTTTGTTTTTCTCTAGGGAAGACACAACATGAATTAACATAACTCAATAATACTGATTGTGTTTACAAATTGACCATGCACTGTTCATTACAGTTCTGCATAATTTCTATTACAAAGCCTTATATTTCTTGCAAGCAGGTACTGAGGGACGTTAGAAAACAGACAATATTATGTCTTCCATAATGGCCATTGCTTTTCCCTAACCCCAAACAAAACAAGGAATACTGGATTCTTATATTTAGGAAGACCCACATAAATATTTGAAGAACTGAATAAAATATTCAGACACATTTAAGAAACTGGTTACTTCCAAACTGCTATTATATCAACACTACAAGCTGCTGAAGAGGCCAGAAGCAAGATTTTAGTAGCAAAATTCATCAGTCTTCTCTTTATTCAGGAAAAACTCAAATGTTGCCATAACAATTTGTTGAGAACTCCATTTTTCAGTAAGACCCAAAGTGGCCTTTCAACATGATAGTATTGAGAACCAGCTTAAAAAATCAACTGAATGCCAAAGAAAGCCAGTTCTTGGAAAAGATACAAGAGTAACTGCAAACTTAACCCAATAACATAACAAAAATGAAAGTTGGTAGGAAGTACAGGCAAGATTTATCAGAATTTCTACAAAGCTCAACTGAAGCCTAATTTTCTTGCAAGTATTAATATTGTTAGTAAATGAAACAACCCTGGAGTGAAAATCTGATCCTGCTATTGACTCTTTCTCCTTAGCCACTAAAATCAATGGTTTAGGAAAGCATGTTCAATGTGTGACCTGCAGGATGCATGCTGCCCAACACAGATTACACTGCAACTGCCCCCTGCCTCATGTCATTATGGCAGCAGCTTTTCCAACATCAGGGCCTCTCATCACCAGCTGAACATTGGCACACTGCTTTCAGTCAGCATAAATATATTACTTGTAAATTTTCAAATGAAATGTATAGAGTTGCAATTAAAAAACTGTTCAGGTCTCTTTACTGGACTTTTAAAAGCCTTCTCTGACCACAGAGAAATACTCCTCACTTCACTCTCACGTCTTACTAATGTCATTGCTTTTTGGCAGTATGTGTATTTATGAACAAATGGTTTCATGGATGAAGCACAGGAGGAGTTAAATTACACCAAAAATCTCACCAAAAATTTCACCAAAAATCTCTACCGAACATCTGGAGACAACCACTGCCATTGAGCCAGACTGACGCATTAGTTCCACAAAAACAAGGTAAAATATCCCACTGTTTTTTGTTTTTTTTTTTTTATGTTTTAATAAAATCATTTAAAAAATAGAGTAAGTTTTGTTACTTTATGTGCATTAACTATAGTATATATAGTATAGCAACTTTGAATGTAATGCCTCCTACATTATGATTTTTGTCCATGACACCAGAGATGGATGTCAATCTCCAATAGAGGTTGAACCTTCCCATCAATATTCCATTATATTTTGTTGTCACGTGACAAACCGCAGCAGAGGGGCTGACAAAAAATTGCATCTGGCATGGAAGTACATATGAAGCAAAGGTGTGAAATTAAATATCCCCACCCTCAAAAATTTCACCTACTGACATTCATCAACACTTACATCAATACTTACAGTGTTTGTAGAGGCCAAACCGAATGTGAACACAGTGAGGTGGTTGGTGGTACTTTGTAGCAGCGACAACAGGAAGAACAATGGGTCACATCCACCGGTAAAGATTTTTTACAGGCGTGGCATGCAGGTTCTTCATCATCACTGGCAAAAAGATCATAGCTAATGGTGTTTACTATGTGGAAAAATAGTGTTTTGTAGCTGAGAATTTGCTCAAAAGTGTTATTTTGCTTTTTGTATCTATTGTACCTTCCATGGTAATAAATTGGAGCATTACTTTAGGCGTGACCTACGTACATGCAGCTCAAGACTATTCCTCTTCTCTCACTGTGACCCAGGTAACGCAGGTTTGACACTCATGTGTTTAGGGAAGAATTTTCTTTCTGGAATAGATGATAAATTGTATGAGAACACAAAGGAAGAAGTACATAGAGAAAGAATATATTTGGCTAAACAGGGAACTTCTCTTGCTACGTGGAAAGAAAAAGAAAATATATAGTCTTTGGAAGAGAAGTCAAGCTTCAGGGAGATTACAGAGATGCAGTTTACAAGAAAAGCCAAAACTCATCTCATGATGACCCTGGCCACTATGATTCCAGACAACAACAACAAAAAGGACTCTTTTAAGCGTACCCAAAGCTTCCTGGAGATGTAGTTGATGTCCCATGCTCATCAGTTCAAAAGACATCTGGATAATGACCTTAGTAATATGTCTTAACTTCTGGCAAGCCCTGAAGAGGTCATGCACTTTGACTTCATGATCTTCAGTGATTCCTGCTAGATGAACTATTCTTTTCTACTTAATCATCTTGAAAATGTTTTCTGTTTCAAGGTCAGCTACAGCTTTGCCTAACTCTTCAATTCAATGAACAGACACAATTCCATAAAAAATACAGTGGGGGAAAGGAAAGTGGGATTTCCCTAAAAATCCACAAATTCACACAGACTTCATGATCCTCAGCAGTTATCTACTGCTTGAGTTAATTTACTGTACCTCTGATATCCCTTATCTGTGCGATGACTTACACAGTAACAACCCTAATCAGCTGGACAGTCCCATCCACCCCATTTCCTATAAAAGTCCACAGGAAAGCTGTCCAGGACTATTTTAATCAGTGCCACAAATCTAGATTGGATGAGGATGTAATACAGCAGACTTTTTATACTTCTGGAACAAGATAGTTTCAATGAGTACTATAGAATTACAGAATCCTTTAAGTTGAAAGAGACCTGTAAAGGTCACTTAGTCCACCTCCCCTGCAGTGAAAAGGGACAACTACAGCTAGATCAAGTTGCTCAGAGCATCGTCCAGCTTGACCTTGAATGTCTCCAAGGATGGGTCATCTACCAGTGGTGTGGGCAACATATTCTAAAGCCTCACCAATCTCACTGTAAAATACTTTTCCCTGATATGCTATCTAAATCACCCCTCTTTTGAAAAAATTTCCCCATTTCCTATCACAGCTATCTTTGCTGAAGGGTCTGCTTCTTTCTTCCTCATGGCCCACCTCTAGATACAGAAAGGCCACTCTCAGATCCGTCCAAAACCTTCTCTTCTCCTTCTCTTCTACTGGAACCAATACTTTTAAATATCTTCATCACTGATATCAACAATGGGATCAAGTGCACCCTCAGCATGTTTGCACATAACAGCAACTTATGTAGTGTAGTTGACAAATCTGAGGGACAGGGTGCCAGCCAGAGAGACCTAGACGGGCTGAGCAGTGGGCACTGCTGAGGTAGCTTCAGATTGTACTCCATAACACCATTCAAAACGTCCTATTTCGTAGAATCATAGAATCATAGAATGGCCTGGGTTGAAAAGGACCACAATGATCACTGACTTTCAACCCCCCTGCTATGTGCAGGGTCACTAACCACCAGACCAGGCTGCCCAGAGGCCCAGAGCCACATCCAGCCTAACCCTGAACGCCTCCAGAGATGGGGCATCCACAACCTCCTTGGGCAACCTGTTCCAGTATGTCATCACCACCCTCTGTGTGCAAAACTTCCTCCCAATATCTAACCTAAACCTCTCTGTCTCAGTTTAAAACCATTCCCCCTTGTACTATCATTAACAGCCATCATAATCAGCTGTTTCCCCTCCTGTTTATACGCTCTCTTCAAGTACTGAAGGCTGCAAAGAGATACCCTGAGAGCCTTCCCTTCTCCAAGCTAAACGAGCCCAGTTCTCTCAACCTTTCCTCATAGGAGAAGTGCTCCAGCCCTTCGATCATCTTAGCGGCCCTGCTCTGCACCCTCTCCAAGAGCTCCACGTTCTTCCTATACTGGGAAAAAGATTAGAAATACTCTAAATGTGAAGAATGTATTTGTAGTGACTCAAGTTTTTCATCAGTCCACTCTTTCACAGGCAGAGTAAAGCAAGTTGTCTCTGTCTCCTTCTGCACATCCCAGAACCACAGCTAGCGTCAAATTACATTGTTTTTGTCAGGGGAGAACAGGTCTGAACACTGAGCAGTCAGAAGCTCCACATGTGGAGTAATACTGGGAAGACTGTGCCAATCATGTCTCTGCAAAGATCTTCATTTCAGCTTCACGTTTTGTTGATTTGCCTTTTATTGCTAATGCTGTATTTATCTAGCTTAAGATGATAACTTCCTTGAAGCAGGCACCTCTTTTATCTACAAAACACAAAGCACTCTACAAATTGAAGGATGTAACATGAAAAGCATCTGAATGGGTCACCTGGCTATGCTCTCTGGTTAAATTCAAAGCAGTGAAATGCAGAGACAGGAGACTCCAAACAGATCAGCAGAATGTTCATTCCTTCCTCCTGGATTGCTTTAGATCAGCTCAAGGAAAACGATCACAAATCTCTTGCTGAGGAACAGAAGGAAAGAAATAACACATGTAGCTCTTGGTTATCTACATTGTGAGGTCTGTGTGTGGGTGCAGCAGAAAGTGAAGATGAGGGAGAGGCGAACCATTACACCACAGCTACTACAAAGTACTTCTGAGCTGCTTTGAGGTTCCTTACTTAGTTATGATTATAACTCCACATCTCTTAGGAAAATGCACTCTAATCCCTATGAAATGAGGGCTGCAGAAGCTGGCCTATGAGCAGTAACGAACATGCTAAATCAAGTGCACCAAGTGGAAAGTTACACTGGTTAAAACAAACTCAACCACAGCTAATACAAATCTTGTACTCCTTATTTAGGAGGCTGAACACAGTATTCAAAATGTTGTGCAACACAGGGAATGTAAGATCAATACTATCAAAATTATAGAAACAAATAGCTGAATGATGAGCTAAAGACTGACATTAGAGAAATACAAATAGAATAGAAATGCCTAAAGTCCCATATTGATTGCTGTACTCAAAAAAACCTTTGTTTACTTAGCTACTCCAGTACACTCATGTCACAGAGACATGTTGACATTATTAACCACAGTAACCATGGTTATTCCTTAAGAATGCAGCTCAAGCTGCCCATGCTCTCATGTACCTTCTCCAAGTTATTCTCCCAAGTCACACTTGCCACGGATGTTTTGTTCTTTACATTCTCCTTTATCTGATGGCATCACTGTTATAACTTCATTGTCTCATTCTCTTTCAAGACAAAATATTTATGAAAGTGACCTACACAACTCTATGTCTTTGCAACAGTAGCTAGGAAGCACTTAGTAACAGAGGCGTTCAGCATGCTGTCTTCTGCACATAGAAAAAAATTACTCCTAGTATCCGAATAGTCTAAATCATAGCTAGAAAGATTGTGCCAGAGGATGGCAGTGGCAGGGAGTTGTGTAAACATGGACTTCCCTGCTAATGAATGCCAGAGGCAGGCTTGGCTTGCAGTGTGTGTGCTCTGGAGACAGTTCAGTTGGGCAAGGCTACAGGTGGCAAAAATTTAGCTGAGAAGAGCAGGGAACCATTTGTTGATGTGAGGGACATCTAATAGAAACTAATGTGAGGAGAGTAATGAGACAGCAGGAAATAGGGCTGTACATTTTTCTACAGAGCATGTGCCTGTGAAAAAAAAAAGTAGATGGAAAAATTGTGTTTGTTTTTTTTTTTTTTTTCCATCGGGAAATCAGAGAAGTTGTAACAGAAATCAACAAAACAGTTTTAAATTTTCAGTGGTTCTCTCATTTAAGTAAAGAATGCTGCTAGCAAAAGTTTTGAAAGGAAGCTTTTTGAAACACATGCCTATAGAGGTGGCCACAGAATTTATATTCACCTGAATTTTTTAAAGGATTGCTGTAGCTTAGTGTAAAGTTCCAGATCTGGTCCTAATTAAGAGTAAGAAAGGATTCATAATGATTGCTAGGAGTCTGGTGCACCAAGAGAAGAAGGAAACCCAAAACTCAATTTCAGCAGCACTAATGGTACAGATCCTAAGGATTTTAAAGGGACTAGGCATAGCCTGTAATCTCAATCTGAATCTTCAACAATTGTTTTGGAACAAAAGCAATTGCTGTCCATCTCTCCTGCTGTATGTCTCTGTTGCTTTACCGCAAGCTGTGTGTAGCGAGCTGAGAGCAAAAGGTTTGCAAAAGCTGATATACTTCTTTGAAACTGAGTGCTAAATATCAACCAGCACATCCAAGAACTCCAAAACACTGAAAACTGTTCTGATAAATGCTGTGCATTTGTAATTTAAACTTACTTCTCTGTTCTCTCTTCACAGATGAAAAAGAAAGGCTTGTAGTTAAGAAAGATCTCTGGTTCACTGAAAGGGGACAGGATGAGGTTTGATGTGGCTACATATTAAACATGAGATAATAACATTTTGCTGCAGATCTGATTAGGATTCTAAGGACACTGGCAATCTGAGTGACTTAATATGATTTCCCAGTATGAAAATGTAAGGTTCTCCTAGGCTTTAGGAACAGCATTTCTGGTGTCTTGGGTTTCTTTTTTTCTTTTTTTTTTTTTTTTTTTTTTTTTTTTTCCCTTATGCCTTTTAAATAGTAGAATAAAAAAAAGCCACAAACACTCTCACTTAAATTCCATGTCTTTTATATCATGAAACTTAAATTAAGAAATAAGAACAAAGTACTGAAAACTTTAAGGGTAAAAGTTTATCCTCCTAAATGCTGTCCGTGGTGAAACTGTATTGAGTCATCTTCATTATGACACAACAGGGCATTACTTCAGACCTAAAATGATTAGTGTTATGAGTCAGTTCGCAATTGTTTTAGATCAAAAGTCATGTTCCAGCACTGTCATGTAATGCAGTGGGCTGAACAAGCTGTGGAATCAGGCAGAATGGTTAGATAAGGAGAACTGCAACTCTTATGAATCTTTCTTCCAAAAAAGAAGAAAGACAAGTGCAATATGATTCCCAGCTTTGTGGTTTTCCCAGTTAAACATCTCTTGTATGCAACAAGGATAGATCTCAGAACAAATAGGACCCTGGGTTAAAGAGGAAAGTGTAGTTCCCACCAAAATCGTTGTATATATTTCCACTACATTACTTGAATAAACTCTCTGGTCAAAAAAATAAAATAATTGTTATGAAATATGAGATTCTAAACAAGAGAAGAAACATACAAACCAACTGTTCAAAGGATCTCATCACTGACATAACTATGCCCTGTGCATTTCAGCAGGTACAGTAATTGAGGGTTGCTAGTCTGTGATTAACAGCATCTAATTTTGCGTACAGATTAGACTCTGCTCAGGTGTTAAATCCCAAGTATGGCCTAATTTGCAAGAATGCTCCAAGGCAGGAAAAGAGCTCTTAAGCACAGCACCTGTAAAAGTGTTGCCTTTTTATTGTAAGAATGCACAGGGTATTCTGACCTTAGTTCTGCTGCACTTCTGGTGCAAAAGAACTACCACATTAGACATCTAGTTTAATATAGCTACTCCTAATATTTTAAAATACATCCTCAAAATTATAAAATTGCCAAGAATTCTGCTTGAAAAGAGGGGAAGAAAAAAAAAATCCTTTCTAGAAAGCTCACTAGCTCAGATCTGAAGCAAAACCAATCGCAAGCATATGAGGTGCAAGACTGCATGCAAGGCGAGAGTGTAACAGGAAATATCAAAAGACTATTAGAGCCCAAATAATACAAATATATCTCTTGATATAAAAAAGTCAGACAACTTTCTGATTAAGTCTTCTAACTTCAAAACTATGCATTTTTTAAGGTGGACTACACAGATTTCTGAATTATTCCCATTTTTGTTTTCCACTGCAAATGAGACATTTTGGACAGCTTCGCACATGACAATTTACACTTGACAAATATTTAAAGCTACTATTCAGTAAAAGCTGGAGCAATTCACTGCTCATTCATAACTATGCTCTTTGTCCTACTAAACCAATAAGATTATCTTTGCAACTTAATGTCATTCATCTGATTTTCAGCTTTGATAATAAAATAGATCCCACCCTCTTAACCCTTTTTCTGCATTCCCTTTAAAATGAGAAGTTTTCTGCGTTCCTTTTAAAATGGGAAAAAGTTATTTCCTCATGCATAAATTCCACTCCTTGCATACAGATCTCCACAAACTGGGGTGTGTCTCCAGGTGAGGCTGAAGATTAACACAGGAATTTACCAGAGCCCCAGGGCAACGTGGTTGGTGAAACAGGAATGTGACACTTTGAATGAGATCAGAGCACCACTTTCTGGACAACTGTTTCCAGGATTTCTTACCATCACATGCTACTTCTTCCCATTCAAATGTTCCTTAATATACTTCATCGTTGCAAGAATCACTGAAGAAAAGATTTACTGTCTTCAACCTGGTTACTTTTCTGCCAAATCTGCTTCCTTTGTTTAGCAATAATCTCAAGACAGATGTTGGCAGGACTGTTAAAAACCACTGCCTTGTATTAACCAAGCTTTTTTTCTGGATGTTTAGCACCATGAGAATAATGGTAAAATCTGAAAAGCTTGGCAGTCAGAATGGGAATTTAAAGAGAAAAGAAAGCATGAATTCTCCAACAGGATTAACTCGGGCACTTTTTATGACCTATCAACATTGAAGGAATAGCACAAAGTAGAATTGGAAATCAGCTCAAATCTCAGTTTTCTATGGAATGAGATTTCTGCCACATTGGCTAAAGCCACTGAAGTATTTGTGAATCAAGAGTCATGGTGGAGCATTTCCACATGTACTACAGCAGTGTTATCTAACAGAAGCTTTATTTTCAAGGATGAAAAACATGGAGGATATATATTCTAATTACCTCATGCAGGATCTAATACAAGTTTCATGAGACCTTCAACAACAAAACTTGCAAGAGGTTAGATGGCATGTGTTAGACTTGATGATCCTTGTGCGTCCCTTTCAAATTCAGATATTATATGGTTCAATGTACAAGTGACGTAGAAAACCCAGCTCCTTTTCTCAATGGACTGCAAACACATAGCTTCTTTCTAATGCATTTCTCTGACACACAACTCATACAAAAATTTCAATGCTTTGCATAAATGGCAGCAGAGTAACAGAAGAGGTGTTCTCCGTCTAGCGTGGCAGACAAAAATACTGAAGAGATTTCATTTTCTATTTGTTGGCAACAAGAAGGATAAAAAATGTTCTTATAACCCAAGCAGTGTTGGACATGTTCAATGGACCACCTAACATATTCCATCTGTTTATGACTGCCACTTCCAAACTCTGCCCTGGTCTCATCATACAGGGTTTTGTTCAGGAATCTGAGATTAAACTGGCTTCCTGGAGAAAAATCTGACCTGGGAGGAAAAAGCAAACATAAATTAACCGTTGCCAAACCGTAAGTGGACCTGTAAATAATGGCAGAAAAATAATTTACCTCTAAAGCTTTTTAAAAAAGTATATGAAAAACAAGGATCTTAAAATAAATAAATGGCACCGAAATAGACTATTTTTTTTTTCTTGTGAATCAGTGAAAATAAGCTTATCCAAATCTGTGTATGACAGAAGTAATGAAAAAAATATCTGTACATGTACCAACTGGAATGTTTGTTTTCTTTTAGACATAACAGAAATTTGATTCAATCCTTCTGACTCTAATGAGTTTAAAAATGCTAGCTCTTCTTTGTTTGTTTATTAACAATTGAATCTACATGTTCCATTGTTCTACTAGAGCTATTTCCATGCACTGGAACACATGTGACTACGTCTATTGGGATGAAGTACCCTCAGTCCCTTCTCCTCTATCTGAATTTACCTGTGGGAATAGGATCTAGCATCTCATTACACTGTCTCAGTGCTAAAACTCATGTTTTCTTCAGGTTCAGACCAGAACTGCTGAATACAAAGCTTCTACTCCCCTGTACGTCCAGCCACATTTCAGATTCCTGCACTTCTGGAGCAACAGAAAAAAATCACTTATTGAAAAAAAAAGTAATTTCACCAACTTAAACCTGAAGTTTAGAAAGAAGGATACAAATAAAATGCAGAGGAAACACAAACCGGCTACAGCTGAATCATCTAATTTCATGCAGTAGTGCTAGTGCAAAGTTTTGTTGATGCTGGATTTTAGATTCCAATTCCTTCCCCACCTTCTGGAAGCCTCAGAATGGGATATTTCCATGCTGTTTTATTCCTTGAGTGTTTGCATCCAGTGTTTGCATCCAGTGTTTAAACTGTATTATTTTGGCCCTTATTTATTTATTTCATATTTTTCATTTATGGCTCAGGAGAGATCAGGGGACAGATATCATGGCTCAATATGCAATTTGGCCACAATTCACATTCAGCACAGGTAAAGATATGGCTGCAAACCACTCCAGGCAGTGTTTAAATGTCCTTACAGAACACTGAGTCTCATGAAGCACTTAGAACCCCACAAAAATTTGAATTTTGAGTATAAGAGAAATGTAGTGTTTGTCTTTCAGAAGATATTTATACTGTAAGCACAGAACTGTAAGTATGAGCAAGATGAGCTATTGTTTTTCTGTTCTTTAATAAATCAATTGCTTGCTTTTTTTTTTTCTTATCCAGCAGCTAGCTATTCTAATTTATTATTGACTTATAAGCTGAGCAAAATCTGTAAGCAGATGAAATTTCATTAACTGCAGTAGACCTCTGTCCACCCACGCTATTGATATATTTGGACCACTGAGTCATGGCCTTTAAAAAAGCTTCCACATAAGCTTCTTAATTAATAAATTTAATTTAGGCATCTTTATACAGTGAAAGAAACAATTCCTCAAAACAGGAAAATTATTTGAGATATAATTGTGGACAGTGGCTCACTATAGACCAAATATTTTAGTTCTTTGTTGGGAAAAATTACCTGCCAAAGGAACTAGAAAATTAACTTAAAGATTAAATCCACTAAATATAATAATGTGGATAGGCTTTATTCACATAACAAGCACATGTAAATTACAGAATTTGAAATGTTTATTCAGCAACATATCATAGTGATGTGTCAGTGTTTCTTTTTCTACATCTCACAGAAGAGGCAGGAAAAGGGAGACATATACTTTCCCCTTCCCTGTAGAATATCATTGTAAAGAATGACGTGTAACATTGATCTCAAAAAGGAACCAAATCAGTGGAACTTTAAAAACCATGAGAACACTACACTATATACTATATTCAGTTCACACCAAGAGGTTTAACATGTGGATGTGAGATATCCCCCTAAGCAGTGAATAGGATGTGTTCAATTTTATCTTGATAATCTGCTGAAAAAAAATGCCAGCAGAAACTCAGTTAATTCACAAGTAAACTATTCTGAGGAATTTCTCTGGAGATAAGTATTTAACTACACAGCTTGTTATATTTTACCTCCTCTCATTCCTGCATGTGAAAAGTTATTTGATATAAATATTGGCATTTCACATAAGATTTATTGTATGCTTGCACTTCTCTCTGAGCAGCTTCAGGACAAAAGAAAAAAAAAAAAAGAAAAGAAAAAGAAAACTGAAAAAGTTACTTTCCTTCAGATCACCTAGGGAACATGTATTTTGTTAGCCTCTATTGGGTTCTGTGAAGAAATAAATCCCAGGTCCTGTGCTCACATAATCTCTACCTTAACTCCACCAGTTGGAGGGATAGCAGTAGTAGAGATTTCTCTTGCCCTCCCTCAGCTGATGCAAGGGCAAACTCTACGTAAGGAGGAGACATGATGTTGCAAGAAGATTTCAACTCAGCTTCCCTTGTAGCAGGGCCAGCTCAAGACACAGGTCATCGGGCAGATCATAAGGGCAGCAACCTGATGAGGTCAGCAGCAGAGCTGCATACAGGTCCTGGTGCAGAGAGAGTCAGTGCAATGGCTGCTGCAGCCATGACATGCTGTATGTTACAGAAAGTGCTTCCTGTATACTGTGACCATTTCTCAGCTTTCTTGTGACATCTCTTTCCAAGGTAACCAGAAGGAATCAGACATGATTTTAGAAAGTTACTATAAAATTAAAAAGAATAAACTAAGTTTAGTCATAGTAACAGCTGATCACATCTTCAAAATACCTTCTCAAGGGTACAGTCTGAATCAAAATCAGAGCATTGCTTCACTCTTGAACTCTTCCCAGTTGCTAGGCTGGAAGGAGCAGATGGAAAAGTATCCTCCTGCAAGACATTTTCTCAGTGCTGCAGAGTTTCTTTGACACTATATACATCTCTAAGAATCACATTCTTTCCTCCAGTGAACACCTTTTCAGCTTACAAGACAGCTGAGAGCAAAAAGATTTGTCTGTGACCTTGGAAAAGCATTTAAAATGCATTCTATCCAGAGTACCTCAGAATTTGCGATCTTAATATCACTGTGCAGTGAAACTTGCAAACAGAGTGCATCTAAGCAATGGATGTATCCACAGAATTGCGTATGTACAGGAAAGAGGATCAAAACAGAAACATGTCATGCAGTCATTCCCTGCCAGAGGAGTATCTGACTGCTTCTAGACTATTCTCTGCATGTGCCTTGGTCATACCCAAAGACAACTGAAGAAGCATCTATCTGTGCTAGAGAAAGCTGGTTGTAGCTAGGCTTCGACACTAGCCATGGAACCTGAGTTTCAAGACTAACCAGGACTGGATAACAATTTTCTCATTGAGATGTCACAGCTTCACAGTACCACAAGATGAAAGGAAGTGCAATGTCCCATTATGGCCAAGAAGGCCAATGGTATCATGGGGTGCACTAGGAAGAGTAATGCCAGAAGATTGAGGAGGGTCCTTTTTCCCCTCTACTCAGTCCTGGTGAAGTCTCACACGGAGAATGGTGTTCAGTGCTGGGCTCCCAAGTAGACATGAAGCTCTTGAGGGGGTCCAGTAAAAGGCCACTGAAAAGGTGAAAAGTCTGGAGCATTTCTCCTGTGAAGAAAGAGGGAGCTTGGACTTAGCCCAGAGAAGACTCAGGTTCACATCAGTTTCTATACGTATCTGAAAGGAGTATGCTGAGAGAACAGGGCCAGAATCTCCTCAGGGTGCCCAGTGACAGGACAAAAGGCAATAGGTACGGAGTTAAGCACAGGCCATTCCATCCGAACTTGAGAAAATCTTCCTTGAGGATGTCAAAGTGCTGGAACAGGCTTCCCAGAGAGACTGGGGAGTCTCCTTCTCTGGAGGTATTAAAAGCCATCTGGACACAATGCTGGGTAAGGTGCTGTGGGGACTGAGCTTGAGAAGGATGGTTGGACTACATCATAACCAAAGATCCCTTCCAACCTCAATCATTCTGTGAAAGTCAGCCCAGATGTCTGTTTCTGCACCAGTTGTTGCAGTGTGACTCAGCTGTGTTCAAGAGAACAAGCTAGAATTTAACAATTAAAAAATAAAAATAATAAAAAATATATGATTTATGACTAGACTTGTGATTTAAGGTATATAATAATATTAAGAATATGCTTAAAAGAAAAAAAAAAACTTTCAACTTTTTATTTTAAAGATATCATGTGAACGGATGTAAAGGTGCAAAAGGGATTGAAGATTTCTGTTTCTTATTAAGAAGCACAAATAATTCTTTGTCAACCAGCAAGCATCAAACACACTTGGGAGCATGTAAAAGACATGACCACAATCCAAGCAGTGTCATAGTTGTTCCCAGAAACATCATGTGGGTGTAATATGAAGAGCCCAGAAAGCTTAAAAAACCCTGCCAGATCCCAAAAGTTTTTTAAGAAGTAGAACAAACCCTTTAAAGTGTTTAAAATTACGTTCGGACTTTGTCTTCTTACTGCAAATGTTTTTATAACATCCTCAGAAATATTTGAGCTTTTCTTTCAACTTGTAACACCATGCACAGAGCATGACTGCGCTTCTACAATCTAAAAGGAAAAAACCTACTTCTGGCACCATCTCTCCTGCCCACACACAGGAAAGCCAGCACATGCCGCAGCATTCTAGGAAACACTCCATAACAAAGTTCCTTTACCGAGGGATGCTAATTTTTACTTTTCCTTGGTGATCTGAGAAGTTTTTGTTGTTTTTAAGATATAATTCCAGGAAACAGAAACGAAGGCAATTTTCAGAACATCTTGAAAATCTGACAGGATCAGGACCTAAACAGCTTACTCTAGCTGACTGCTTTGAGTAAGGGGGTAATCTTGGTAGTCTCTAAATATTCTGAACCTCAACAATTTTGTCATTCTCTGACTATACTATTTGCTGTCAGTTTTCTTAAAGTCTCACAATGTGGAATCATGGAATTATGCAAAACTCAAAATTTTCATATTGATACTGCTCTCATATATATAATGAGGCAGAACAGTATAAGAAAACTATTAATGATCTTAAGGCCAGAACACAGAAGAAATAACATAAAATAAATTAAAAAAAAAATTTTGTAAATGTTATCATTTACAATCACAAGGTTTCTTATTCAAGATCTCTGAAATCATGTGACTCATAAGATTGGTACTGAGGTGCATCTATCTTTAACCAACATAGACACAAATCAGAAATCTTCCTTAAGATTGAATGGAGAAGTTTATTACATTAAAAATAAATAAATGAATTTTAAAAGGGTGTAGAACAGATACTCCAAGACCTAAACAGGAGCAGATGTTTTAAACAATGCCTGATTACATGAAGCTTATTGTTTCCTATTTTCTAAAATAAGGAATTGTTCTCTGTTCTTGGACAATCTGTAAACATTAGGCTTTTTTAATATTAGCTTTTATGAAGGCAAGGGAGTAAATACACAAATAATTAGTAGGACACATACAATGGAAATGAGTATTATTTAACACTGAAGTTCGACATCTGTTTGACATCTGTCCTGCTCTCTACTTACTTGAAAAGCACGTACGTTTAACATTCATTCTCAGGCAGTTGCCTGAAGAGCAGAATTCCAGAGTTTTCAAACTCCCTTTTTATTCCTTACAGTTTCTTTACAAGAATACTTAAGTTTGGAAACAGCTTGTAGTATTTGCAGTACCAAAGAAAGATAGAAGTTCATTCTGTAAGTTCATTTACACTTCTGTAAGTGTAGATACATCTTGGAGATAGAAAAGCCTTTGTGAGAAAAAGATTAACTAGTAGTAATTAAAGCAATTAATTCAAACTTTTCAGCTTCAAAAGTGCTTTCTGTTTTTGCTTCCCTTGAACTGAATAACTCATAAGTTACATACTGCTTGTCTATACTCTGAATTATTTTTCTGCTGCCAGACAAAAAGCAGGAAAATGTCTACTATCTGCTAATCTCAAGTATTCATATATCAAATGATCCCAGAACAAGTTAGGTTTCTTTCTTCTGGAGCTAAATTTCTAGGGATTAGATTTTTTAGTTTTCTTCTGCAGGCCTTGCAGTTTAGAGGGGTCTGTGCCTTGCTTTTGTTTTTTTTTTAATTGCAACGATGACCTCGCTTGTGCCTTTCCCCCTTCTTCCTCAGTCACTGAACCTGACCTTATCCATGGAATAAAATGCTAATAAAACTCCACAAGATTGATGATAACTCTGCAGTAGAATAAACTCTAGTTAACTTCAACATTTTAAGTCATCATCTTCATTTCAAACCAGCAATAACAAAATACGTATCAGTCACATTCAGTTGAAGACAGTCTAATTTCTTTCTACTAGAAGCCACAAATTCTGGTAGGTGCAGCAGGACTCAGCTTATTTACCAATGTATTATTATAAGTATTTCAAAATTTAACTTATTCTTTCCTGCTAAATGTTGTTTCTACCTACAGGTATTTCCTAGGACAACTGCAGCTATTTAGATTTCTCCATCTTCTATTTTCTTTCTAGAAAAACAGATATCTTACAAAATTAACAGATGGAAATATAGCCTTTTCACAGAATCACAGAAAGGCTGGGGTTGGAAGGGACCTCAAGGATCATAAATCTCCAATACCTTGCCAGAGGCAGGGCCACCAACCTCCACATTTAATACTAGACCAGGCTGCCTAGGGCCCCATCCAATCCCGCCTTGAACAGCTCCAGGGACGGGGCATCCACAGCCTCCCTGGGCAGCCTGTTCCAGCACCTCACCACTCCCTCTGTAAAGAACATCCAACCTCAATCTTCCCTCCCTCAACTTAAAACCATTCCCCCTTGTCCTGCTGTTATCTATGCTTTCAAAGAGCTGATTCACCTCCTGTTTGTAGGCTCTGTTTAGGTACTGAAAGGCTGCAGTGAGGTCACCCCGCAGCCTTCTTTTCTGCAGGCTGAACAAGCCCAGCTCCCTCAGCCTGTCTATGCAGGGGAGGTCCTCCAGCCCCCGATCATCTTTGTGGCCCTCCTCTGGACCCTCTCCAACAGCTCGCTGTCTTTTCTGTACTGGGACTCCAGACTTGGACACAGTACTGCAGATGGGGCCTCAGAAGAGCAGAGTAGAGGGGCACAATCACCTCCCAGTCCCTGCTGGCCACCCCTCTTCTGAAGGAGTCCAGGATACCATTTGCTTTCTGAGCTGCAAGGGCACACTGCTGGCTCATGTTAAGCTTTTCATCTATCAGGACCCCAGTTCCCTCTTCACAGGGCTGCTCTCAAGGACTGCTCCTTCCAGTCTCTGTAGATGCCTGGGATTCTTCCAGCCCAAGTGCAAAACCTTGCACTCTGCTGTGTTGAACCTCATCAGGTTCACCCAGGCCCACCTTTCCAGCCTGTTGAGTTCCCTCTGAATGGCATCTCTTCCTTCCACTGTGTCAAACATACCACTCAGCTTGGTGTCATCAGCGAACTTGATAAGGGTGCACTCAATTCCATCATCCATGTCATTGATGAAGATGTTAAAGAGCGCAGGTCCAGAGACGAAGGTAGCATGGATTAAACAATTTTCAAGGACAGTCATTAGGGCTATCACATCACAGATCTGAAAAGAATTCACAACTGAAGTGTTATTCAAACTGTAACTACCAAAGTCAGGTGTTTCTCATTAATCAGTGCATGAAATGCTTCAAGGAAATCCTACTTCTGTATCTAGAAAGACCATCTCTCTCAAACAAGAGATTATGAAGAAATCTCCCACTGAAACACCAATACCATCTGGGAAATGGGGCCTTCTTTATCACTTGAGAACAGTAAGTACTAATTTTAAGGAGAATGAACTCATTGGAATTTGCATGATTTTTTTTTTCCTAGAGTTCCCTATGCTCAAGCCATGTCTTTGGAGGCAGAAGTGACAAGTGAGACACCTAAGCCAGAAGACTATATCATACAAAAGACAGAAATAGTCACTTGAGAGTTAATTGATAGTTCTGATAAATCAGTGAGCTTTTAGGAGATTCATCTTATTAATATATCTAATTTTAGTTTCCACGAATTTTGATAAAATTAAAAAAAAAAATTAAATGCAGGCATAAATATTTTTTTCACACAAGTTTGCAAAGTAATCATTTATAAAGTAAAAATATAATAATTTAAGTTCTTAACAGCCACTGCTCTGATGTCATCTCATTAGTTAGCTGCAAATTTTTTCTTGTAACATTAATCAATAATCAAGAAATAAATGATAAACGAATACATTCCTTATCAAATTGCAAAGCTAAAGTTAAATTATTCATGTATTCAAACCTAAGAAATAAGGGATTTTCAAGAGTTAATAAAGAAAAGAGGGAAGCTGTTTCGACATTCTCCTACCCCTCATCTGGATTGGATAGCACTGATGTGTGACTCATATAATTATGAAAGACTGAAATTCTGAAATGAATTAAAGGAACACAGCATCTTTAATAGAAACAGATCTTGTGACCAGACTCAGTTCCCACGATGGCTTGAATAAAGCCCACTCAGATGTGCCCACTTCCATTACTATAATGTGAAGAAAGGAACAAAATATTAGTACAAGATTTCTTCCTCTAGCTAACCATTTTTCCAGTGTTCCTGGTGGATAGGAAAGTAATAGTTCTGGTTTATCACTTCATTGCTACTCCGATGAATTATACATGTGATACTAGACCCAGCGATAACTAGATCTGTGTTACTGGGATGAAAGTTGTGATTTTTCACTAAGATATGATTTTCATATTCCTGTTTGCTAGCATTTTTCAGAAAATGCCCCAAACCTATGTCAGATAAACAGTGTGTTATAAAGTCGTGCATCTGATGAGGTCACCTGAGAACACCTCAGGGTTTAGTTTGGCTGTTTGAAGGCACAAATACCCAATGCCCACCTTTCCATTTTAACATTTTTGAATCTAAATACAATTTTCTGCCTTGTGAAATGATTCTGCCCTTTTGTTACCACTATAATTTCTTACTCTTACAAAGAAGACGCTGCTGGCTTGAATGATGATGCTACCCAGGGAGGTGGTGGAGTCACTGTCCCTGGCAGTGTTTAGGAGGCATCTGGATGAGGAGCTGTGAAACATGGTTTAATTTGTGGTAGCAGTGGTAATGAGAAGACGGTTGGACTACATAAGATGATCTTGTAGGTCAATTCCAACCTTATGATTCTATGATTCTATGATTTTATGAATCATCACTGAACTGAAATCCCATCATATTTCACTGCTTTGAAAGAATGACTGAGAAAATACGAAACTTCAGTTGGCTTTGTCTCTGTGAGCCAAGTCAGTAGCATTAGAGATCTGCTTTACAGTAAGTCCAAGTAATGCGATAGCTCAGTCATGGGTTTGCAAACTTAATTCCCCAGGACTAAGGCAATAGAAGTTGCAATCTGCCAACTAAATAAGCATTTAATTCATTGATTAAGTCACATGTGTGAGCAGAACTGGATGGTTATGTATACAGACAAGTGATATCACTCACACCTGGTTAATATCAAGTGAAAGTGTTTGGGGAAAGGGTAAAGTGAGACGTAGAGGTAGGAATGAACAGCCAAGACAAAATATATGTTCACAAACTATTCCAAAACTAACAGAGAAGCAAAAGAAGATTTTTGGAGATCCCACGTCCCCTAAGGGCTACCCTCACTTCCTGAGAAATATAGTTTTCAACCCCTCATGGAGTCAGAGAATTTCAATTACTGGTCTCCAGGAGAACACTGGTAACCACAGGCATTCTAACACGCAAGGGTCAGTACAAGAACTATCTCTTCTTTTCCAACTTTGTCAACAGCAATAAACCCACATTATTATCTCCGTCCCAATAATTTAGAGACATGGAAAAGTATTAGGAATGTTGAAACTTCATTGACGTTTTTCAGGCGAAAATAATGCACAAGGACATGCTAACCAAATGAATACTTTTAGTGAACTAAAACAGCATTTTTTTCTGACAATAAATTAAAAATCCTGCCTATCCTGAAAATGTCTTTGTGCCTTTGCACCTTGCCATACTGCAAGACAAACTCTATTCTCCGTGTCAGAATCCTTCTTATAAGAATGATTTGTTTTTCATAGAATGGAGGTGGTTCAAAAATCGGTACATGAAGCATGAAGACATTTAAAGAAAGAAAGATTTGACTTTCCAAATAAAGCTAGCACTACAGAGTGTTATTAGCAATAAAGAAGATAAATCCTTTTAATACTTTGGAAAATACGCTGATTTCTGTTTCATCTATTCCCATTAGTTCCACACAGCATTTCGTGTTTTTATGTATTATTATTCATCTTAAATTCTTTCTCTTAAGAACTTTTTTTTCCCAATCTTTATTATTTATTAATTATATCATGGCAAGTTTTTAAAAATCCTCATATACATACCCAGAAGTTTTTTTTAATTAGTCAAAAGGTAACAAGAAAATATCATTGTACTGGTTTGTTAAACAATCACCACTAAGACAATCAATGCTGTAAACCAATAACATTTAGAAATGTGTCCAACTCGACCCTAGTGTCCCATCTACCTTTCATCATTAGGGCACATGGAGATGGAGATTGTCTTTCGTGGCAGACTTCAGGGCATAACTCCATATGCCTATGGCCTAGACCTCTAGCCTAAACAGTTGCCTGTTCTTACTCTTCTTACAAACATCAGAGCTTGCAACATTTCTTCAAAGATACAGACCTGGCTTTTTAAAGATAGTGGAGGATTAAACTTTTGTTTTCTAGGAGTTCCAGCTTTGTCCCAGAGTAGCCCTATTACCCTGAAACAGGAGGAAGTTTCACTACTGGAAGAAAAATAAGCTGTAGAGATTCTTGTAAATCCCAAACATGATTGTGTAGAACCATGAGTAGAAAAGATTGGCAAAAAAAAAGAGATCTCTGAAACCACTCAGAATTTTCCGGGCCTCTAATAGTTACCCTTACAATCCCTTCTCACATTGCCACCATCACTTCACCAAAAACGCTCAATGTCACCAGCACAGGCTTGATTTTGCCTGCTGAGAAGATCTGAGAGAGCTGTAAGTTTGAAAAAATTATATCACTCATATCTGTCTTGGTGCATGTAATACTGGCCTGGGCCAGTCCAGGATCCAAAGCCTTCGTTTCTAAAGAGGAATCATAGAACCATAGAATCTCTTTGTTTGGAAAATACCCTTAAAGATCATCTAGTCCAACTCCCCTGCAATGAACAGGAACAACCACAGCTAGATTAGGTTTGCTCAGAGGCTCATCCAGCCTGACCTTGATTGTCACCAAGGATAGGGCATCTATCAACAGTCTGGGTAACATATTCCTGTGCCTCACCACCCTTTTCGTAAAAAAACTTTCTTTCTTATACTCAACCTAAATCATGTCATTCCATTTCATATAAAATTCATAGGTATTTACTGAAGAAAGAATGGCATGCTGATTAGCCTATGCACCTACTGTTATCAGGAAGGAATCTTGGAAAAGAAATTTGACACCGTGATGACCACTAGGATAGTCTATTACAAGCAAATGGCATCAACCCTGAAGTGTAAAGAATCATTAACAAATTCTGGCACAAAAATCAGAGTTGCTCCCATACAACTAAAAATTACTGTAAATCTCAACTTCAGCACAGAGTAAAGGGCAAACGTCTTTGATGGACCTTCCCTAAGACAAAACAATACGTATATTCCAATGTTCCAAAACAAAACTGCAGTAATAAACCTTTTCCCCAGAGAGTAACAGAAAGAACTGGCCATTTGTAACAGCTTCCTCTTGGTTGAATTAAAGCACCACAGGTAGCTGATTAACAGTCACAATGGCATTAACGGTCACAACAAGGCAATTCCTGTAAGGCCACTTAAGGAAGGACCTTGTTGTTCATGAAGTCAGTGGCTTCAGTGTTACTCTGATTTCATGGTGAATTATGATTTCCTTACTGTTGGTCTCCAGCTCTCACTGGAGTGAGACTAGAAGTGAGAGCAGTGGGACTAGAATCCGTAACTACAGCTTTAACATACTGATGCACCTTGATAAACTCCCATTTCAGAGTCAGGCAAGAGGTGAAAAATGTACCCTGTCATTAAAGATGCAAAGAGAAAGAAGTCCCATAGCCTGATCTGTCCATTTGCCACATTTCATAACTTACTTGCTATGCAACTTTCTTCTACATTTGTGTACTTCTATGTTTAATTTATAATGAGAAACATAGATGTTTTCATGTGCAGAAAAAAGATAATATTTTTTTTCCAAGATGTGCCTCAACTGAACTTAAGAATTCAAACCAAATCACTCTCATTTGAGATGAACTATTTCTCCATTGAAGACTATCCAAGTGCCAATAACTAGACAGTACGCTTGAAAGTAGAAGCTGGAAAGGTACATAACATCCACCAGCCAAATAAATCCACCTTTGGATTACTTCTGGCTATTAAGAATACAATCCAGTATTTTCTACATTTCTAAGATGACAGAACTCTGTTGTCAAAAGCTTCAAATAGAAACAAATTGACACAGGGGACAAAAATAAATAGCTGCCCTCATTTCACTCATGCAAAATAGATGGAGCATGAACCAGTGGAGAGCTTTCCATCAGCTTTCAAAATAAAACCAATCTGGATCAGAGAGCAGACATGGAAAGTTTCTGTCAACACAGTAGAATTTACGCAGTATGAAAGCAAAGAGGATAATAGCCCAAAATAAGAGCTTTTAACTAACTCTAACAATAACTGTAACAGTTTGTATCAGTACAATCAGTACTACAATCAACGTGAAAGCATTATCTCACGGTTAAGCATGTATAAACTAAGAATTTTCCCTTTGTCATGATCACAAAAAAGTCAGTTCTGAATGGGAAATGATGAGACGAAAGAGACTTGACCCTGAAGAGGAAAACTAACTAAATTTAAGTATTTTTCCTTTTTCACAGTGGAAAAAAACATGAACTGGTAGGGAAAATATTTCATTCTCAGAGCCCATTTGAAGGTCAAGAAAGAAGAAATGCTAACGACAGAGAAATAAATCACTGGGGCCCATCTGAGTCTGGAAGAAAAATGTGAAATGATAGCAAAGACATCTGTAAGTGTCAACAAAATCTAGACAAGTTAAATAGAGAAGATATGCAGAAAAGCAGTGAATCACAACACTAAACCATTCAAGAGTGTCAGCATAGCGTAGTGTTATCTTCAAGATTTAACATTTGAGAGAAATCTGCTAACATTAGAACAAACCATGTTCTCAACCACAATCCCTTATCTGTGATTAAACTTGAGAGATGTCACCTTTCAGTGTTGAGCACCTTATCTTTGATTGCATTAGCACGCAGTTAGCCACACTTGAAGACTCTACAGAGCCAACTGTGTAGTAAAAGACTAGTAAGATTCCCCTGATTAACCATTTTATGCAATAGATCAGGTTGTTCTTGATTTGGTGACACTTCAGCAGTTGCTGAAAAAATAATTTAGATAAAAAAGGAAATAGTATTTGAGGTTTTCACAAATATTCTCAATTTCCCCATTTCTATTGATATAAGCTCCATTTTTTTAAGCTACAAAACAGACACGTGAAGTACCCAGACAGATAATGTGGGATCTGTACATAAGAATAAAAGACTGTCCTAGCTTTATGGCCAGGTTCCAAGTAGATTGATAAATTCTGTCAATATTGAGATGATGCTTTTATTCTCTAACTCCTTTTCCATGCTGTTGAAAAACTGTTTTTCATTTTTTTATACAAATTGTACTCTAACACCACAAGTATCCCAAGCAATAAAGATGACTAATTCAGATGGATAAAGACTGATATTTATTCAGGGGAAAAAGAAAAAAAAAAAAGAAAAAAAAAAGAAGAAGAAAAAAAGCACTTGAATTAACCTACATAGATTGCTTTATCAAAACATAAGGCCATGACATATGTTCCAACTTACTTTGAACCCTTCAACGGAAAGCACAGACATGCGGTAGGGCAGAAACTTACCAAGAGACAGAAGGGAGATTTTTGCGAAGTGCAGCCATCCTTTATCAGACAACCACCACCAGGGATGCTCTGAATCTGAATATTCTTATGAGTCAGCAGTGTGCCCAGGTGGCCAAGAAAGCCAATGGCATACTAGCTTCTGTCAGAAATAAGTGTTGCCAGCAAGAGCAACGAAGTAATCACCCTTCTGTACCCAGCCCTGGTGAGGATGCACCTTGACTACTGTGTAGAGTGTTGAGCCCTTCAGTATAAGAAAGACATCAAAGCCCTGGAGTTTGTCCAAAGAAGGGCAGAGAATCTGTGAGAGGCCTGGAACAGAAGTCCAGAGGACAGGCTGAGGGAACCTGGGATTGTTTAGTCTAGAGAACAGGAGGCCCAAAGGAGACAATATTGCCCTCTGCAACAGCCTGCAAGGAGGTTGTGGTGAGGTAGATGCCAGCCTCTTCTCCCACTTACCTAGTGACAGGACTAGAGGGAATGGCCTCATTTTGTAGCAGGGAATGCTCAGGTCGAATGTTAGGAAAAAATTCTTGTCCAAAATAGTGATGATACATTGGAACAGGCTGCCCAGAGAAGTGGTGGAGTCACCGTCTCCAAAGATTTTTAAGGAAAATGTAAATGTAGCACTTAAAGACACAGTTTACTGGGCAGTATTGGTGGTAGGTGGATGGACTGATGGTACGGATGATCACAGAGGTCTTTTCCAACCTTGGTGATTCTATGATTTTACGATTCTCACCCACACTGACTGCATTTCCTTCAGATACTTTCTACTTCATTATCAGTATTTCAGGATTGCAGGGGCAGTCTGAAGGGTTCAGTAGACTAAGAACTAGAACTGATTTGATACAGTATTAAGTGATAGGTAGAAATACGAATATGACCAGCACTGAAATTTTCACCACAGAAAAGACAGAGTATTCTTGAAGGAAATACTGACTGATATACCCAGATATGTTAGACTCCCAGCTGTTCCTATCCCTGAACTTGGCAGTTCTGGGGGCCTTTAGACAAAAAGGGACTGGGCAGCAGAGTGGAAGCCCGCATTGCAACTGCACATAGTCCATAGCTGTGCTGCTTCAAGAAGACCCACAGATAGGCAGAATTCAGAGTCAGAGTTTTGCTGCCATGAACTCTTTCTAACAATAATGGACTGCAGCTTCATTGAATCCAAGGCACCAGAGAGAGAAGCATCATAGAAACATGGTGGTTTCTGTTTTCTTTAAAAAAATTTTATTTTTAGCACTCCTTTCCCCATCTGTTTGTTTATAGCCAATAAGAGTTTTTGTCATCCCATACAAAACCCAAAAAAAGAGAGCTCTGGGGATGGTCCCAGTGCAGATTACAGAATTACTCATAAATGTTCTCTATGTAGAAAAGGTCTTGTTTCCAGTTACAGCAATAATAATAAGAAATCTTTGTAATAAATTCCCTTTCATATTTGAGTTCCTATGGCATGAGACTTAGTATTTACATGTATAGTTTTCCAAGATTAAGAAATTGCTACTGTTCTTATCTGTCAGTACAAACTACATAATACAGGGTAACATTGGTAATGAAACAATTATTACATTACACTTAGAACAAATGCTGTTTTGAATAAACAACATCCATGAAGTTCACATTGCAAAAAGAATGAATAGACTGACCAAAATGAATAAAAACTTCTGCAAATTGAAGCCCAGCTCAATTTTAGTAGAAAAAAACGTACTTTTGAACTCAAGATTTTCTGCTTATGTGAAGTGATGGGCAATATTTACATTGTTTTTTGGCATCTTTTGTTTATTCCTTCTCAAAAGAGGGCCAAGAAAAGTCACAAGATCAACTGCAAGCTCATGCAAACTTTTTCTTCAAAATTACTAAAATTTTACTGTTGACATTTTTCAAGTAAGTGTTTATTTATGCCTATTCATTCTATTTTGAGTTTTTACACCTTAGATCTTACATCTGAACTTTAGAACCTCATTAGAACTTTAGTTCTTAATAAGGAGAAAGAGAGTATTCCTTAAAGTTCTATTTGGAAATAAGAAATTCTGAAATATCTGAAGTCTTCTTAATAGTGTGTCAGTTCTGAATAATGACAAAAAAAGATGGAAGTAAAATAGATTTTTGTAACCACTTCTGATAGCACTGATATACATACTATAGCTTTCTCACATTTTACAAAAGCTCTTGCTCTTTAGAGGGGGAAAATATTTTCAGGGGAATTAAAAAAAAAATTTCAGGGGAAATATTAAAATTAATTAAAAATGAACAACTATCAAACTATGGAACGAAAACACAGATCCCACTGTCTGCAGTGGCTGTGCTGCCATCTAGTGGAATAGAATGGCTATACAAGCAGTGACTGCAATTTGCAGGACAAAGGGTGGTAGGAGAGTTTCAATCTGTAGCTATTGGTCGAGCTTACAGCAAAAGAACGCTTTGAAGGCTCGATGGGATTTCTGATAGCAGCCATTTTACAGCATTAAATTGATGGCACCTGAGAGAACATTTTCCTCATCAAAAGGGTGTTAATTACTAATGCAGATTCAGAGGAGGAAAGGGAAAAACAATCATCTCCTCACCAACTCCTTTATGAAAAATAATAATATTTGCTCAATTATGCTACTGAAGACTCTGGGAAAGACAATTGCAAAGTGTACTAAGGATACAGTAAGTATGTGATACCTACTGTATAGAAAATCACCACTCCTGGAGAAATTGATATTGGCAAAAAATTAGCAAATTGAACCAGATTCAGAAACAAGAGATAAAAAAAAAAATCTTTTGAAAAGAGAACTTTGAGTTTCACTTTCAATCTTCAAACTTATTTACAAAAAGGCTGATTATGCAGGTGAAAATTTCTAATACAACATTGTATGCCTATCCTGCATTTTTTACTGTACTGGTACTTTGCAGAAAGCAATACCTTACAGTCATAGAATGGCTTGGCTCAGAAGGGACCCTAA
>NW_024884811.1:14519552-14550376 GCF_019232065.1 Centrocercus urophasianus
GCTGTGGCCCCCCCCCGTCTTGAACATCTCCAGGGGTCCACAGCTTTTCCAGGCAGTCTGTTCTAGTGCCTCACCACACTCTGAATAAAGAATTTCTTCCAAACCTCAAACCCTATTTTTCTCTTCTTTTAGTTTAAAGCAATTCCCCCTTGCTTTCGCTGTATCTCTCAGCTTAGTGTCTTCAGCAAAGTTAGTAAAGGCAAATTAATTCCATTATCTAGGTTATTGATAACGATGTTAAAAGCACAAATAAGTATCACTGTAGAAGAGGAGTGAAATATGAGGAAGGTGCATGGTCTCCAAAACTGAAATGGGCTGGGTGAAAATTGGCTAAGTTAAACAAGATTTGCACTTAAGACTTGCTCTTCAACATCTATGCTCTTTATTATAGAATCATAGAATAGCTTGGGTTGGAAGGGACCACAAGGATCACCAATTTCCAACTGCCACAGATCAGATTGCCCAGATACCCATCAAATCTGGCCTTAAACACCTTCAGGGATGGGGCATCCACAACTTCTTTGGCAATCTGTTCCAGGTCCTCACCATTCTCTCCATAAAAAACTTCCCCCTGACTTCTAACCTAAATCTGCCCTCTTTTAGTTTAAAACCACTCCCTCTTGTCCTGTCACTATCTACCTATGTATAAAGTTGATTTTTGTCACGTTTATGAACTCCCTTTAGTATTGGAAAGCCACAATGAGGTTTCCCCACAGACTTCTCTGTTCCAGGCTGAAACCTTCAGCCTGTATCAGAGATAGTCCGGTGCTATGGTCGTCTTCATGGCTCTCCTTTGGACCCCCTAAACAGCTCCACACCTTTCATGCACTGAAAGCCCCCGACGTGGTTGCAATACAGCAGAGGGGCCTCACGAGGGCAGAATAAAAGGAGACACAGTCACCTCCAACTTCCTGCTGGCCCCTCTTCTGACGGAGCCTAGGATACAGTTGGCTTTCCGAGTTGAAGGAAGTATCTTTAATCTAAATAAGTAATATCTTTGATATCTTATTAAATGACATTGATTGCATGACTGAGTGCGCCCTCAGCAAGGCTGCAAATGAAGTAAGCTGTGTGGTGCAGTCCACATGCCTGAGGGACGAAATATCATGTAGAGAGACCTAGACAGGCCAAGATTATTGATAAGGATGTTAAGAGCACAAATAAATATCACTGTAGAAGAGGAGTGGAATATGAGGAAGGGGCATGGTCTCCAAAGATGAAATGGGCAAAAGTGCAAGGTGTTGCGCTTGGATCATGATAACCCTCACCACCTATACAAGCTGGGGGTGTAAAGATAGAATCCTAATGAAAAGGATTTGGGGATAATGGTAGATGGTAAGCAGGACATGAGCAAGCAGGATATTCTCACAGCTCAGAAAGCCAGCTGGATCCTGGGCTGCATCTAAAGAAGCGTGGCCAGAAGAGTGAGGGAGGTGATTCTGCCCTTCTTCTCCACGCTGATGAGGCCTCACCTGGAGTGTTTGTCCAGATATGGAGTCTTCAATACAGAAGATGTGGACTTGTTGGAGTGCCTACAGAGGAGGGCCATAAAAATAGAATAGAACACCTTTCCTAAAAGGACAGGCTGAGAGAGCTGGGGTTCCTCATCCTGGAGCAGAGAAGATTGTGAGGTGACCTGAGAGTGGCTTTGCAGGGCTAAAGGAGGGCTACAAGGAAGAAGGGGACAGACTCTTTAGAAGGGACTGTTGCCACAGGACAAGGGGAAGTGGTTTCAAACTAAAACAGGACATTTTGACTGCAATAAGGGCGATGAGGCACTGGAACGTGTTGCCCAGAGCAGTGGCAGATGTTCCATCAGTGGAAACATTCAAGGTCAGGATGGATGAGGTTTTGAGCACTCTGATCTGGCTGCACATGTCCCTGTTCATTACAGAGAAGTTGGACTAGATGGCCTTTGGGGATCCAGCTCAAACAGTTCTGTGATTTTACAGTTCTATGGTGGCAGAAATGTATTTGAAAAATTGCATGTAATTCCGATTAGTTTGTTCAAGAAAACATTATCTAAAACAGATGCCACTAGGGTAATGTCAGAATTAGAAATAAATAGTGGCATAAAAAAAAAATTACAGTATTGCAGGCCACAATAGCTCTTCGTGTACATGTCAGGGTAATAAAAGCAATGTAAGGAATGAAAGCTATTAAAAGCGAGGAAGTGATGGTGAATAACCAGGTACAAAAAATGAGTGCACCATGAGCTGCAAAAAAGAATGGGTCTAAGCTTCAGAGGACTGGGTTTGGGAATAACCACTCCATAGGAGCATAACAACAAATATTTAAATGGCGTTAAGATGGATCAGAAAATAATCACAATATATAATTGTCTGTGACAGAAGGAGCCTGGGACTGCTGATCCAGGAAGTTTCTTCTTTTCCTGTGTATTATTTCCAAAGCCTTCATTTTCATTCTAGTTTTGGAATTCATCTGTAAGAAAATCATTGGAAGCTGAAGAGAATTTCAGTTGCAGAGAGTCAGTCTAAACTGGCTGGCATATAAATCTCTGCTTGTGCTTACTAATTGCCAAGCATCAATCAATTTTTATAATACATTTGATTTTCTCTCTGTTTTTTGATGCAATGTAGTACTTTTTCCTGTGTTCAATTTCCAGATCAACCAAGCTTCATTACTTATATACTTACATGAACCTATAACCAGTTGACTAGCACTTTCTGATTTCAAACAGCATGCATGCTGCTCATCCACGATACAAATGTAGTAAAATCACAGATCACCATCAATCTGTCTGTGACCTTCTTGTCCATGCTAACAGTGAAATTCTTCTTATACATTGTGATCAGAAGAGATAGGCAGTAGTCTCATAGTACACAAGTTTCATGGTTAAAACCTCTGAACGCTGGCAAACATAATTCGCACAGAAGAGAAGGAAGTGTTAATTCAAATATTAGTTATGCAGCCTGGGTACTTAAAAGGAATATTTGCATTTCTAGCTACACTTTTTTGCATAAGTGTTTGAAGACAGGAATATAGATGTGAACATTTACACAATTTTCTTTTGCATACATTAATTCTTCACTAAAGTGGACTGAAATTAAGTTTTAAGCTGAAAACTTACCTAAATGCTTATTCTAGTGATTAGATGGCTATTTGTTGCTAGAACTTTCATTTCTTAGAAGCTTTAAAGAATGTTTACCAGTTCTTTTCTAATTATTAGACAGCTTTATCAGATGGACGCTAGCAAGTTTTCAGTAGCTATAACACTTTTTCTTTCACTGGAAAGAAATGAATACACACTTCTACAAAATGTTCTTAATTTCCTATAAATGAAGATGAAAAAATGACTGGTATTTTAGTATACTGACTCATGAAGCAAGAAATATAACTCATTTGTAATTTTCTTTTCCCTTCATCCTCTTCATCTGCAAGCACAGTGTTGTGGAGGTTTTTGGTAAAGTCTGTTCTAGGTCTTTCATGACACATTTATGAAAAGTCATGACTGTTAGGTGATGTCCTGGATAACTGGAGGAAGGGTCACGTCACTCCCATTTACAAGAAAGGGAGCAAGGAGGACCTGGAGAAATACAGGCAGGTGAGTCTCACCTCTGTACCTGCAAAAATCATGGAATAGCTCTTCCTGGATGACATGCTTGATCACATGAGGAATGAGCGTGTGATCTGAGACAGCCAGCACAGCGTCACCAGGGGAAGGTCATGCCTAACCAGTCCGGTGGCCTTCCATGATGGAGTGATGGCATTGGTGGATAAGGGGAAGACGACTGACGTCATTTACCTGGACTTAAGCAAAGCCTTTGACATGGTCCCCCACCACATCCTTATGTCCAAATTGGAGGGATGGAGATTTGATGGGTGGACCACTCAGCGGATAAGAAACTGGTTGAGAGTCCGCAGACAGAGGGTGGTCATCAATGGCTCCATGTCCAGGTGGAGGCCGGTAACGAGCGGCATCCCCCAGGGGTCTGTCTTGGGACCAGTGCTCTTTAACATCTTCATCAATGACACCGATGATGAAATTAAGTGCACCCTTATCAAGTTCGCTGATGACACCAAGCTGAGTGGTGTGGTTGACACAGTGGAAGGAAGGGATGCCATTCAGAGGGAACTCAACAGGCTGGAAAGGTGGGCCTGGGTGAACCTGATGAGGTTCAACACAGCAGTGTGCAAGGTTTTGCACTTGGGCTGGAGGAATCCCAGGCATCCATACAGACTGGAAGGAGCAGTCCTTGAGAGCAGCCCTGCAGAGAAGGACCTGCGGGACCTGCGGGTGGATGAGCCAGCAGTGTGCCCTTGCAGCTCAGAAAGCAAATGGTATCCTGGACTCCTTCAGAAGAGGGGTGGCCAGCAGGGACTGGGAGGTGACTGTCCCTCCCTACTCTGCTCTTCTGAGGTCCCAACTGCAGTACTGTGTCCAAGTCTGGAGTCCCAGTACAGAAAAGACAGCGAGCTGTTGGAGAGGGTCCAGAGGAGGGCCATGAAGATGATCGGGGGCTGGAGCACCTCCCCTGCGGAGACAGGCTGAGGGAGCTGGGCTTGTTCAGCCTGCAGAAAAGAAGGCTGCGGGGTGACCTCACTGCAGCCTTTCAGTACCTAAACAGAGCCTACAAACAGGAGGTGAATCAGCTCTTTGAAAGGGTAGATAACAGCAGGACAAGGGGGAATGGTTTTAAGTTGAGGGAGGGAAGATTTAGGTTGGGTGTCAGGGAAGTTCTTTACAGAGAGAGTGGTGAGGTGCTGGAACAGGCTGCCCAGAGAGGCTGTGGATGCCCCATCCCTGGAGGTGTTCAAGGCGGGATTGGATGGGGCCCTGGGCAGCCTGGTCTAGTATTAAATGTGGAGGCTGGTGGCCCTGCCTGTGGCAGGGAGGTTGGAGCTTCATGATCATTGAGGTCCTTTCCAACCCTGGCCATTCTGTGATTCTGTGAATATACTGGGGAACAAATTGAAGAAATATTTTGCAAAAAGATTAGGCCTTATTCTTCTGAATTTTTACTCTTATGAAATATCCTTGTCTTCCCCAAGATGAAAAGAGTTCAGGTCAGCTGCGGAACTAAAAGCAGAAGCAGTAGAATAGCTCGCAGAAGAGAATGCTACTGCAGAAATTTCCCTTATAATTTTCTTCAGCCCCTTCTACCCGCCATCTGCTGCACTTTGACAGATCCTGCAGCACAAGCATTCACGCAGAGCAGCACTTCAATTTTCTCATCTTCTGCTGAAGAAGTATGAGGCCCTGACTCTGACTGTTTTTTGGCAGAGCAGTGAGAGCTCTCCTCACAGTAGCATGCTGACAGCAACTGGAGCTCAACAGCCCCATTTGTAGATGTGAAAAGACCAAACAAGTCTCCCTGCACTTTGCTTGGAAGCACCATTTTGAGTCTTTTGATACAGCCTATCCAATCAGTTCTGTCACCGCTGTGAGTATGTAGTTCTTATAATCTGTAATTTGTGCACTCCTTGCTGTTGTTCCTGCAGTTCCCTTGCAATACCCATAGATGGTAGCCACGGGTTATTTAGTCCCTACTAACTTCACTGAGATTTGGTCTTCGATTTGCTTAGAGGCGGATCAGATAGAGCAGCACCAGTCTGAGGAACTTTTACTCCAGATTTAATAGTTCCACTAATTCTAAATGCTTACAGCGGAAATATTCCAGTGGAAGGAAGTTACTTACACAGAGCTCAATTACAAGAATTTACTCACACCCCTTGTACTCTCTCTACCAAATGCTGAATCTTCCAAAATCAGATACCAAGCTGCATTCAGAAACTAGCACTAGTCCCACAGCATGAAAAGGGTGCTTACAGGAATGCAACTTTGCTGTACTGCTCCATTAAGTCCAACACCTTTGTTTAATCTTTCACTTTTCTCAAAATCTCACCACTGCAACCGTTGTTTATGAATCTCCATGCTTACTGATTACCATTATAGCATAACCAGATGGGGACATGAATCGTATAGGCCCTGCCAGGTGCTTTCTGAACACGCAGTTTTGTGAGGCTTACTCCAAAGTAACACAGGTAATCTGAAAGAGTTATTTCACTTCACTCTCTACCAGGAATCTACGAGGTGTTGTAGATATGGGTCACATAGCCCATATTACTGACTTAATACATGGTCAGCATTACGAGGTTCATAGAAGTTGCAGAGCTGAAACAGTCTACATGAAAGCATTTGTTCTCACTGATTACTGTTGTACACGGGTTAAATGCCACTGTTTTGCCCATTCCCACTGAAGTCACCGAGGCTGACCCGAGCTTCTAAATTTCTGACAGTTTTACAGGCATGGGGAAAGAGTGCACCAAACACTTGATCACTTGTGGTACCACGCTGCCTTTCTACAAGTCTGCTTGCTATATGCCTCCCCAGCAGAAGCTGGGCTCCAAGGGCACCAGGAAAAAGATCTCGTTCCAGAGAGAACATGTTAATCTGTATGCCAGTCTGACTACACTTTCCATCTGAAAAGGCAAAAATCCTGTACTGATCACTGACATGTAAAAAGGCACCACTGTGCGCTTTTCTTACCTCTTCACAAATTTGCTGGTGGCTGCTACTGGCTATTAGCACACAATAGTAGATACATCAGTGCTCTTATACAAGACATTTTCTGTTACCAGAGAAAACAGAATTTTCTGCTCTCAGCATTAGGAAAGTAACTTGTTACCTGTTGGTAGCTGGTCTGCCTTGTGACAACAAGATCAGTTTATATGAAGTACACACCTGGATCTATCAGAGTCTTTCATTTCACAAGACTCAGGGCTAAACAAGGGAACTCAAAACACAGTGAGTACAAGTAGTCTGTTATCATTGTGCAAGTTCATAGGTCAATTTTGGCATCTTTAGTTTTCATGCAGACTCATTGAAAAGCTGCAAATGTTCAACAGAACTAACAATAACATGCTAATGAAGTGCTCATCTGCACCTTAGGTAAATATTACATATCTATTCATCCATCTACCCATGGAAAAAAAAGGGGGGGAAAAAGCAGCATTTTCTCATCTTCAAATTCCCTCATTAATAAGTAAGAGAATTTAGAAATTGGGAGACAACTTTTCTTCATAACAGTTATTGTTATGGAGAGTTCTACTGAAATTGTCAACAACCTCCAGAGATCCTTTACTCCATTCTCACAGACAATTTGAGGGCTTTGGAATTGAGGGAGTAAGCAGAGAGGAAGAGCAACAGCCTCCCCCAGATAGCAGATGGGAAAGAGTGTCAGGAAGTATCTTTGGCCTTCATACCCTCCTGTTAGAGCTGATAGGTGCCACAAGCATGGCCTCTCCCACCTACTGCTCCAGACAGAGCTGGAGGAAGGAGAAGATCTAGCTCCTTGCATGGCACTAGCTTGAAGGAATCAGAAAAAGGAGTACAGAGGTTAAGGTGGGCATGGAGGCCATGGCTACATGTAGGGCACCTTTTCAGCTGCAAACATCAAGACAGTGCAGGCTTACCCCGTAGTTAGCACTGGGGAAACAAAGGGCTGACTATTTGTTGACAAGAGCCAAGAGCCTACCCATGAGAATCCCTCAATTCAGTTAAGTGGTTTAAAGTGTTTACTAAATATCCAGAGGAGGCAGCTGGAACCTGCAGGAGAGCAGCACCTGTGTAACAGCAGGTGCTTGCTTTTAAAGGTCAGCTGCAGGTAGATAAGCTCAGAAAGCCACGCTCTTGTCTGAAAATAAAGCAGTAGAACAAAGAATGAAGCTATTGTAATTTTAGCACTGATTTCTAGAGCAGTAGTCAAATACTTAGATCTTATAATTGGATTACTTGGCTTTTGAAATTCTTAGGAGACTCCATGTCCTGCAGCTGGCTCTGTGTGGGTAAAAGCTATTGCATTATGTAGCTCTCTGTAAAATCTTCAGGTAGCTCTTGCACCTACACAGGACATGGTAGCCTGACTTCAGCTGGGACCTAATCATAGAATGCTTACAAAGTACTTGTGCTTGTTAGTATTCACCTAGCCTAAGTAATGTTTATTATCTTTTACTGATGAATTAACAGCTGCATTAGTTACATTAGTAAACAAAAGACTACATATTAATTAATTATAACTTTCTCTATTGCTTTAGCAACCAACTTAACAGGCTAGCTAATGAAGAAACAGTTGTTTTAAAGTTTTTACTCCTTTAAAATTAAATCAAATCCAATGTTCTGTAAGGTTCTATAAGAAGTTGAAGGTTCTTGCAAGACAAGCACAAAAGCAACACAAGATATTTTTGCAGTCCTAACCGAATAATGGAGATTCAAAGCTTCATCATGAAACTCGATCAAGTCTTCAGTGACATTGCCCTTTTCAGGACAGAATCAGCATCAGTTAGAATCAGATTATGTCTTTCGTATTTGGGAAGTGTTGCAGACAATACTTGTCAGTCCTTCACTGTAAAATCTGAGCTTGATCCTTACTACACCTTAGTCTGGGCAGCCAGTTGCTGAGGCAGTGATCAAACGTATTGATTGAAACTTTGGCCATTATCCAATTAAGCTTAGATATATCCAGAAAATATGATAAAGCCTGAAAGAGAACATATTTCCTGTCGTGCATAAAGGTAATGACCAAGTTGGAATCATTTTCATGAGACACATGTATTTTATCTATATACAGAAGAAAGTAGCACTCCTTCACTTTTGGACACTCAGTCTCTCAGTTGTTTGATTTATTATCTTCAATCCCAATTAATTTGTATTTCTGCTGTTGTAATTAGTAAATTAATTTTCCTCCCCAAATGGTTGTTACTGTTAGCCTTTTTTTCCTTTCCCTCTTTGTTCCCCTTTCTCCCCCCACTTTTTTGGGGCCTATGGCCTGCTGTTCTCCTGTCACAAACACAGGTATATCTAGAGATAACCATGACATGTACTTTTCGGCTAACAAGAAGTTAAAGCTTGTTGTTGAGGGCACTACCCCAATGCCACTTCGAATACTAACAGATACACAGCATCAACCACCTCTTCAGGAAGTTTGTTCCAGTATTCGCAGTAAAATTTTTTCTTCTGTCCAACAGTGAAGCTTTGTGCTATTCCTATCCTGACATCAGTTCCCAGGGAGCAGAACCCAGCGCACCCCTCTGCTCTCCCTCCTCAGGGCATTGCAGAGAGCAGGGAGGTCTCCTCTCAGCCTCCAGCTCAGTCATCAGTTCTGTTGCCTCCTCTGGACACTTTCAAAACCTTTTTGTATTGTGAAGCCCAGAATTGCACACAGTATTCAAGGTAAGATCACTCCAACAATAAATATAGTTGGATATCACTGCTTATAACTGCCTGGCTGGGTTGTGTTCAGTGCCCTCAGTAAAGAGGTTTGCCCATTTGGCTGTCCAGGCACAGTGCTGGCTGATGCTGAGCTGCTGTCCCCGGTACACCCAGATCCCTTCTGAGCTGCTCTACAGCCACTCATCTCCTATCTGTGCCTGTGTCCTGCAAAATCTGTCCCAAATGCAGTACTCAGAATTTTCCTGTGTTGAACTTCACGCTGCCACTGGCTGCCCAATGTTCCAATCTATCTAGGTCCCTCTTCAAGGTCTCTTATCTCTCCAGTCAGCAACAGCTCCTAGTTTAGTGCCCCTGGCAAAATCCGGCATCCAGGTCACTGATAAAAATATTGAACAGGATTGGCCCTGGAAGGTACAGCTGGTGGCTGTCTGCCTGACAGATGTTTCTTCATTTACTACCATTGGTTCTCTACTATTCAGTCAGTTCATCACCCAGATCATGTGAACCTGTTTGTCTCACAGCTTTACAATTTGTCCAGTGGATGGTGTGAGGGACAGTATCAAATGCCTTGCTGAAATTCCAAAAGATTACATCCTATACCTTACCTGCAACCACCAAGAAGGTGATCTTCGTATGGAAAATCAAATTACTAAGGCAGGACTATTCCTTGAGAAAAACACGTGCATTGTGCTTGAAAATATCCTTGTCATTAATTGCCTAGCAATATCCCCCAAGACAATCTTCTTTGTAACTTCTACAGGCACTGAAGTTGTCTGCGTTACCTGGGTCTTCTTTCATGCCCTTATTATATGACGGGTATGATGCTGGTTAGCTTCCAGTCAACAGTGACTTTTATAGATCTTTATGAGTTGTTGAAAGGGGTCCATTGACTCCTTCAGAACTGTGATGTGAATCTTGTCTGAACCTAAGGTCATTCATCTGATACAGCTGTTCCCTAACAATTCCAGGGATCACAAGTGGCAAGTCACTGTTCCTCCAGTCATGGTTCTCTAGCTCCAAGCTACAATAACAGGAGGAGATGTTCAGATACTGGAGGAAAGCCTTACTATCCAGAGGAAATTTGACAGGTAGTAGAGAATGGTTGACGAAAACAACATGGAGTTCAACAAAGTCAAATACAAATGTGAATGCATTTCTTCAGTGTAGGCAATAAAATTTCTAGCATAAAGCTACCACTTAGCAAAAGTATAATGCAACAAGATCCTGATCCTTAATTGAAGAATACTTTTGATTATAGTTCCAGCTGGCTTATTTTTTATGAAGCACATAATCAAGGAAGAGAAGTTTTATATGAACTCATGATAATATTCACTTAGAAAGGACAGCTTCATCTAGTTCACCATTGTGAATTATCACAGTTTAATTAAATTCTGGTCAAAAGTAGCTATTATTCAAGTAAATTAAAGAGTAGGTCTAAACATCATTTTTTGTCCCAGTAAGATGATTCATTTCATCTACGAGAAAGATGTCCTGTTAAACAATAGTGGCTCATGTGCAGCAATCCCACCTGTATATCAAGGATATTATTATGCTGGGAAGCAAAGCAAAGAAAAGCTTGCTTTTAAAGCCTCAACACGTATGCACACAGAACAAAGAAGGCAATGACCTTCAATAAATCTCTGTACAAAAGAAACATCCATGACCAAAGAAATACTGTTAAACAGTTTTACTAAGTTCTCCTATGAACTCTTCCTTCAAGTGGTAAGCTTTATCACTGACTGAAGGAAATAAGATTGCCTCTTTGAATGTTCCACCTGGCAAAAAGTAAAATGTTGTTTTGAGCTCTGCATAAGCTCTGGGCATGGGTGTTCTCTAACATCTTTTGTATGTGACCTATCAGGGCCCCATTTTTCCCCTTCACAGTCAATACCTGACAAGGAACTTCCTCCTAAAAATTACAGAACTTTCTTTACAACAGTGATGTGTGCACAGACAAATGCCCTTATTTTTTATTGCATAAATATCTACTCTATAGTGTGCACAAGGTACTCTTCCTTTTTGCTATAGAGTAAGTTTTTAACATCCAGTTCTTTCCCCTTTCCATTTATGCAGGAGCAGAGAACACAGTCTCTCTCACGTGATTTCTATTACTGACCAGAAAGTCATTTTTGTTTTGCTATTGCTGGCTGCTTTAGTTGAAGTGCTTGGAGAACTCCTGCACAGCACTCCACAAAAATGAAAGCACATGTCACTGTTATCCCTTCTGCACTCATAAACAGACATGTCCTCCTTCTGTCTCCCCGGGTCTGCAGGCAGTCTAGAAAATACTGTCATGGGAACACTTATTTTCTCTGCTCACCATCAGCTTCAGCATTCCTGTTTCTATGTTTTGTCTTTGCTTACAACTTTGTTTTAACAAATGTAGATTCAAGTGCTGTGATGGAAGGAGCCCAAGAGCTTTTAGTGTACCTACAAGAAGCAAGACAGAAAATCCTCTTCTGCAAAATAATAAATTCCCTCAATACCCAGCACCTCGCACACATGATGCTCTTTGCTTATTAAAGGACTAATACAGCTTTCTAGCAGCATAGCCTTTACGTTAATTTCTTAGGAAGTACAAGGTGAGACTATCTGACTGCAGCAAGAGTTTAAAAATTATTTTTTGGAATTGCATTCTGCTTGTCTTTCAAATGCAAAGAAAATGTAGCAGTCCATACCTTCCACCAGCTCCTTATTATAAAGCTTCACCCCCTCAGTTTATTCAGAAATGGCAATTTCTAAGTCTAGCCTACTAGTTAGATAGCCAAAAAGCCAGAATCATGGCTGAGCAGGCCAGCTGAATTCATTTGAATGGTGTTTCTCTGAAAATCAGATGGGAAAAGATTATTAATAATCTCAACTCATCAGTCTGGCTATTTTAAGGCATGATTGCTTCCTTGTCACTATAACAACAGTTCTGTGTTGCAAGAGATCTGTGTTGTTCTAAGCACAAATACAAACTCTTATTTACTATTTGCCTATCTCCAGGAGACAATCTGGTTCTTTGCTTTAGGTGAATGCCACCAACCATCAGTAAAAGTATACATACTCAGAGGTTGATGTAGGTGCAAATATCTCCCTTACCCACATTTAGTCCTCTGCTGTAGTTTCTGATGCAATAGGATGAGAACTCCCTTCATTTCAGTTAAACTATTTCAGAAAAATAAAGGTACCAAGGACTATTGTTCAAATAAGGTAGAGTGGATCATTTTTGGACTACTTGCATCTCTGCAAACAGGAAAGTACATTCTAAGTAATATCCACTCTAAAGAAAAGAATTTACAAGTACGTACAAACAAAAGTAAAATGACAGAAACTTTAGGAATTTGCATGAGAAAAACAATCTGTGCTCCTATGAGTCAGGAATTAGAAATACAAATTTAGGAAAAGAAATTTGAGCTAGATGCTATTGCTCAACTACAGTGGTATGATTCACATGTCTGGATATTAAACTCTTCGGTTATAGACTGCAGCAAGAGTTTAAAAATTATTTATTTTAAATAAACTCAGTAACAGTAGTACTGTCACCTTAAGAAAGACAGCAGAGTTATTACATGGCTTAGATCTATAAACAAGTCAGAGAGACAGGACCTTGATTGTATGCTATTCATATATTAAATTATCATAATAAATCACAAAATGGAATGCTGCAAAGACAGTATAATAGACTACTGAATATTATGAGAAAATAGCAGTCCCCCAGTTGCTAAAATGTCAGAAAAAAAGGTGTCCATCTACAGAACGCCAATATAGAAAACCTGGGTGCTGTGCTATATTTAAGATGAAACAGATGTAATTTAACTTATGCCTGTGCCATGTAGAAATAGAATACATTTCTGATTAATATGCAGGCTAGGTTCTTGAAAAGATTGAGTCACTGAAAGCAGAAGACAAAAGACAGAATGGAAAGAGATATTTAAATAGAAAGAATTGGAAGGAATTACCTTGGAATGATCTTGCGTGGTCTAAGGATGTGACAATCATGTTTGTGAATTAATTGAGCTTACTTCACCAGGATGTCTACTTCACATATTCCATATATTTATTATATGCCTCAAAATATATGAAGATTTCTGCCAGTCTGATAGAGGGAAAAACATTTCTTAACTCCTCAGTTAGACATGCATTTAATTTTGAGTATTTGAGAAAATAGTTGTCATAGAATCATAGAATGGTTTATGTTGGAACTAACTTGAAAGGCTATCCTGTTCCAACAAACTGCTGTGGACAGAGAGAACTTCCATTAGATCATGTTGCTCAAAGCTCCATCCAACCTGGCCTTGAACACCTCCAAGGATGGTGCTGCCACAGCTTCTCTGGGCAGCCTGTTCAGATGTGCCTCAGTGCCTCAGAGTGAAGAATTTTTTCCTAACATCTGATCTAATCTACACTTACTCTTTAAACACTTATCCTCTTTTCTATCATTCTACTCTTTTATAAAGAATCTCTCCCCATTTTGCCTTAGACCCCTTACTAGGCACTGAAAGGCATCAATTCTGAACTTCTCCAGGCTGAACAAGCCCAAATCCCTCAACCTTCCTTCTTAAGAAAGATTTTCCAGTCTTTTGAGCATCTTCATGGCCTTCTCTGGATCCTCTCCAAAAGCTCCACATCCTTCATGTGTTAGAGACAATACTGTAGATGGGCCCTCACAGGGGCAGAGCAGAGGAATCAATTCCCACTCCCTGTCGGCCACCACTCTTCTGATGCAGCCCAGTTGGTCTTTTGGGCTGCAGGCTCACAGTGTTGGTTTTTTTTATCTACTACAACCTCCAATTCCTTTTCCACAGGGCTGCTCTTTATTCGTTTTTCATCCTACCCGGATTCATGTTTGAGATTGCTCTGATCCAGATACAAAACCTTGCACTTGGCCCTGTTGAATTTAATGAGGTTGGCATTGGCTCTTCTCTCCAACCTGTCCAGGTTTCTCTGGTGGCATCCCTTCCCTTCACTGTGTCACCCTCATCACACAGCTTGCTACAGGTGCATTCAATCCCACTGATCATGCCACTAACAGACTGTAATTGGTACAGTACCAGTACCAATTCAGACCCCTGAGGAACTCAGCTCATAATTGGTCTCCACCTGGATGTTGAGCTATATTAATCATCTGTAAGACCAGTAGTACTGTCACTTTGCAATATTCTTCCTGTAGTTGTAAATTGTCATTGAGAATTTACAGAATGCCATCTCAGTAAAAAATGACAGAATAAAATTTCTCTTGAATCACAGAGTGACCAGTAGTATTCCTGTAGCCCAGGGGTTCTACCCTTTGACTGAAAAATCAGAACAAATATTGAATAGGAATCCTGTGGGATATCAGGAAAAAAAAAAAAAAAAAAAAAAAAAAAAAAAAAAAAAGTGAAAGGTAATTGGAAATTGGCGAAGAAGGCTTTCTTAGATATCTATTTCAGACTGAAAATCCTTGATAATTAACGGAGTTGTCCATAACTACAGTATTCATTTGAAGATGAATGCAGACATTTGTAATAACTGAGAATGAGTGTATAAAAGGAAAGCATCATTCCATCAAGAAGATCAACACTGGATGAAAAAATAGAAAAACAAAAGAGAAAGTTAAATAAATAACTGGAGCTTCACATCCAGTAAAATGAAAGATGATTTCATGGAATTAGATGAACGTACAAAAGAAAAATTCTTGGAAAATAGTAACTAAAATATTAAAACTATTTAGTGTGTTAACTGCTGATGCCAAAGATGTAAGCACTTATGTAACAATGATCAGTACTGGTGTTGGAATGGAGCTGAATAACAAAATAGATCATTTTTCAAAGAAAATTACATAATTTTATTCCAGAATGGATAGAGTGTGTCTTGAAAACTAATCTCAACCACAATTAACACTGGAAAACAGTTAAGGAGAGCTATCAGTGAGGTATTACAGCACAACTAACAAAGCAGTCTTGGCTAAGGAAAGCCCTTGGTTGCTACTGTATTACAAAAAGTATCCGTGAAGGGGAAATCTTAATTTCTAATGAGTCAGTTTAATTTGACAGACAATTGATGCAAGCTTCAAAATTTGAGGAAAACATTGAAGAACTTAGCAATAACTGCAGCTATCACTATGACTCATTGGACAAGTAAATGAGATGCATATTGATTAGTTAAACTAATGGCTAAAATAATAGTTAAACCTCTAACACCACGTTCATTTTAGGAACATGATTTTGAACGACGCTAAATGCTGTGTCACAGACCCAGATACACAGGATGCAGTACAGAATGTTATGGGAGGGGATTGCAACCTGAAGAGCAGAAATACGAACAAGCGTATTTAAACATATCCTGCCTGGGCAAGAAACTAAACACAATTCTCAGATTCACCAGAAGGAAACCTGAAGGTGGGAGTAGGGAAGGAACTTCATTATAAGGATTACACATCTTCTCATTGGAATCATTTTAATAGATCTCGTCATTTTAAGAAAGGAACTCAGAACTTGGAAATTGTTCAGACAGACCTGCATACTGTTTCAAGGAATTATGTTGAAAGGCTGAGGAAGCTCACATAATTTTGTGTGTTCAAAAGAAGTCGTAAAATAGTTGGGGCAGAAAACTTTCCAGAATAGCCAAGGATCAATGAGAGAGAGAATGATCCATCATGAACAGCGCAACAATCTGGGCTTGTTGAATATGGGGAATGATTAGAACTTCTGGTTTGTGAAAATGGAATTTTTGAAGCACTGACTGATTTCTTAACTTCTTTTGAAAAAACTAAAAGCAGCTACAGCATTTTGTCCAGAACTAATCAGAAGGCAAATTCTTTATACTCTGGATAAATATGAAAGGAAGAAATTTCTGACAGTGAGTGCTCCTTTAGCTTAGGGAAAAGTGTGTGTTTTAATAAGTAAATAAATAAATAAATTTCACCTTAGTTTTGAAAACAAGCAAGCAAACAAAAGCAGGAAATGCCATCAGTCCTCTGTCTTACGAAAAAATTCTTGTTATACATCTTGACAAATGTAAAAGAAATACAGAGAACCACTACAGTATAACAAAAACATGTATATGTCATTGGTATCAAACCCAGAATGCTCTTTAAACAAACCAGAAGTAGTTACAAATGCTCAACTTTCAGTCAACTGAGGCCTGTCATTAATAAAAACCATGTTTGCTTTGTTATGTCACGAAGAAAGTCCTGCTACAGTCCAAGTGATGGCAAAAACATCCCACCCAGCCTGTATCATTATTTCACTGACTTTTGGTGAGGTGAATTTACTAACATTCTTTTAAACTTCTTAATTTTCCCTAGAGCTGAATGAGAATGACAATAGCAAAAGAAATACAAAAACAAGCAAGAGAAATATGAAGTCCTTTGGTTTATAACTTGTGGAGAAGCCCTAGGATCTCAGATTTGCAGTCAGATGACTGGAAACATAAGTAATCATAATCCATGGAGGGAAAACATAGGAGAAAGCAGTCTTTTGTGGATGTTGAAATGGAAAATCTTGTAAGAAATGCTTTCTTTCATGAATCTTGGGATCTGAAAGCAGAGTCAGAAAAGAGCGTTCTGAATTTGCTGGTGTATGTCTGAAGCTGAAGAAAAATGATTATCATTTTGATGATCATTTTATGCAAGCAGTGAAAGTATTGTGAGTCTGTATTCTCAGTACTACTAATCAGCACAAAACAGAATTTTGGTTTATCTATAGGCTTTTGTTTTTCATATACAGAATTATTTGGCTTATGCAATTGTTTTTTTCAACTCAGAGAATATTACTTCTTTGTATTTAAAGTGAACTATCATTATAATGAATTGGCCATGTAGCTGCATGAAAAAAATCTGAACTCATAGCACCACTTCTTTCAAAACAAAAATAAAGATGCTCAGGAAAATAAGGCCATATTGGAGTGATGTAGAATTGGATTCTTACATCAGATACAATGGTAAAAAAAATCAGGAACCCAGGAGCTAAAGGCAGCATTCAGCTTACTGTCTTTTCTTTCAGAGGAATTCATGTACTTTGTGAATCTGCTTGAATTGCTTTCTTGAAAAATACTGCTGCAGAATTGCCAATTACATTTGCAAGAAGCTTAAAAAAAAGAAGTAATATATGATGGATTTTGCTATGGGACATATGTTATCCGTTATTATTTATCAGAATTAATGTACTGTGAAACACAATAAATTTCATAACTGAAGGATGCAGTAGAAATTTGAAGTACATATGCCTAATTTCACTTGGAATGGGATGTTACATGGCCATTCATAGAGTTGGCTGGAATATACTTTGAGACATTTTTTATTATAAATCTTTATGTAACTAAAATACAAAAAAGCCTTTTCCAAAATTTGTAGAGGACCGGCAAAATAATTAATAAATAAATAATTGATCAATGCACAGGTTTATCAGTTGTTTGAGTGCAATCACATGTATCATCTGATCCTAAGTGCATGGAATATACAAATTTCTTGACCACATCTATATCTGTGTAGCCCATTAGCACTTGTAGTCATCTTATATGAGTCCACTTAGATTTAATTTCAAAATAACTTTTGTAGTCTTATGAGTCACCAGAATAAGCACACAATGCTTTCTAAACATACCTAAAGTGGGCTTGCTCCCACTGTCTGCTACAATGAGCCTATGATGATGTTAGCTCTGTCACTCTGACTACACAAACAAAAGAACAAAATTTCTTCCTGAAAACTGTTTCCTGTTGGAATTCACAGACTGAGACTGTGCAATATTTTAGTGCTGGCTGCAAACTGTAGTTTGTTTTTCTTTTGTTAAAAAAATGCCGTAATTGCTGTTTAGCCTTTTTTGGGGTGTGTGTAATTGTGGTTTCTTTCTTAGTAGCTGTACTGCCTTATACTACTGCCCATTCTCTATCCCATGTGAAAAAACGCATCTGTGATCTTTTTTTTACTTCTTCTATATCATGGTCTATCAGATAAGCAATAGAAGGGAAGAAGACGTACATTTTTAAAAGCCATGAAAATGCTCATTAGTAAACTTTTAAAATGAGATAACAGAATGGTTTTCCTGTGTAGGAAATACCTAAAAGAATCCAGGAAAAATTATCCGCTGAGAGTGCAATCACATGGTTCCCAAAGGGAAGGAAAAAGCCTGGTTGTTTAAGGTCACAGTTCAAGGGACAGAGCACTTGATGTCTGTAACCCATCAAAGCTGAGTGCTTGAACTGAGCTTGTAAGACATTTTAAAATTATAACACAATGGCAAGGTATGATTGCCTGATGGAGCCACAAGACAATTTAAAGTAGCCCAACACTTTGTCAAACTCTTCCCTGGGCAAATAAAATTGTAAGTAACGTAGTAGTTATTTTCATAATCAAGGTTTTCAAATGTTAACTATGATATACCATTGTAAGGCATAACTTAAGTGGTTGTGACAGCTCACTTAAAGTAGGGACATTCATATCCACTATTCTAAATGCAGATTTTTATGGAAATAGTTTCAAGAAGAAACTGTCCTAAGACTTAGCAATATGTTTTTTGTTATTATTTTTGTTTGGTTTTTCTTTTTAAATAAAACAGGCAGTTGAAGAACATGCTTGGAAAAAATATAGTTTATATTTCCCATGATTTTCTTGGTGTGAATTTTGAATGGTGAAGACACTGTTGACACTAAAGCTTGGTTTGACCATGTATTACAAACTTATGAACTCTTGAACAATGATTAAATGCTTTATATGAATTTTGTTCAATAAGAATTGACATTTCCATTGGAAATTAACCAATAATCATGTTTAGTCAGCTGGTAGGCAGAAACACATTTCTAAAGAGTTCACTCGCATGGTTTTTACTGGATCATGGATCCATCATCTCTGTTTTTGGAAGTCTTCAAATACAAAGTAGAAGGCCTGGGAAGACCTCTATTCACAAACCAATCTCATTTCTAGTCTCATTGCAATGATCATTTCAAAGGTTTGTTACCTTTAAAAGCTAACATTCAATCCATGCTTATTTCATTACTCTATCCTGATTACCAACACCTTGTAACTCAGAGGCAAGATTAATATATTTGATTCCACTTCCTTTCTCAACCCACTAGAATGTTAACCAAAGACACTCAGAGCAGAGAAGGAAACAAGGAAACGAGTGGAGCAAGAAGTCCAATGCAGGCAGCATCTCAGCCAACATCTCAGGCCCCACAGTCAACATCTCTCAGCCTAATGGCTTAATAGAGACGTGTCCTTTGTCACATACCTGACTGCTTCCATTTTCTTTGTGTGTCTGTAAGGAATTATTGAGGAGGAAAATCAATTGATCAATCAGAAAACGAGAAACAAAAACACAACACAACTGCAATGTCAGCAATTGAAATGAGGTATGCTAAAGAGTTGACAGTTTTTGATTTTTTTCCTAGAAGAGTTGTGAAGAAGGTTAATCTCTGCAAGATTTGTTTTCATAACCTTCCACCCTAATCTAGCTGCACCTTTTTCTCCCTAAACCACATTATGAGTCCAATGGTTAGAATAGCTCACAACACATGGCACAACAACCGATTCACATCTCTTCCCTTTATGTTAAAGGAAGGTTCTGATGTCTGATTTGTTAGATCAGTGACCTACATTTTCAACTGTATAGTATTCCATGGAGGGCCAATCCTAGCCTGCCTCACCAAAGGGGCAGCAAAATAAAAGTCTGAAGCAAAGAGGAAGAAATTCAATAGGGTATGAGAGAAACAGACATTCCAGCCATAAAATACTCAGATTCCACAGCCCTGTCAGAAAGCTTCGTTATCACCAGTGCATGGTGACAACATCGTGGTGACACTGACAGCAGTGCACTCAAACATGTATGAATATGTAACTGAGGAGCTGACCCTGAGGAGCTTCCTTGTAGGGGGAAAAGATACATATTTGAGGAAAGAATGGGGTGTAGGCCTCAGATCAACCATTTCTGTTCCTTCGTTTCAGCTCAACATGGTTTTCATGCTCAGTAGTTCCTCTATCTTTACCTCTGACCTTTGAGACTAAAATCACAGTTGTTTAGGTACAGGAATTAGAAAATGATTAAGGCAGAACATTTTTAACAATGAATAGAGAACATAGCAGCACAAAAGAGGAGGAGTTTATCTAGAAAGAAAATAATCAAACATCCAGAAATAGCTTCCAGACAGTTTAATTTTATACAGGAGGACTACTGGTACAATGTCTGTATCTCAATGCATATTGTTTAATACACACCACTAAATGAATGCTGATAACTTCTACCCTGTCAGAACAAATAGGAAAGCCTATCTTGCAAGACTAATTAGCTATATTGTTCTTCTTTATTATGTTTTCTGCAGGTGTTGTTGGCAGCTTTGCCTATTCTTAGAGGAAAATTTCCAAAAGTCACTCTTTCCCTGCCAGCACAATGTTTATATTCATGCTACAACTTGTTGGCATATAATACTGAGCACTATGAATGATTATGTTCTGGTACATTTTTTCTTAATGAATGGAACACATTCACAGAGGATTAATACTGGCCTTTAATTCTTGTCCCAAAGTTATTTCTAATTTTTAATTGTGCAAAATACAGAAATTTGAGTTCTTACAACAAGATTCTTCTTTTTTATTGTTACTATTAACTGTGTAAAAAGATACAAATTTGATATAAGCCATCTTTATAATCAGTGATGTATCCATCTACAGAGGAATATAAGGTAAATTCTCTTCAGGCAGCTCCTGTGCCACTACTCTGCTAGTAGGAGGCACAACAAGTCCAGGGTATCTGTTAGATTGCTGAATCTAAAGAGATGCCAGCTCACTAATAGCTGGGTAATGCATGAAAAGAGAAAAGGGTAATAGCATAAAAATTGTATTTATTATCTTGTGATGAGACTGGCTTTGGTTCTTGAGAATCCATAATTTTGTAGGTAAATTCTCAGTGAATGGCTATAAATTGAAAGAGAAATAACTTCAAAATTTGTGTTCAGGGGGCAGATTCCATGAAATTCAGCTTGTTATTTTCAGTAGATGGGAGGAGTGATTAGCAAAACCACTTCTCCTGAAGTTCAATCACTGAAGCATTAATATTATAGTGATCAAAGTAGGCTCTGCAATATTTAAGCACTTAGTAACAAAGATAGTATATTCTCAACCCAGTCTGAAGTATAGCTGTACATTATCTTAGCAAACACATTTTTAGTTTGAATTCTTCAGTTCCATACCTTACATGAGAGCAATAATCAACACTGCCTCTCTAATTCTGTAGTGTAATACTTTGATGTAGTATCGCAGGAAGTGATACTACATCAAAGAAAATCAGATAATCTGTATGATGATTCAAAAGTACATGAACAAAGATAAAGTAGCTAGTGATGTCCTCCTTATCCACTTCCTGTGTAACTATCTTAACAGCCCCTAAGCTGAAAATGGCATTTGGGTATGAAAACGTATTGAAGCAATTGCTGCCTTTCAAGTGCACATACAGTTGTATTAAGCCACACCATGTTTTCCTGGTAACTCAGAGACTATTCTGCTCTGTCATAAACTCTTCCCTTAGAATCCAGCAGAAATTGATGACATAAACATATCCTTATCCCAAACGCTTGGTTGTGTGTGATTTAACCTTTAACTCCTGCTTGTTGTTATAGGTGAGATGTCAAATATTTCTTGCAAGCCTTTGGCAAGGCTTTGAGTATGTTTTCATCACTCTTCCCCTAAGTAACATAGGCTGTGGCAGAAGAGACATGCCACTGAGGTCTCCCTTCCCCCATCCCTCTGTCTGCTTCCTCCAAGCTCAAACAGGAAAGCGCGGACAATGCAGAGGGACCAGCCATGGGTGCACAGTAAATCTGTAATTACTTGAAATGTCACTTCCTGTTTTTGCAGCCTACAGAAGAATAAATACACTTCTGGGCTGCACTGCCAAGTGGGGGGCAGGGGGCTGCAGTAACACAGAACTTCATTGCTCAGCCACACACCCTGACACTTCCAGGAGTGACAAGATGCTTTATCCTGGAGGCAGATAAATGTTATTCAGAATGTGCCAATGGGACTTTTAATGCAACAAACACCATTACCTCTACCTTAGAAAAAATGTGCTTTGACAGGGCAGTAGTTTATACACATATTAGAAGACGATTTTCACTGATTGTACAGAGTTTAATTTGTTAGAAGTCTTGCACCTGGCAATCTCTGCCATGTTGCCTTACAGACATCTGAGCAGCTCTTTCCAGAAGATCCTGCTGAAAAATAACTCTCTCACAGCATTCACCTTAATGTCTTGGATTTGTCTTTTCCAGCTTTAGGTTTATCACAAGAATGATAGATTGAAAAGTGATTGACTGTAGGCTGTGTAAGGGACAGCAATGGGTTAAATCAAAACTAGCTTAATAGAAAGCTACTTATAAAACTGTGCTGTCAGTATAAAGGATATTTCAGTTCTGTAAGCTGTGTCCAAGCTGTTGAATAAGAATGTGCAGTAAGTTTTGGCATCACATGAATGCTTTTCCAGCTCCATGTGTTCATAGACCAAGTTTTGCTCATTAGAAGAACGCAGAAGAAAGCTCTGAAATACTTCTTCACACTGCTATGAAATACAGCAAGTTGAGTTTCCACTTCCAGCTGACTGTGCCTTGCCAGGCTCAGATATACTTGATTCATGCAGCATTGCATGCACACTTAGTTTCAATTAATGATCTGATAATCTCAGATCAGGCATAAGGACTGGACAATAGGGGAAAGCCAGGACTACTGTTTTAGAAAGGCTGACAGTGGAAAATGTACTGTCAAAGTAAGCAGATCTTGAATAATGTCAGGAACATTTCTGCAGAATGAGCATGTGTCACTCATTGCCTAAAGTGCTAGAAAACTGAGACAAAAAAATTGCATAAAATTCTGTAGAAGTATTTAAAAGTATGGTTGTTAAAAATGAGGTTGTTCCTGGAGAACCCCATTGAACTCAGCAATTCACCAGAATGCTCAATTGTTGCTGTTTTCCTTCTTTCCTTTCACAATTTGTTCTCGTTCCTTTCACCTAAATAATGATTAAGGAAGGAAAAAAGATACAGCGTTGATATGAAAAATCCTAATGAAATGCTTTTGTTGGAATATAGTTGCTTTGTGATATCTGAACATGGAACAAAACCAGTTTGATTATAGTTCCATTGGAAATCAAACAGAAATGAGATTCCTTCTCATGGGCCAGTGCCCAGAGCACACCCCAGCTCCTTCCAGCTCACCTGCCCTCTTCATGAACAACCAGCCTAGGGTCTTGCCAAGGCTTCAGTGCTGTCAGATTCTCAAGAAATGTTCAACCTCCCCAGGAGCATCCTGAATGTCTGCGTAGCAGTGAGCTGGGTGCCAAAGGGTGGTGAGGCAGGCGGGGCAGTGACCTTCTAAGAGCCCATCCTACAGGCCCCAGACAGAACAAGCTGGGAGGAGCTGTGTGTTCACGAGAGTGAAGCCTCCAAACACAGATCTCCTTCTATAATGCTGTTTTCCTCAGCTGACTGTTTTTGCAGGCAACTGGGACTTCAGTGTCCTCATCTCAGGGACTGCCAGGGGGAAATGGCACAGAAGCCCAGGACTCTTTTTCCCTTGCTGAGAGCTTCAGCATTTCTCATTTTTAGTCCTTGCTTGAATGAATCCTCCACACCACAAGTGTCTTTAGAGAAAACTTTACATTATACAATTGCTGCAAAAATGGTGAGGCTGGTTGGAAATGGAACCACAATCCACATTTTTTACTCACAATTGCACTTTATATTTTCTATCAAATGATCATGTTTTATTACACATTTTTAGATAAAGGGTTAATTCATTCTACCTGTAAACCTCTGACATTATTAGGAGTAAGTACCTGAATAAGGCTGTTTTCTGTAGAATAGATTTTCATGTTTCAAATATATCCTATCTGATGATTTAGGGTGAATAAAGTCCTGCTTATATTGCTACTCAGCCTGTGACCACAACCATAATAATGAGAGCAAACGTGACTCCACCAGAAAATCCGGAATATTTTCTGCTTTTGCAATTCAAAGCAGTCACTTTGGAAGACAAATGGAAGTCCTAGGGACACACAGATGGCTCTTTTTTCAAAAATGGCATAAGTTTTCAAGAACCTCAATTCCTGCTAAAAATGTTAGAACAGTTTTTGGAAGCCTGTAGTGTTCCTGCCAGCTCACCTCTTGATTCTGGGTTTTGAGACTCCACATTGTAGCTGGTAGCATAGAAAACCATAAGATTACCAAAGTAAATTTGAACCATCATCATTTTAGAAGTGTCTACTTTCCATCACAGGAACTTTCAGAAATGCAAGCTGACCCCTTCAAACTCCAAGGAAGTCTATGGAATTGTTGCTGCTAAGGAAAAACAAACAAACAAACACAAATAAACAATAATAAAACAAAACAAAAAAAAAAAACCTGCATATGATACATTGATAACTAGGCACCCAACCTGGACAAGTGGAGTTCAATCATCTCCCCATGTTGTTCCACATAAAAACCAGGACAATCATGGAATTAATCACTCATTTGTCATTTTGTTGGCTGTCTAAAATAAATTATTTATCTCCAGGGAGAACACTGATTTTTAAGAAAAGCTGATTGGCGAAGTACTTGTATATGTTAGATAGTGAAGCAAGAAACTGTTTTTTTCCTCTGATTCTTGCTACTTTTAGAACAGATGTACAAATGCCTGAAACCTCATGGAAAACAATTATACAGGATTATAGAATGTCTCAGATTGGAGAAGACCTTAAAGACTACCTTGTTATGATCCTTTTGCATGAGCAGAGTTGAAATACTACAGTGATATAACATAACAGGGAGGAGATAATCCAATTCACTAAGTTTAACAGTCTGCAAACTTATGTGGACAGCAACGTGGAGCAGAACAGTAATAGTTACCAACTAAATGCTTTGCACGTGTACACAAAAAGGGGCTGGCTGGATCCTGCCTTGATGTTACTTAACTGTTTACACAGCTACAATGACTACACTTCTTTGTTTTTCTAGGTGCACTACTTTGTTGACGCTCTTGATAGTAAAAAATGTATTAAGGAAGAAAGAGGTCACATAAGGCTAACTTTGAAGTTGGAAATGTCCCACACAGTAACAAGTATCTCTGCCAGCATGTTGCAGTAGCTCCATAGTAGAAGTAAATATTACGAACATGTAGTACTTAACAGAGCTCCATCTGCTCTGTAGAAGAAGAAAGAACACCTCTTTTTCTTGAAAATATTTTGTTTTGTGTAGATATGAAACTGATTTATTTGAAAAATCACATCCTCTGCAGTTCTTTAGTTAGCTGTCACAGCTTTATTGAGTCACCGTGGAAGCAGGGCTAAAAGTTGTGCTTTGCACTGTACTGCAATCAAAAAAATTACGCGATTGATGTAAGACCATGCAGTGCACACCTAGGGACTAAAAGCATGGTTCATGTTACTCATATTCAGATGCAGATCTTGTACTAGACCAGGTTGCCCAAAGCTCCATTCAACCTGGGTTTGAACACCTTTAGGGATGGAGCATCCACAGCCTCTCTGGGCAGCCTGTTCCAGCATTTCACCACCTCTCTGTAAAGAACTTCCCTCTGACATTCAATCTAAACCTTCCCTCCTTGAGCTTAAAACCATTCCCCCTTGTCCTATCATTAGCTAACTCTTCTCTTTGTTTCCATTTCCTTTTGACAAGAATAATGTCTTCATTATGAAAAACATTCAAAAGTAAAGGAATGTGAAAAATATGCTGCTCAAATCTGCTTTTAATAAATCAGTCTTAAATTCAAGTCCAGCTACACTGCTGTTTATGGAATGGAGTTAATTGTATCAAATGAGTATTTTTATAAACAACTGTCAATTGTGGGAAATAACATAACTTGTAAAATGAAACTTGTTTGTCATTAGTTCATAAAAGTAAAAGTGATTGGAAATGATACCATCAGCAGTATGATCAAACTCATGATGAAAGATTGCCATTCTGTTCCTGGGATACGGCTTGTCTACTTTGCAATATTTTTCACGCAAAGGAATTGAAATGCAAACTCCATTCAGAATTCTATATAAAGTGAAAGACCTTATTACTTTGTTTGGACTACTGGCTGGGTGATCCTATGGTCCATATTTCGTTCAACAACTTACTTCCATTGAAAAGCATGCAATAAAACAGGAGTCATCAGTTAAGAAATGGTCTGAAAAGTTCCTGGCTAGACAAAGTAGGAGGAAGCCTTCATGTAATGGCTCAACATGGCTCAGCTGAAATCACCAGCTAAAAACCTTTACATCTTCAAAAGAATTTAAAACAAATATCTCTGAACATAAGTCATTTATGCAGGTTCTAATAAATGTAAACTTTCTCAGAATATGAACCTTATTATGTGTTTGTAATAAACTGATTAACTCCTAGAGTTAATAGAGTTGCATGTTTTTTTCCAGATATGACAACTAGCTGCTGCTCTATCGTGGTCACCTGAAAGTGATGAATCTTCACCCAGCCAAACTATGAAGTTGCAGTGCTTGTTAGTTTATGCTTATACCTTTCAATGGAGGCTTATTTAGGGAAAACTACACATTTTGCCCTTGTGTTTCTTCAGTTCTGTCTCTGAATCTCACTTCAGCAAACATTCAGGTCACAGTGACTTGCAGTCTACTACTAGCAATGAATGTCAAAATGCCTCTGAAATGGATGCGGTTTCCTGGGCTTACCATTGCTTTAAAAACATGTTCAGATCAGTAAGGAGAGGTGGTCTTCTGTAACAGACAGAAAAGATTTTAAAATACATATTCTATTTATTGTACATTTTATTTTCTCAGTTCTGGCATTGGTAATATTCTTCAGGAAACTAAATGATGTCATTTCCTTTCAACAGGCAAGTTACATAAATGCTGGAATACAGCCACTTCAAACAGCCTTCAAACAGATGGCCATGTGTATAAATGCCAGAAAGTGAGAGCAGCCACTTGCAGTAAAAAATGTTACCCCACACATGGTATAATGTTTATTTTATAGCTTCTCTCATGGACTTACATGGCTCATTCTTCTAATTTTTCCAGGCATAATTCCCTTAGGAAATGGCTGCAGAATACCAAAGTAAAATAAATTACAATTTTATAAATAAAATAACTTCAAAGAATAAAGAATAAGAATAAGGCTTAATGGCTCAACAGATATCAACCACAACAGAAACATGAACCACTGGCAGATCTCAGTATCAAACATTTCATAAGTTTAGATACTCTAGGAATTAATCTTGAGCAACGAACAAGTGAGATTTAAGAAGGCCTAGTTCAGTTCAAAGGTTTCATAAAACTTGATAAGGAACTTAACTGGAGTGAGATTGCTGGATCCCTTGAACATGAACCTATAACAAAAGAAACCCGTCCTTAAGGTGGTGAGCTAAGGCCAGGTACCATACTCTGCCATAGCACAAGGAAGAGGAAACGGAACAAACCCCGCCATGAAGACAGAAGCTAGTTCTGCATGACTAACCTTTCTGAAAAAGCTCATACACAAGACCACGAGCAGCTGGAAACTACAATGGTGCACATCAGAAAAGAGAAGGAAGATGGCAGAAAGAAAGGGACCTTCCTGCATGAAACACTGCCACACACACTCACTTACAGCCAGTGCAGGTGATGGGCATAATGCTGCTTCCATTTTTCTTTCATATTTTGCCATGAGGGATGAATAGAAGGCTGTATCAGGGGGTCTGGCACTACTCTTGTGGCATCAGGAAGAGAATTAAAGATCTCCTACCGAGATGGGGTTGACATGAAAAGAGCAGGGAGTCCACCTCTGGTGTTACAGAATCCCATGATGATTTCCAGCACCAAAATTTTCTGACTCAATGAAGCTGTGCACTGAAAGTTGGGTGGGATTTTTTAAGGAGTTTGACATTGTTTTGACTCTGTTAAAATCCAACACAATGGGAGAAGTCTCTGACTTCAAAAGGAGTGGCAGAAGGCCAAAGCACAGCACTTCTGAAGTTTCTAACCAGACAGTTTTAAGGTTATTTTCTTACATTCCTGCCCCACAGGCAAAAATATTACCCAGGCTCAAAATCTATGGTGCTAGTATCATGTCTCTGCCATTTGAAAATTTAGCTCTTGAAGATGGCAGATTGGTTTCCCTCAAGTAGGAAAATTCAGTGTTAAAGGAGTTTGAGAACATATCTACCATTTAACTTGATTCACTTGTTCTTTGCAGCCCATGGAGGCAACCACAAGGCCATTACAGGCAATTTCCTTTCTCAAAATTTTCCACTCATACAGCAGGGTCCAGGTCCCAGGAGGCTTTTCTGAACCCAGGAGTCTCTTCCAAATACAGGAAAAAAGCAAAAAGGAAAGTTTCTGCTGGATGCCACATTTCAAGGATTTATGCATAACAAGCTTATTTCAAGGATCTTTGTATAAAAAAACTATAAAGCATTTTTTTGCTGTAGATAGGGGTACTGCCATTTGAATTCCTGGTAGTAATAACAAATAAAGTCTGAGTTGGACAAGGGTCACTGAGATTTCCAGGGGGCTGCAATTAGAGGTGGAGATGTTCCAGGCAGATGTCCATTTTCTGGGATGCTTTACTCCTTCGTAGTGGTTGAAGAAAGAAGCACTAGCAATGCCAAGTTCTCTCCCTGTGGATTGTTGAGTGCACCCCATTGGATGCACTCAACAATCAACTCAACAGTGTGATGCCTGGAATCTCTCAAGGGAATGAGAGGCAAGGTGCCTGCTGGAGCATAGAAATAGAAGAGCAGCTCACCTCAATCCCCTTCATTTCCCTCTTCTCCAGGATTAAAAAGGCTACATGCCCAGCAGTGTCCTTCCCTGAAGGAAGAATTGCATTACACTAAAAGTGAGGCACAGCTGGGACAGCAGTGAAGATCAGAAATGCTTCAAGCCAGTGTAAGAAGATGGGACATAGGACTTGCAAGTACGTCAATGATATCAGTGGCATCACTTGATAGCACAATATTCTGTGCTACTGACCATTACTTTTGCAATGTCAGCAACAGCCAAAGCCTGTTGTGCAACTCAGCTCTTGATCTGAACACTGGGATAGCAAAGACCAGTCTAGAGTGTATCAGCAAATAGGACCAAACTTACTCAAAACTAACAGTCTATGTTTAATCTGATTTGTCCAGAAAAAAAAAGTCTCAGTATCGTTTGCCTCTCTTACCACTACAGCCACACAGCAAGAGAGCAATCCTTGAATACAGATATATCAACAAAACAAAGTCCAAAAGCTGAGATTCCGGTCTTTTCCAGGGTGGAAAAATTTGCTCAGAATTTCATAAATACTATGTTGACCCATAACACACAGAGAGGCTACATGAATGTCAACTGGCAAAGATGCCTCTACATAAGAACAGGGTGTCCTTTTAATTCTTTGCCATAATGATCAAGGGTAGCAGTGTGGCATAACGAAGAGCTTACACAGATCACAGCTGCACACTCTGAGGGTTGGCAGGGCAGAAGGGAGGAAAGGACAGAGTGCAGGGTTGATGTGGGTTACTCCACCCCCCTCCCGCTTTCCTCAGTGTTATCTCTTGCTGTGGCTGCCAAACTCAGAATTGAATGAGTAATATTTGCAGTTTGCTGTATTGTTTAATACTGTGAAGCGGAAGCCTTACTTACGCTGGCATCCATCTGTGATTCCTGTGCCACAGAGATGAAGAGTCCCTGGGAAAAGGTACAAGCAGGTGCTGGAAAATGGCAGTTTATTTTTTCCTCTTTTCTGCAACACTGTCTTTTCCATCTCTAAGGAGACTGATTGATCCTTACTGCCAATGCAGTAGAGACCCAGGAATTCACTGCAGTGAAACCGTGAGTCAGAGCTCCTCGATATCACTTCAACTTAAACTGTCAGAGATCCAAGAATCAATACACTCTGCAAAGAGAGCAAACCAAACGTATCAGCCATTGCTGCAATCAAGCCACTACTGTTTTACTACTATTACAAGTTCTTTACTTAGGGTCTTGTGACTGTTTGGAATGTCAAACGTCTCCATTCAGGATGTTTCTCGCCTGTATTTTGTATGTTTTTGATTGCAAAAGAACAGTTTAGAGATCCCATTACCTTAAGGTAGAATTGTGTCCTCAAATGTTTTTACGCTTCTCTTGGGCTCTGCTGCCTGAACTCCACCAAATAGTCTAATAAGTTCCATATGCCCATTTTTTGAAGAACACATTTTCAAAGCAGCAAATGTTTTGACGGATTGGCTCACAGAGAGCCTGAATGCTGTTATACACATCGTTTAGCATTCCACAAGGCCCCCACTGTTAAATTCTGGGAATGTGGCCAGAGTGACCTACCTAATACTGCACTAACTAGCTTTAGGAAAAGAGAACAGAAAGAAAGAGGGAAAGAGAGAAAGAGAGGAAGAGGGAAAGAGGGAAAGAGGGAAAGAGAGAGAAAGAGAGAGAAAGAGAGAAGGAAAGAAGGAAAGAAGGAAAGAAGGAAGAAAAGAAGGAAGGAAGTAAAGAAGGAAGTAAAGAAGGAAGGAAGAAAAGAAAGAAGGAAGGAAGAAAAGAAAGAGAGAGAGAGAGAAAGAAAGAGAGAAAGAGAGAAAGAGAGAGAGAAAGAAAGAGAAAGAAAGAGAGAAAGAAAGAGAGAGAGAAAGAAAGAGAAAGAAAGAGAGAAAGAGAGAAAGAGAGAGAGAAAGAAAGAGAGAGAGAAAGAGAGAAAGAAAGAGAGAAAGAGAGAAAGAGAG
>NW_024884811.1:14550476-14626640 GCF_019232065.1 Centrocercus urophasianus
AGGAAGGAAGGAAGGAAGGAAGGAAGGAAGGAAGGAAGGAAGAGCAAAATGAAAAATAAAATAAAGAAAGGAAAAAAGAGAAAAAAAAAAGGAAAAATAAATTCTTTACCACTGTTTTGCACTAAAGCATATTTGAAATGTGAGCACTTTTTTGCTGCCCTGGTAGTTTGTTTGATGTAGTGTGTAGGAATTAGGCTCATACATAACCAGATTCACAAAAAGAATGATTTGCATAAACTTAAAATGTATATTAAAAGTAGCTTGAATAGTACTAAAGCAGAAACTGGGCCCCCATCATGGAAGAAGTTAAACATCGCTGAAAAATTGAGCCTCCCACACACACTGAGTTCAGGGAAACACAAGAGCCTGTCCAACATTATCTAAAGAACAAATCAATTCATGACACTTCTTTCAGAGCATAGTGGAAATATTTAAGAGAATGAAGCAAACCCCATATTCTCTGGACATATGATGAAAGGCAAGGAAGGCTTAATGACTCAAGAGGGTTCACCAAGACCTCTGTTTGAGAGTAGAATTTATTAGATGTCTGTAGCTGAAGTGGAAACCTCTTGCATAGCTATCATGGCAAACAGGCCATACATATAGTATAATTTCTTCCGAAGAAGCCAATTAGACTTCAGATACAAAAAAAATGAAGTGCATGTATATGTTGTGTGTGTATGCATGCAAAAGCAGCGGTTTGATGCAGAACTACATGTATCTGAAATAGTAAATTGGATTTTTTAATCTGTGCTGCTGTGACATCACAAGATTAGTGCCACGACCATGGGCTTACTTATTTGAGAGAGCCTGCCTTGGAGTAACGATTGATCCACCACGATGAGTTTTAGGAAAAAATAATACCTTGTAGACTGAATGGCTTACACAAAGGCTGGGGATATTTTCTAGGCTAATCCTAATACTTGCGGCACTTGGAATGCAGGTTACAGATCTCTGTTGTAACTGTACCAACAGTTACCCCGTAGGCAGGAATGTTGCTGTCTGTGTCTCACTGAGATACTGGGGGAATGGAAAAAAGTGAGACCTTCGCAAGCTGTCTATAATGACAAATATAACATGTCTGGGGCATGCAGTCAGGAATAAGACGCCAGCTCTGGACAAAAATAAGTGGGCGATTTAGATGTTGGTGCTAAAGTACAAAGGTGTAAATGTGGTGTTGAAACTGTGTATTTGAATATGCACAACAGCAACTAAACTAAATGAGGCAATAAAAGAAAAAAAAAAAAAAAACAGTACATGTGTGTTCTAATAGCTTTTGTTTGTTCAATATTTACATTCTGCATACAGGCCTTACAGTGCCTTTTACAATTCATTATGTGGCTGTAAAGGACAAGGTCAACATTTTATCAGTAAAAAGACAAAAGTCTTCTCAGCAATACCAGTGTAAAATACTCTAATCCTTCCCACCCTGTGCCAGTTATGCTGGCACAGCTTTTTGTGTTGCAGTCATAAGATACTGTGAACCAGCTTATAAACAGATCCCATTTTTAGAAACACTCCCAAAAAAACTGTGTTTTCTGAAGCTGATGATCTCCTTGGTCTGATTCATCAGCAGCTGCACAAACTGTTGTGTTGGAACATCTGAAGGGGTGATGCATTAACTGGTATAATTTAATTAGTATAATTGCCAAAGACTTCATCTTCTGAAATCACAGACTGCTTTCTATGTGCACTAAATGTTTGTTCTCCTAAGAAACTGCTTAATATTGCCTCTTTGAGAATAGTCTGGGAATTACGAACCCATGTAGAGGGTCTATACGTATAAAACAACCCTCAGGTTTTACTGTCATATTCTGCTTTCTAGAAAATCCTAAAATGACACAATTATAACTCTCATTGCAGCAGAGATGTAGTTTTTATACTGATCCCCAAGGGCTGCAAAGTTGAACAAGATTTGAAAAATCAAGAAAAATAAATGCAGAGAGTATACAATAATTAAATTTGAGGGCCAAATAATAGCACCTGATTGTTTGGAATACATTAATCCCAATGGATGAACATAACATTAATCCCAGTGAGTGACTTGCAGTTGGTCTAGTGCTCCTGCTGCCATCACCACTGCAAAACTACTTGATTTAGAAAAGTTAAAGGAATAACTTTGAAATCATTTCTGTATTTTGTCAGAATATCTGTTTTCAAAACAAAAAGGAAAGCTCCATAATATATTTCAAGAGTCCACACTCCACTAACAAGCACTGCTATAAAGAAAGCTTTCACTTATTCATGATGCAGTTCCAAACTGTATTTGTGATGCTCTAGTGATATCCATAATGGAGAGGAGTACTTATTTAATTAGCACAGCTGTCTATTCACCTATGCACAGAAATAAGCATTTTTTTCAGATCTTTCACTCAGCACAGGCACTGTGCTGTGAAAAAAATGTTCTACACAAAATTACTGTCATGAAATTAAAGACTTCCCTTCACACAGACAGACTGCATATATAATCTATCTTTATTAAAGATTTCAGGATGTGTTATAATCTCCTTTTGCTTTAAACACTTGTTTGTTTAAAGTTCTGCATACTCTGAAGGAATTGAAATTCTCTGAAGGAATTGAAAAGGTTTTTTTCACTGTCTTTTGGTTGATAAGAAAGCCAGCAACCAGAGCTCTCCCTAACAGGGCCTATGACAACTCCAGGATGGAGAGACCACTTAGAGAATAAAACTCCCAGGATCTAACACAGCCTCATCTCTCCCGAGTGACTGGGATTTACCCCGTGGTCTCATCTGTGGCCTCAGCTAAAGCCAAAGCATTTACTAGAATCGGACAAAGAAGGAAGAGCGTTCTTTATCACTGTTCTAATGTGAATGTTGCATCAAGAGTACTTTGATGCAATCCACCATACGTTCATACAGACTGTGACACAAATTTCAGCAGGTGAGATATTTTCCCTAAGTCTAGTTCCGATATTTTAACCTTGTCATCAACTTAGCCCCGTGCTGCTGTTCCTCCTAAGAGGTGAATGAGACTGTATGAATGCTAAAAAGGTTATTCTGCACTTCCTGCCAGTCAAAGGTCACTAAGCAAACGGCCAGATGAGACTTATGGGTGGCTCAGCTCAGCTGTATGCTTCTTCTGGATCAGGAGCTTCAAGCAGCTCAGGGGTTATATTCTTGGCACTAGTCCTTCTGTGGTCCCTGATCTCAGTTCTGCTTAACAGAGGAGAAAATATGGGGTCTATGTTGTTAATTTAGTAACAATCTTGAATAACTGAAAGACTAAATATTATTTCCTTAAAACTAAACACACTTATGATATACAAACCTAATTAAGATATATTTAAGTATTAGGACAGGACACATGTGGAGCAACTATCTGTGTAGTGAAGAACTTGATGAGCATTTAACTGAAACTCTAAAGGCCAATTCTGTCACAACATTTCTCATTATTCCTTCAGCAAATGAGGTTGCTGTTTTCATAGAATCATAGAATCATAGGCCTGGGTTGAAAAGGACCACAATGATCATTGAGTTTCAACCCCCCTGCTGTGTGCAGAGCTGCCAACCACGAGACCAGGCTGCCCAGAGCCACATCCAGCCTGGCCTTGAATGCCTCCAGGGATAGGGCATCCACAGCCTCCTTGGGCAACCTGTGGCAATGAAGGGTGAAGATGAAGACAAGGGTGAGGATGATGTTGATGAGGATGAAGATGAAAACAAGGGCTAGGATAAGAATGAAGATGAGGTTGAGTATGACACTGAGAATGAGGATGAAGATGAGGGTGAGACTGAGGATGAGTTCTTGTCAGTGAGTGGCACCATGCACCCCTGGGCACAGTGTCAGTGCCAGGGCATGGCCATGCAGCTCACTTCACCCTACATGGTGCTGGGAATGACTGCTCATCTCAACGCCTCTGTTTAAAAAACCTCATTTCTTTAAATGGCCCACCTAAACTCCTGCAGCCAGAACTTTCACCTAATTTATCAGGTTACTGTGGTTTTCTAAGAATGATAGACAGTAATTAAAACTAAGCTGATAACCTCCTCACTCTTGAGATTTCTACAGAGGTTTTGTTTACCATTATCTACACACAGATTAAAAATTGTAATTGGATCAGAGATGGGGTTAGAAAAATCAACCACCTTCCAACTGATAGTTTGCTGGTGAGTGACATTTTGAAGCTTTATTTAATTTTTTTGTTTTGTTTTGAGAAGCCCCTGTCACCTTTCTGCTGTTACATGTAGGTATTTGAAGGAAAGCATAGCAGTTATTAATAGCCAATGGGATATTAAGAAGTAGCATTTAAATCTCCAGCGTCTCCTCATCTTGTGGTAAATACTGCCTCATTAGAGAATTGCTGACATTCATTTGAACTGGTCTAGTGTGCTTAGAGAGATATTTATGTGTAGAAAGGGCAGTACATTTGTAAATGTCATTCATAACAAAACAGAACTCGCAAGAAAAACCAAGCAGGATCCGTGTCCTCCATGACCTGGTTTATCAGGGCGTTCACTTGGTCAAAATTTAATGTAAATAATAGTGGCTTCCTCTCTTTGACAGTCTGGGTGTTTTTGCTTGATCAGCAGTAACAGAGAAAAAGTTGAGGGAAAGATTAAATGATCAGGCAAGAGAGGAAAACTGTGCAATACTGCAGACAAACAAGTATCTACCAGGGATAATGTTTCCTTAGTCCTTGAGCCTATTTAGCATTAGTGTGATCTTGACAACAGCAGCACATGGCATTACCTACATCTCATCCAGCTACTAATATGTTACCTTGCCACAGAATGATTTGAAGTGGGACACGGTCTTAGAGTGTTGAAGGTGAGCAGGCCTTGCCAAGGGTTCTGGACAGGTGGAAACTGAGGCTGAAGTGACACAGATGGCATGGTAAATTGAAAGATTCCAAAAGGGAGGCTGAGGCCCAGTTGTGCATCTCCCTGGGTGCCTAGAACTTCACAGGTCAAGTTTCCAGCTGAAACAACACCTGCAGAGGGGTCAAGTTAGAAAGTCTGCCATAGGATCATAGAATTGTTTAAGTTGGAAGGGTTCCTTACAGACCATCTAGTCCAATTCCCCTGCTCAGAGACATCTGCAGCTAGACCAGTGTTCAGAGCCTGGTCAAGCCTGACAATGTATGTCTTCAAGGATGGGGCATCTGCTACCTCTCTGGGCAACCTGCTTCAGTGTCTCAACACCCTTACTGCAAAGAACATTTTCCCTTATATTCAGTATAAATCTCTTGTTTTAGTTTGAAACCATTTCCCCCTTTACTATCATAACAGACCTTCCTGAAGAGTCTGTCCTGATGCAGCCATGCAGACTTCATCCTGGAAGCTTTCATTTCTATATGATGAAGGCACTGCTTTCATTTGAGTTTCAAGTGCTGTGACACACTTCCTCACCCTGTCTAAGTACCACAGTCAATCACAGTACCAAAACTTGGGTCAGCCTCAACTTATAACTATCTGTCCTAGTTCTGACAGTGTTTAACTTAGCTGCATCAAGATGCCTGCAAAAGCTGAGGGAAAGCGAGCACAAAGAGACAGAAAGTTTGTGGGAGGTTCAGAGCAAAAAGGTCTGGAAGAGATCAATATTGTTGCAGAGACCTTCAGAACCCGAAGAACTTTCCTCAGTACCTGCCCATGACGCTTGAGATTTTAAATGATAATAAATATAAAGTAATAAAATGAAACAAGGGCACAGAGGAAAATATTTTCCCAGCCATAGGAAAAGTTCTGCTCTTACCCAAAAATATCTACTCAAACCCAGATAAACAGATCTGAGCACGTTGTGCTTCAGCTGTTAAATACACCTCTATCAGGTCTTTTCTGATCAAGGCAAGAAATGTGTCAAGGCACTAGGGTCAAGATCTAATTACCGAGTGACAGCAGCCAAGAAAAGCCTACACGGCAGCAACCTGTTCCCCAGGCCCAGGTGGCCTGAAAGCATTAACCACACAGTAACGTGGCCAGCCAAGAAAAGCTGTGCATGCAGCAGGCCAGGACAGAGGATGGTGAATGCTGCTTGCAACTAGTGTAGTGAGAGTGCCTGGGGCTCTGATGGGGTCTGAAGAGCTCAGGCTACCTCTCAGCTCCCAGCCAGGTCCTACCATGACCCTTTGTCCTTTCAGCCCCCTCTGCTTTCCCTAAGGAACATTCCAGGAGCTATCAGGCTACCTCCTACCACCACTGTCTCTCACTGCCAGATCTTCACCTGGGAAATAGGCAGAGGTCAGATATGTCTGGTGATGTTCAGTACCTCCCTCTCTTTCAGCTGTGATATTCTTGCTGAAGCTGAACACTGAGCACCAAATGGTAGAGGCACCAACACTTTCTAACTTCTTTCTATTTCTTTGTCTTTCTCTGACTGAAGACGCCAGAGCCCGTTCTGATTCTAGCCAGCAATGCGTGCCATATCTGTTAGAGAATCTCATGGTAAGAAAAATTAATTGATATATTTTTAGTGTTTCATTTACATTTCCCATCTAGTCATCCAGCACACATACACCCTGGTGCTAATAATTAAGCCCCTGTGGTCTATCATAACCGACAAACAAATGTAAAGGGACCTGAATAGCAGAACCAGCCACACAGCTTAAGCAAAGCTTGGCAGGAATATTCAGCTGGTCCACTTGCTTGCCTTATCCTCCTCCACTTCCCTGCCCTGCCTCCTCGCAAGTTAGCACTGGAGACACTCATTAACATATGTGAACATGCCACAGAAGTTGATACTGAAATTCCATGGCATTCTGAGGAAGCTGAAAAGGGCTTATAACAGTGCTAAGATGGGCAAGATTCAGTTCCACTCCCTTGGTGCTAACTACAGCAAAATGAAAATTCAGCAGGCTTGGTGCTTGAACCACAGCCATCATTCTCACTCCATCATCCTGTCCACCCCCGACACTGAGTCACCAGATGCTCATTTAGCCTTCTTCGACACCGGCAAGCAGGCTGGATTTAGGCAGGCAGCAAGACAGAAATACTGGGATGTTGCAAGGCTTCCATGTCTTGGTACTTTATCCATCCACAAAGTGGAAGTAACAGGAAAGAGACAAACCCTACTTTCAGTGCTACTGAATATTATGATACTGTCACTTAAAAATGACGGTCGTGCTGGAAAATCACAGAATTGTAGGGGTTGCAAGGGACCTCTAGAGATCATCAAGACCAACCCCCCATTTCAGATGTCACTACAGTGACCTGGAACATTGTCAGTAGGAGCAAAAATAACTGTTCAAAATAATAAAACAGAAGTGCAAGAGAGCAGCCATTGGCTCAAGCTTCCTCAAGGTAAGCGAATAGAAAGGTTTCCATTTGTTTTAGTAAGAGGAATGTTAATACAAGTCTGAAATGTCTGAACATATTTGTAGATCTCATAAAACAAAGAAGGAAATTCACCACTGTCGATGAGCCACAATAAATCCTGAACCATGGCACAATGAGAATAGTATACAGTATTTCCATTTTGTACCCGGCAGTGACAAACAAGAGCAGTCAAAAGCTGACAGAGTTCACTGCCTTGAATGACACAGGGTGAGGGAGGACTCAGCAGCCTAGCAGCTCCTGGTTTATTTCAGTAAGGAAGATGCCATCTTTGTCATTACATAACAATAATAGTAATAAGTACATTAATATCTCTTGTCAGTCCCTCTCAAAATGGCACTATATGCCTTGTTATTTTTCTGCTTTTATATGTGTGCAAATCCTACAAAAGAGTTCTGAAACTTTACAAGAATTAATAACTGCAACCATAAGAAATAATGACCAGAAGAATTAGTAATCTGCTTTCCACTTTATTTTAGAAGAATAAGAAGAATTTCATAAACATTTCATAAAATGTTTTTGCTGTCATAAAATAGATTCTGTGCCTCAGCCAAAAGTGTGTTGAATAGTGATATTTACCTTAGTTCATTTGATGTTATTGAACCACACTATTATGCTGGTTACTGAAAAATCACAAGAAATGTCTTAGGAAAGCTGGCACAACAAGTCCCTTAGGCAGTTCTTCCTCCTATCTACTGAAGAGAATCCCTTTTAAATGTTGAAAAGCAAATCTTGTATTATTTCTAACAGCTGTACTTATGTGAGCCTGGAGAGAGAGAGAGAAGGAGGGATGGAGAAAAGGAAGAGGAGAGAGAGAGAAGGAGGGGGAGGGGAGGAGAGGGGAGGGATAGGAAAGGGGTGAGGTGGGGGGTGGGAGAGAGGGAGGTCCCCTATAAAAAATGTGAGACAGCATCCATTTAGCTTTCATCATCTAATCTTAAAAGTATGATAAACATAATTTGAAGGAGATAGTTAAAGCAGGAGAGACTTTAAATTGTAAAGTTGAGTAAACGTTTGCATTTCTTTGTAACTCTCTAATCAGTTTTCTTTCACATTTGCAGAGCTATAAATGCCTCATTTCTTGTTGCATTTATCTAGCCTAAATTGTGAAGCTTGAAACATAGGCTGTCTTTTAAGTTCTCTTTTAATAATTTTTTAACTGCTTATAGCAAAGAACAAGCTGGCTGACAGCTGAGTACTGCTGCTTACACAAGTCATGAACCTGAATATTTTTCAGGAGTGGTCTTGGCTCATTTGGTGGTGATGCTGGTGTTAATATTCTTGACAGATTGAGATGTCTGGGAGAAGGGAGAATTTGCAAAAGCAAGGGCAGCCTAGTACACTGAGTCACCACAGTGCCCTCCATATCAATGAGTGAAAGCTAAACTGACATGGTTGCTTCTGAGCTGCTCATTAAGGATGCAACTCGCCACAGAAAGAAATGTCTGCTTCTCTAGACTATAAAGAAAGCCTATGGAAGCTACAGACACTAAGATGAATCTACCCTAGCAAACACTCCCTAAAGAGCCTCCAGGAGCTGTTAAACGTGGCAATCCCTAAACCACACCAACAGTTCCCCATGTGTATCTTTGCTCTATCATGTTCCATCAATTCTAGACATTGGTGTAATAATAATATTGCTAGTGAATCTTACTTGTAATTGGAAATAAGCTCTTCAAATATTTGTTACCATCACAGAAAGACACATCATCACAGCATTTAAATAAAAAGGAGGCTTTAATTTTACTCCTGACAATTATGATATGTAGCATGAGGTGTTTAACAGACACTGCCTTTAACTCAAGTGATTGAACATCAAGGTTTATTGATTTACAAAGTAAATATTAGTGCAGAATGAAACCAAGGTTAATATTTGCCTCAAGGGACAATGAATTCTGGTGATCCATAAAACTTTATGTTAGTTAGGACCTCCAACATCCTCCAGGTTAGAGTGGTGCTAATCTAGAAATAGTCTGTTGAAATACATGGAGTTGTAGCAGTTTGTAAATAAACCTGGATGTAGGCTTGATGTATATTATGTTTTTTCCCTAAAATAATAGCCTAATGTCACAGGTATAATTTTTAGAGAATCTTTTAAATCCTATAGTCATTTAATAGTTACTACTAAATAGTAAGAGAAAAGTTAGCAGTAGATAGCAGTAGACCTATGACAACTTTACATGATTGAAAAATCAATGCAAGGAAAAATATTTTTAGTTTCTGACAAAGCCAAAATCAAATAAGCTAATTTGCAACCCAGACAATCACCTTGTTATTTTGAATAGACACTAGCTATGATGGTCATAATTTTAAAAATCAATATCTAACATCTGAAAAGATGAAACACAGCAAGATTTGCCTTTAATTTTGAACCCCTAAATCCATCTAACCACCCTTGAGAATAATACTATCAAACTCACTGATGTTTTCCATCTCGTCACTAGAGATAATTTTACTTGTACATAATATAAATCCAAATCTTTATTGATTACTCAGTTTGCTCAGCTATTTTGTTTCTTGAATGTCATACGGATCATTTCAACAGAATTAAGCTAGCAAAACAGTGGAAAAATGCCACTGAAAATGAGGCAACCTAATCTCTTTTCTGAAACCCCCCTATTCTGACGGAGATGTTCATATGACCTAAAGTCTAATTTCACCCCCCCCCCAAAGGGGGGGGGGGGGGGGGGGGGGGGGGGGGGGAAAAAAAAAAAAAAAAAAAAAAAAAAAAAAAAAAGCAAGGATTTCCCACCATCAATAATACATCGAGTTCTTGTGCAAAGGGCAGCCACGAAGGATTCTTGCAACATCAAAAACAAATCCATCCTTGAAGGTTCTTGAAAGAGTATTTCAAAATATGTTCTAACTAAAACAAGCAGCACACATGGAAGAAACACTTCTCAGCCATTAGCCACTTCTGTGTGTAAATGATTTCTTACACTGTTATTTACTACCTGAACGTTACGATGTTCTTCTCAGTTCCTGAAAAGATGAAAAAAAGGGTTATCATGTCCCTTTCTTTACATGTAAGACTGATAGATAGATAAACGTTTTGCAATCGCTTTTCCAAGGACAAACAAGGAAGAAAAAACATCCAAATTCATATCACCAGCCTGTATGGAGGACTTTGATACCAAGCAGGTCTGCTCAATGTAACCTCAAAAGGCACAGCATAAGAATAAGAAAACATAGCTTTCAAAGTATATTGTGTTGGTATTGGCAATGAGTCCTGCTGAACCACAGAGAAACACAGGATGCTTCTGCTGTTTCCTTTTTGCAGAATACATTTGTGTTTAAAGAGCTCTCTTAAGACATTTTCTGCAAATACAAACCGTCTGATGTAAATGAGTCATTTGCTAGTCTGATCACTTGTTAGAAAAAAACATTTTTGCTGAATCAGGAATAATTGTCTCTGACAAGGGCACACTAAAAGCTGTAAACAGTACTGGAAGAGATTATTTTTTATATCAGTAATGTTGAAGTAGTCTATATTGTACATAAAGATTTAAGCTGTCTGACACATGAATCCATATAGCTATTAGCTGACGTTTGTTTCTCCTAACAGACAATAGATTCCAAATTGAGTTCAGAATTTGTCCTTTCGGGGGGAATTTGTTCTTTCCAAAGCATCAGAATTGATCCCAAAGTCATAAATTAAATCCTTGTATATTACAAGCCTAATTGGAAAGAATGAGCTACATCATATTAAGCTCTAGTTCTTGAACTTTTAGTAGTAATAGTCCAGCAGCCAGGCTTAAAATATCTCAGTAATGTATTTCTCCATGGAATAACTTGAATGGGAAATAGCATGGAACTGTGCACTAAAGTGAACTCAAGCCTCGCCAACAACAAGACTGTCAGTTCATGACAACTGCAAGCACTCGTAGCTTTGTAGCACCGTTGTTCCAAAGTGAACTTCAGCTGCCCTGATTATCTTTGCAGCTGATGGATTGACTGGTAGAATCTGTGGATTATTTGTATTTGCCTCGGCTGTCTGACATGTAAACTCTGGACATTTGCATACAGCTTGTGTTGATTAGATGGGCTGCAGACAAACAGCGCATCTAATGTCTGACTTACTTCTCCCATGCAAGCAGTTGTCTTGCATAACAACCTGTCTTTCAGAGGTACCAGACATTCTGTGTACTCACCAGGCCACTGACATGAGCTCAGCCTTCCAAGACAGAGGCAGCAATAGAAGAAGTTTGACAGGAATCAGTTGCTATAAACATCAAGTCTAACAAGTCCCACTTGCCCTTCCTTTTCCTGGTGTTCACAAAAGGTGGGACTTGCTGTGAGCATTCTGCTATGTCCAGGAACCACGACATCTCTAGGAAATGCAAGAGAGACTGTGAATGCCCAGTATAAATTGGAGGCATTTTAGCATGTGCCAGCGATTTGGGAAGCCACACTGGAGCCAATAGGTAGTGTGCAGGACATCTGCTTTGCACTATATTCTCCACAGAGAGAAGCTCCAGTGCCAAAACTGGTTTCCTCAAAAACCATACTTAGCTACTGCCAAATGAAGAACCAACTAAAATCTGTAATTGATCTATTTTTATTTGCGAGAATACACTCCAGGCACTTATGGTTCTGCTCTTCAGCATGCCTAGAACCATTGTCTTGAATGGTCACACTCATTCAGCACTTGTCCTTAAGCCTAGAGACTTGGTACTATGTGCAACTATCCAAACCTAGGTATAGTCTTAAAACAGCAGAAAATCTGACTCTAAACACAGCCAGAAAGATGTTGGATAGAGATTCATTTCAGCCAAAGTCTCAGTGTTTAGCAAACTTGGGCAGGAAGCTGGCCTTCAATTCTTTCTCTGAAAATGGGAAATGTTAAACCCAACTTTTCTGCAACAAACAGATACCCTTTCTGCCAACTCAGAGCTTCAAGAGCATCAGTTCTCCATGCAGCTTCATTGCTCTGTGGTTTCACTAGACAAGATTAAACTTGGTGTATCTATTTCTCTTCACTTAACAGTCCCTTGTTTGTTATTCAGAGCATATTCCTACAAAACAAGAGATGAGCATGATACTTGTCAATCAGAGGAGACAATATCTGGAAATTTTGCATGTTATGAAAGCCTGCTGAGTTATGGGGGGAATGGCTGATGCTACATCCTCTTCTGGAGATGTTTTGTAAGAAAGCAAAAACAAAAACAAAATAAAACAGTTATTATCCTTTTTTGAAGAAAAAACATAGGCATCTATTTTGAGAGTTGGGAGTCTCATGCTAAGTGAACAGACTCACCTTGCTACACCCCTGGAGAAGTTAACCGTGACCTCCTTAAAAGTGTCATTCAGTTCCCTTAGAGGATTTTTGCCTCAAGGCACTTACTGGAAAGGCAAATTACATATTTTAACTGTGTTAGAGATACTCAAGCTGCCTCCAGGGTAAGAAGCAGGTTCACACAGAAGAGCACTGGGGAGATGCATTCATCAAATTCCCTTAATTGCCCCAAAAGCACTGTGGCTTTCAGACCATCAGCGTCACTCTGGGACCTCTCTCCAGGTATGGAGTGACTGTTACACATGAATCTCAGCACTAGCCCATACTGTGGGTGGATGAGATCTACTTCAAAATTAAACCAACAAAAAAAGACTTTTGTCAAACAGCTTGTTATAAATAGTACACACATTCTCTAAGCACGATGAACGAATACTATACAAGAATGTCTATGGGATACATTATTATTTATTATGAGTTAATAGACTCCTGCTGCCGTGTGAAGGGGATTGGGCAAGGCTGAGGCATTTATGGAAAACTGGAGGCAAAAGTGATGATTTAATTGCCAAAACTAGAGAAACTTATTCTTTCATATAGGTTATCCTACAAATAATGTATGCATGCTGCATACATATGTATATATATACATGTGGTTGGCAAAGAGCAGTCAGGATCCGGAACTTTAGGAGAGCAAACTTCAGGCTGTTCAAGGAACTGATGAATTAAATCCCCTGGGAAACTGTCCTTAGGGACTAAGGATCAGAACAGAGATGGCAGCTCTTTAAGGACACTTTCTGAGGCCAAAAGAGCTTTCTGTTCCCATACATAAGAAATCAAGCAGAGGAGGCAGGAAGATCATAGAGCAGATTCTCCTAGAAGATATTTTAAGGTATGTATACGACAAGGATGTGATCCAAAACAGCTAGTGTGACTTCACTAAAAGCAGATCATGCCTGACTAACATGGAGACCTGCTATGACGGAGGGACAGATCTGGTCGACAAAAGGACAACTGATTTCATCTATCTGGACCTGTGCAAGGCCTTTGACATGTTCTCACACAGTATTCTTATCTCTACATTGGAGAAATATGAATTTGAAGGCTGGACTATTTAATGGATAAAGAATTTTTTGGATGGGTTGAAATCAATAGCTCTATCTATGTCCAAGTGGAGGTGAATCATGAATTGTGGGTCCACCTTAGGACTGGTGCTCTTCATCATCCTTAGCAACAACACAGGCATTGATTGAACATCCAATTGATTGGGATTTATTATACATATAACTTGAGCAAGTTGGCTGATGACACTATGCTGAATGGTGCAGTTGATACAGCAGGGAGGTATGCCATCCATAGGGACTTGGATAAGCTTGAAAAGTGGGCCCACATGAACCTAATGAGGTTCTACAAGATCAAGTGCAAGGTGTTGCACTTGCATCAACGTTATCCCATGTATGTGTGCAGGCTGGAAGAAGAACTAGTTGAGAGCAGCCTTTCTAGTGGACTTGAAGGGTCCTGCTGGACAAAAAGTTAGACAACAGGATCCCAGGCTGCATCAAAAGAGAGGTGGCCAGCAGGGAGAGGGAGGGAATTGCCCACCTCTGCTCTAGTGTCAAGCCTTGGTTCTCTGGCACAGGACACAGAGCTGCTGGATCAGGTTCATGATAAGATGGCTGGAACTTCTCTCTTAAGAAGAAAGGCTGAAGATGTTGGGCTTCTTCAGACTGGAGAAGAGAAGGCTCAAGGGAAACATCATTGCAGCTTCCCAGTACTTGAGGGGAGCTTGTAAGCAGGAGGGAGACAGACTGCTTACAGTCTGTCTGATTGGACAAGGGGGAATGGCTTTAAACTAAAAGAAGAGATTCATGTCAGATGTTAGGAGGAAATTCTTTACTCAGAGGGTGGTGAGAAGCTGTAGATGCCATTCCTGGAGGCATTCATAGCCAGGTTGGATGGGGCCATGAGCAGGCTCATTTGGTGGGTGGCAACGCTGCCCACAGCAGAGAGTGTGGAATTAGGTGACCTTTATGGTCCCTTCCAACTGAAGTAATTCTATGATTCTATGACAGTTGGTCCTGTAGAAAAAGAACTTGTTATTTCCCAAACCCATTACAGCCAGTCTTGAACATATCAGTAGTTCAAAAAGTAGTAGCTTTAAAAAAGTAAAAAGATCTGTCCAAACATGGACTAGTCCAGTGAGTAAAGGTGTAACACCAACTTCTCAGAAGCAGATCATGCCTTTAAGACACAGTTTTGCAACAATACAGACATATGTGATCTATCCCAGAGATTTCTGAAAGTAATCACGCATCAAAGAGACCACTAACGCATCTAGACAGAGAGATTTATGCCATATATTCTGTCTGAAGGGAAACTTATATGCCACAAACAGTCATGGACAACAGGGCCCATAAATACATTATTATCTAAAGTGAGCTTTTGAGCTTTCATAATTCAGTTATATTTTTTCTACATGCATACTCCCGAAATCTAATTGGACACTGGAACTAAAATTGGAACTAATTGGAACTAAAAGCAATAGCACAGATTTTCAGAACAACATGAACTCAGAGATATTGAATATTGCTAACATTGCACATGTAGTTACCACAAGCTGGTCATTTAGCCATGCAAACAATTAACTAATTACATGACAGCACAGACTGCCAGGGAGATACTTAGATTTTCCCTAATGCTCACTTCTGTGATGTAAGAAAATAGGATGTCACAAGCAGTTCTGGTGGATAGCCATTACTTTCCACTAGCTGAAAATGAAGGGACTACAACATAAGGAAGATGTAGAAAGCTGAAATATGGAAATATTCCTACATGTTGTGTGTATTACCTGTTTTGTCACAAATTAGCCCAAATGAACACGTGATGAAACCCACCCCTTTACTGTCTTACATTCCTTAGGTATTTTTGATTATCACTGGATTAATATCTGTGAGGTGGTACAGATTTGATCAGCATGGAAGCGTACCTACGCAAGTGGAAGCATGAAACCATTACTGTCTAAAAACAGCTGGTGTTTTATGTGAGCACATGTTCAGCATCTTAATCCAATACCTTAGTATCAGTATTCACACTATACTGGCTGATAACTGTGTTGCATGAATAGCCATAATACAAATACATACGTTTTATGAAGAAGATTAGGTTTTAATAAACATACAAAGCTTCGTTTCTGTACTGAAGTGAAAACCAGAAGCTTTAGGAAAATGCCTATGGGAGAGATAGGAAAGAATTCTGCACAAGATCTGCAATTTTAAGAACTTGGGAAGCTTTCTGGCAGCTGTAGGAGGAGGTTTGGGAGGAGAAAGAGAAGTTACCAAGAAAACTGCCTCATTTCTTCTACTTCCCCTTTCCTCGTCTGTCTGCATGTTGCAATACGCTGTCCCTAGTGGTGCGGTCGTTTCCGGTTTATCAGACCCTTGTGCCTAGGTTTAATCAATGTCCAAGTTACTCTTTTACTGTAGCAATGAAGGAAAAGCAAATAGTTAACAAGTGACTAGGAGTCTTTATAATTGTTGACCTTCAATAGTCTATATAATGTGACTTTAGGCCACTGAGTAATAAATAGACTAGTGTAATATTTACAGACATGTCTGGAATGCAGCAAGTTCCTCTCTTCTCTTTCACAAAGTCGTTAATGGCCCTGTGAGGAAACCACTGTTCATGTTCCCCCAAAACACTGTTATCTCTTGATTGTTTGTGCTGACCTTTCTGCTACTTGTTTAATGTTTTTTTTTAATTTGTTGTTCCCTGATCCACTTCCCAAGTCCTGGGTTTTACAAACTGTTCTAAGGTTTTTCAACACATCTTTCTAGATCTCCCTCCTAACCACAGATTCCCTAGTCCAGTGATCAGAAAAACTTGTAGGAACAGCATTTCTCAATCAGATAGAAAGGACCATGTTGTTTAGATTAATAGAAATTTTCCTGCTGAAAGTATAGAACTCTGCCTCTTTCCCACTCCAGCAGCCATTTTCCATCACTTTGAAATTCTGAACACTGAAGCAAATAGGGAAAAATAGGAAATGTGTTTTGGAGAGCAGAAATGAAAACATATGGGGAAAGTTTCTTGCTTTCCTTCTCTTGTTACCCCAAAATAAAAAATCTGAATGCAACAGCGGCTGCTGAAAAGCCCATAGTCTTCAGGGAGACACAGTGTGAGATGGGTCCTTGCACCGTATTGGGTGCACAGGACTCACTTGTAAGAGGGGTGAAGGGATTCTTTCCAAAAACAAAAATCAACACTGTCAAAGAAACAGAGCAGATTCAAAACATTGTAGAGTTCCACTAAAAAGCTTAGTAATTGTTTGCAGCTGCCTGCTAAAGCTATTTCCTTTAAATCCCGTGGCACTGCAGGCAGAACGAAAGGGACTATATGCCAAATTTTATGGATCATATTGTCAGATCTGAACCATTCTACTGTGGTCTGCAAACCACTTTTGTTTTTGTTTTTGTGGGTTTTTTTTCTGTTTTACTCCAAATACAGACAATCCAACAGCTTAACATTTCAAAACAAAAATAAAATAATAATGACTTACAGGAATTTACAGCAAATATATTCAAATCTTTACCAAACAGAAGGGAAGTACTATTGGAAGTGCTGGTTGCTGGAAAGTCCGCTACATACTGGATCTAGATCTGCATCATGTCATGCCCACTTTCTGGAGGTAGAAGAAGCAAACGCAGACTTCTTGTCTTATAATACCACAGTCTGTGTCAAATTTGATAGTTAGTACCCACTGAGAATTTCATTCCAGTTTATATTTTGCTTTGATTTTTAATGTACAGTATGTTGCAGTATGATTCAGCAAAGAATATGCCATGGGCATATTAAAGAAATGTTGTCCTTAGCTACATCATTTGCTTTCTAATATTTATATCACAGAACTAAATTTGCCTTTCAGTTTTTACCTTCCACTTAACCATTCCTGGCCTAGATACTCACACCAACTTCACTTCCTTGGAAAATAAGGAATTAAGTAAAAGCCAAGTCTGAGCAAGACCCAGAGATTTCGGATCCAAACAATAACTATCTTCCAAGCAGTATGTGGAATGGAGAGGGAATGGAAAATTTTTAACTAAATTTTTCTGTAAAATCAGTACAGAGGCGATATCTCGCGTGGTTATTTTTGCACAATGGCAAATAAGGAAATGTGAGAAATCTGTCTCATGTTATCATCTTCCTCTGATATTGAGCAAGCTATTCTTGGATTAGATCAGCAATTTCTTTCCCTTCCATTCCCGTCCCCTCCATTTCTGCACATGTGCAGCAAAAATCTGTGTTAGGGCACTGACACGTTTCTCACTTTGGTTCCATTCCTTTCCCTTTTTAGGGAGAGCTGCTCTCTGGAGGTCTCAACAAGTGGCAGCCTGTTATTATTTAGTTGCTCTTTCTATAAACAAGAAAGTTTTTCCATACTGTAACACCACCAGCTGACAGTGTGAGGTACAGAGAGGAATCAGACTGCAATTAAAGGTCATTTTAATCCTGCCCAAATTCAATTCACTTTTCCAAATATGTCTGTCTGATGGAACTGCTGAAGATGATATATGGTGAGGAGAAAAGGAATAAACAGATATATCTTATGCTAAGACATCTCCAGCAAAGGAAGGGAAAGAGCTGGAGTCTTCTCAAAACCACAGTGTTGCTTGGAGAGCTAGTGCACTTTGAGATTGCTCTGCAGGGACTGAGATGACATAAGAAGGTCAACAGTAGGGATTCAGTTAAATACATTTTTCACATGAAGACCTTATCTTTGTGTCCCACAGAATTTGTGCAATTAATTTTGTTTGGTAACTGCTCGAATACTGGTCATGCCTGCTCAAGCAGTAATTCTTCTATTTCAGGTTCTCCAACAGCACTCTCATTTCCCTGGTACTTTTTATTACAATGTCTAAATAACAAAATCTTCAGCATAGACATTTGTAAAAGAGAAGAATATACAATACGGCTTGTCTCTCAAAGACACTTTTTGCTGCACAGCTTTGTGTTTACCTAGGAAGTACTGTGATTTCCCTACAAATACTATTGTAAAGACAAAAATTACTGCCTTTAAACATACAGGAAATGAAATGGGAAGTGCACAAAGTGCTTGCACAACTTCTAGATATGTAGATTGTGAGACAGAAGAGATGTGTAATAAATGTGGAGGAGGAGTGGGAGAAAAATGATAGGAAGCCATCACAAGTGGAGAAGTAAAATAAAAGCCAAAGTTTATTCACCTATTCTGTATATTGCTGAATATGTGAGTGAAATACAAGTCTATGGGGCCAGATGGCGTGCATCCCAGGGTCCTGAAGGAGCTGGCTGAGGTGGTTGCCGAGCCGCTCTCCATCATATTTGAGAAGTCGTGGCTGTCAGGTGAGGTCCCGGATGACTGGAGGAAGGGTCACGTCACTCCCATTTACAAGAAGGGGAGCAGGGAGGACCCGGGGAACTACAGGCCGGTGAGTCTCACCTCCGTGCCTGGGAAGATCATGGAACAGATCCTCCTGGACAACATGCTCGATCACATAAAGAATGAGCATGTGATCCGAGACAGCCAGCACGGCTTCACCAAAGGAAGGTCATGCCTAACTAATCTTGTGGCCTTCTATGATGGAGTGACAGCATTGGTGGACAAAGGGAAGGCGATCGATGCCATTTACCTGGACCTGAGCAAGGCCTTTGACATGGTCCCCACCACATCCTCATCTCCAAATTGGAGGGAAGTGGATTTGATGGGTGGATGACCCGATGGATAAGCAATTGGTTGAAAGGCCACAGACAGAGGGTGGTGGTCAATGGCTCTATGTCCAGGTGGAGGCCGGTAACAAGTGGTGTCCCCCAAGCGTCTGTCTTGGGACCGGTGCTCTTTAACATCTTTATTAATGACATCGATGAGGGAATTGAGTGCACCCTCAGCAAGTTTGCTGACGACACCAAGCTGAGTGGTGCAGTTGATACAGTGGAAGGAAGGGATGCCATTCAGAGGGACCTCGACAGGCTGGAGGGCTGGGCTCAGGTGAACCTAATGAGGTTCAACGCAGCAAAGTGCAAGGTTTTGCATTTGGGCTGGAAGAACCCCAGGCACCCGTATAGGCTGGGAGGAGTGGTCCTTGAGAGCAGCTCGGCAGAGAAGGACCTGGGGGTCCTGATGGATGAGAGACTGAACATGAGCCAGCAGTGCGCTCTGGCAGCTCGAAAGGCAAATGGGATCCTGGGCTCCATCAGGAGAGGGGTGGTCAGCAGGGACAGGGAGGTGATTGTCCCTCTCTACTCGGCTCTTGTGAGGCCCCATCTGGAGTACTGTGTCCAGGTGTGGAGCCCTCAGTACAAGAAAGACATTGAGATTTTGGAAAGGGTCCAGAGGAGGGCGACTAAGATGATCAGGGGGCTGGAGCACCTACCCTATGAGGACAGGCTGAGGGAGCTGGGCTTGTTCAGCCTGGAGAAGAGAAGGCTGCGTGGTGACCTCATTGCAGCCTATCAATACCTGAAGGGAACCTACACCCACAAGGGGAGTAAACTCTTCAAAAGGGCTGACAACAGCAGGACTAGGGGAAATGGATCCAAGTTGAAGGAGGGAAGATTTAGGTTGGATGTTAGGGGGAAGTTCTATACAAGGAGAGTGGTTAGGCCCTGGAACGGGCTGCCCAGGGAGGTTGTGGATGCCCCGTCCTTGGACGTGTTTAAGGCCAGGTTGGACGGGGTCCTGGGCAACCTGATCTGAATGTGTGTGTTTGGTGGCCCTGCTAGGCAGGGGGGTTGGAACTACATGATCCTTGAGGTCCCTTCCAACCCAGGTGATTCTGTGATTGTGTGATTCTGTGTGAAAGGAGGGAGCTTCCAGTAATGCACAAGCTCTTCAAAAGAAGAAACAACTACGCACAACATATTTCTACTCTGCAAAATCTATTTGCTCTCTTTTTATTTACCTCATTTTTTGCAAATCTTTTGTTTGCAGCTCACTTCCTTTTTAGGAAGAAAGGTGAGCAGCTCTGCTCCAGGCTGCCTTTTCTTTGCAGCACATACCTACCCATAAGATGTTCACACACTAAAAATATGTTTGTCACATGCATAAATGGTTAGAGTTGCACTTTATTATCCTTGTGATGATCTCAGAGTGGCTGATTTTTCCCTGCAACTTGGGCTTTTCCTTGGTTTGCTTTTACTTGCTTTTCCTTCTTTGAGCTGGATTTCTCCAACACCTGCAGTGGCACACTCAGAGCTGAGTCTCTGGGCTCTAATTCTGCTCCTTGTCATCCCTGATTATCATTTTGGAGTACTGATGTGGCTTTGAGTTTCTTCCTGGTTTGAGTGCTGTCTGTCTTTTAGTGCTTCTGCATGAACTACAGCAATTTACCACTTGATGTTTTCTGGGTAACACATGAACGCACCTGAAATCAGCAGATGACTCTACTGTTACTCAAGACTAGATCTTTCATATCCTGTCAATTCAGACAATTTGAAATCATAGGAGATCAATTTAAGAAGCTTAGGCTGCAGTTTGTAGTCCTTTACTGGTCGTTATGGCCCAGGAACGCTTATGCTTCTTAGTTTTTGTTGCTTAATTCTTGATATGTTTTTTTTTTTTTAATATTTGAAAAAAGAAATCTTTTTCTCGGTTGTCCAAAATTTTCTGTCAACTCATATTTTTTCAGAAAGCATTTTTGAGCAGCCTCACTAAAAAATCCTTCCCTCTTTTTTTTTTTTTTAATTTAAACTTACAGAATCATGTTTTTATAATTTTTCTTATCAGTACTCCATATCATAACATCATATAGTGCACTAGGAGTTAAAGAGCTATTTCTGCAGTTCTATGGATTTTCGATAGTTCTGGGCACCTGGTCCCAGGAAGAGATGAACTACAGCTCCCAGAAGACTTCATTATTCTGCTTCTGTTCTCCATTCAGAGGGAAAGATAAAACTGACTGGGAGCCATAAGACTGTCCTCTCTTTTACTGCTCATCTCTGCAATATGTGTGCTCCCCAGCCATCTCACCTTCAGCATTAGAGTGAGACCTTTGTTATGGACATTCTCTCATCTATTTGATTTATGAGCTTCAATTCCAATTACATTGTATTATATTGTGTTATCTCACATTCCACTATCATATTTAGTAAACTAGTTTTGTCCTTTAGTTCACTTTCTAACAAGGCCCATCTCCTTACTCAGCCTCTTACCCCTTTCCTGGGGCGTGGATCCATGGGTCCCAGGCCAGAAACATGACAAGGAGACACCAGATTTACACCAGTTTTGCCTTCTGCTGTCAGCAAAATCTTGAGACACTACTGCAAAAATGAAATAGTTTTCAAAACAACAAACATCCCAACATTTCAGACCACCTTCATAAATCATGCAGAAATGCTATCTCCAACCCCCATCTCAAAGAAGCAAAAACAAAACAAAACAAAACAAAAATCAGAAAACCACTCTTCTCTCCTTGCTATGGTTTCAAAAATTGCATACTTCTATATTTATCTGCATTTATTCTACAGCAGTGGAAAAATGATGATTCATTACATTTTCATTTCTACTGTACTGTGCTGTGAATGACTTAGCAGACTTCTGAATTTTTTTATTTTTTTTTTTTTAACACGATATTGGTCACTCCACCATAAGAAACCACAAACCACTTACCCCATCATTGGGGTAAGTTTTGAAACACAGCCATCAGAAGAATGGCAGTACAAAATGAGCCCAAAGGTCTGGCTAGCCTGTCTGCAACATCAGTCGTAACTGAATGGCGAAAGAAGAACTTGAAATAAAGTGAGAATATTGTATTCCCCACTAATACTCTCCTAGCTTCCCACACTTCTCACCGCAGGTTCTTCCAGAGCTGGATGTGGTTTCCACATACTCAGTAATCCTCATTGGATTTTTCCACCCTAAACTATCCCAAACATCACTTGAGCCCACGCAAGCTCCCATCTACTATTCCACTCTTTGGAGCTGAGTTCTGTGGTGTAAAGAGACACTTTTTTTTTCTGAACCTCCTTATACCAACCTCATTTGAAATTCTGTGGTTCCTGTAGTGAAATAAAAAATGAACCCTTTGGAAGCCTGTTACAATTTTGTAGACATCTAGTATATCTCCCCTGCCATCTCTTTTCAACACGAAAGAATGCAACATTACAAAGACATTCACCTACTTTCATGACAACATTATAACACAGACTTCTAAATACTGAATACCTGGAAATAAAGATTATCCCAGACTACGTATGCGAAAGTTCATCAATTCTGTCTGGTGACTCCTCTGTGTTGAGGAACTCCCTTGACAAAATGTACACACTTAGAGTTGATCTGTAAGTACCAGGGTTTGCCTCTGAAGCCTAACTGAGTAATGAACATGCTCATTCTTTTCTATCAGACAAATCCAAGTTCTATTTGGTGCTTTCCATGTGATTGAACTTAATTTGCAATTAAGTGTTTAAGGATTAAAGGAAAACAAAACCAGTTTTCCAGGATTGCAGAATATGATGCTCAGAATCTAAACAGATTCACAACGAACAGCTTCTCATACACACAGGCAGATTTCTTTGGTGCACTACAGAAACACAGTAATCAAACTGCATCATTAAAGCCTCAAAAATAAGACGGTGCTGAGGACAAAACATATGTCCTGTGCATGTGGAAGGTGTTCTGCTGGAAGTCAAGGAGAGTTACACCCAAACACAGAACAGCTGAATTGGCCTCTTTTGGCCCCCAGTGATCAAAATGGATCTCATTCAACTCTTCTGCTTGTCGACATCTCCTCAGGCAAAAAGCTCTTCAGCATCAGTAAATACTGAATTGCAAAATTGGCTCTTATCAGATTTAGTCTTTTAGTAAACTAAGCAGAGTAATTGCATATAGGAGTGTAATTAACCCAGCTTCATGTCAAACCCAGAATTATCTGCTCAATTTGTATGCTACACCTTAAATGACACATTTTAACTAGCTGTGGAGACACATAACTGAATGCTCTAGAATTATACCAATTATCCATTCCACTCATTTGCATTCATCAGGATGTGTTTCTGTGCTTATCTCACACAGATTTTCTCTCATTTACTTTTTAACACCACTCAGCTGATGGCTGGTACTAACCTGCCTGCATAACACTTGCAGATGAGTATTTGGTAGAATTTCTGAGGTGTCTACAACGGTAATGCCATCTGTGCCATGTCATACCTACCTCCTTATAGAATTGACATAATGACAGTCTTAAAAATACTAATTGTTTTTTCAACACAGGCCTAACTGACCTCATCAAACACGTGTGGAACTGAGTGTAGCTGCAGGCACTCAGCATGCTGCTGTTAGGTAGGACATTTTCCTGCCAATCACTGCCCACAGAAGTGTACTGCATGGGCACTGACATTTGTGCTGTAAACCAGCCATGATGTGAGACTGTATTTTGCAAAAAGAAAGAAATAGCTCAGGAATACATTTTACAGCTCTGTTGCTCAACCAGAGAGCCATTACAATTGTATCCACAGACCTCAATCTGCAAAAGTACATGGATTTGCTGCAATATCTACAAAAGGTTTAAGTTGCTAGACTCATCATGCTATGTGGACAGAAATAAAGAAATCTCCAAAAGATCTCCAGGTTTCCAAGAAAACCCAAAGATCTGCAGCATCCCCATTGTAACAGCACCTATTGCCAAGCCCCTCAGGCTGTGAAGAAGACTCCTCCAGCTGCCACAGGCACACAAAGCCTAGAACCAGCTACGTAGGTAACAAACTCATACTGATCAGCTGCACTTGTGGTGGATAAGTGTTCTGCCCTCACTCTAGGGAACAGAGCTCTTTTGGCACACTCATTCGCTGAGTCAGAGCCACTACAGCACGCAATACGTCCTCCTCTTCTTCTCAGGCTCAGCCTGTGGATAACCTTAACCCTCTGTTACCAACTTGTCTGCCAGTTTTGCGTTCATCTTCACTTGCAAAGACCGTAATGAGATAGTTAAATCATTCTTGGATAACAGAAGCCATAAGCACAGGACTTGTCTGTTAATACAATTTGTGGTCACCAGCATTCTGGTGAAAAGGTGATGTTTGGGGTTTTTGCTCTGACAAATACCATAGCTACAACAGTAACAAATGTATAACCACACCTGTCTGAACCCCACTCTCTCTTCACCTGAAAGAGTTTTTGCCTTAGGTGCCATAGCATGTACTGATTCATTTTAAAGAAGTGTCTTTACGAAATTTCTGTGTTGCTTTCTGATTACAGGAGGTTATAGCAGGATTTCCTTTCAGACTATTAACTACTTCTTTGTATCTACTATTAAATGAATACAGATTAGATCTTCACTGTCATAATAATGAAAAGATTATCCTGAGGATGAATAGTCTAGTTTACAAATTCGCGTATATAAAAAAATTAATAGTCATAGCTACAATTACTTATGCAATTAAGAGAAACATACTGATTATCCACTATCTCAACTTACTTTAAAAAAAAAAAAATCTACTTTATCTCAGTAACTACTGAATTTCAGTCAATACTGAATTCCATGCAATAGAATAACTGCTTTTTTATTATGCAAATACAAATTTCTATTTGAGGTTACTGGTCCTCATTTAAATTCCATTAGCACCATAAACATCTTCCTTGTGTATCTATTCTGGTTCCCATCTACAAGAAGGGTTGTAAGGAGAATCTGAGGCCTGTCAGCCTGACCTTAGTGCTAGGCCAGGTTATGGACCAGACCATCTTGAGTGAGATCACACAGCATGTGCAGGACAACCAAGGGATCAGTCCCAGGCAGAATGGGTTCATGAAAGGCAGGTCCTGCTTGACCAGCCTGATCTCCTGCAGACAAGTGACCCACCTGGTGGATGAGGGGAAGGCTGTTGATGTAGATTAGCTAGACTTCAGCAAAGCCTTTGACACTATCTCTCACAGTATTCTCCTGGAGAAGCTGGCAGGCTGTGGCTTGGACAGATACACTCTTCACTGGATAAAGAAATGGCCACATACCTAGGCCCAGAGAGAGCTGGTGAATGGAGTTTAAATCCAGCTGGTGATCAACCACGAATGGTGTTCCCTGGGGTTCAGTACTGGCGCCTGTCCTGTTTGTTATTTTTACTGATGATCTGGATGAGGAGATTGAAGTTTGGGAATTTTGCAGATGACACCAAGTTGGATGGAAATATCAATATGGCTGAGGGTAGGACTGCCCTACAGAGAGATTTGAACGGGCTAGATAGCTGGGCTGAGGCCAATGGGATTAAGTTCAACAGGACCAAGTGCCAGGTTCTTCACTTTGGTCACAACAACCCCAGGCAACGCTGCAGGTTTTGGGCAGAGAGGTTAGAAGACTGTGTGGAAGAAATGGAGCTGGGGGCATTGGTTGACATTGGGCTGATCATGAGCCAGCACTGTGCCCAGGTGGCCAAGAAGGCCAAGGCATCCTAGCTTGTATTATAAATAGTGCTGCCAGCAGGAGCAGGTTGGTGATTATCCCTCCGTACTCAGCAATGGTGAGGGTGCCTCAAGCACTGTGTTCTGTTTTGGGCTCCTCAGCAGAAGAAAGACACTGAGGCCCTGGAGTGTGTCCAGAGGAAGGCAATAAAGCTGTGAGGGCTCTGGAGCATAAGCCTGGAGTGACTGAAGGAACTGGGATTGTTTAGTCTGAAGAAGTGGAGATTCTATTGCTCCCTACAACTACCAGAAAGGAGATTGTGGTGAGGTGGGGGTCTTCTCCTACATAAAGAATGAAAGGACTAGAGGGAATGGCCTCAAGTTGTGCCAGGGGAGATTCAAGTTGGACATTAGGTATAATTTCTTCTTCAAAAGAATGGTTAGGCACTAGAACAGGCTGCCCAGGGAAGTGGTGGAGTCCCTGTCCCTGGAGATGTTCAAGAAACATTTGGATGTTGTACTAAGGGACATGATTTAGTGGGGAAATATTGGTGGCAGGTGGAGGGTTAGACTGGGTGATCTTGGAGGTCTTTTCCAGCCTTGTTGATTCTGTGATTCTACATCATTTTGTCTTAATTATCTGCAAAGGTGAATATAATTCTCTCCAGATACATGAACACATGTATGCTTGCACTTAATCACATCACTTCAAGAAATACGAGTTTCCAAGCATAAAGCTAAACTTTCTGGGACCTCCTGCTATTAGTAACACACTTTGTGCCATGCAGAAAAACAGCAGTACACAGCTGCAACACTAGCTGAAAATACCTACTTTGCAGTCAATGTCATGTAAGTCTTGGAAATAAAAATAACACTCATGAGCTGGATAATTCAGAAACTGGAAAAACAGAGTTTCTCATATTGCCTCATCTGTAATGCTGAACTGTTAACAAATAGCTTTTTTTCTTACTATTTTACTCAATTTTCTCTTCTCTATGAACCAAATTTAGTCTCAGTCATGAAAGCCATGTATAAGCTACTGTGCATTTTCAAGAGCTCATCACGTTCGTAATATCGCACATGTAAAAGTGCAGATCTGGTCTTATATTAATTCTGAACTCTGTCCTCACTGGAACAGTAAGATATGCAAGTGGGACCAAGAGCAGGATTCCTCCACTCTCACGCAATCATAGGAAAAGACTTGTAGGACTTCATGCATCCACATTGCTTTATCTGTCAGAGATCCTCCAGCTCCTCAAAAGAGAGGAGTTCTGCTACACACATACAATCCATGGTCCCCAGGAGAAGGGGCGGCAAAAAAAGGTAGGTATGCTGAGGAGGGGGGGCACCAGAAACCAAAGGAACAGATAATGGAATCCCACAGAGGAAATTCTGACTCCACAACAAAATTGGGTCAGTTCAGAACATGGAAATAACGCGGAATATGTGAAATAATAGAAAAATATCTCCTTGCCCCTATGCACAGCTTATCTTCCACCCAATTATATCTAGTTTAATGGTTTCAGAATCTTTCGTGGCACTGCAATGTTCTTTTGGTGTTGGTTTTGAGAAGAATTGAAGTGTATATACTGATCTAGCAGAAAATCAACATACAAAGTCATATTTTACCTTCACTTCTGCAAGCAGAGCAGCCAAAGGGATACTGAATTTATCCTGTACCTTTTGCTGAATTAACTGTTAGAGACTTGGACTGGGAATCTGGCTGATTGGAAAGGAAGGAATAGATTGAGTTTGTAAATGACCAGACACTTTACTCCCTGTTCTTCTTTTTCCTTCACTTCCAGCATTGTCTGTTCTAGAGCAGTGGAGATCACCTGCCCTTGGGTAACGAAGGACCCTGCTCCTCCTCCCTGACTCATACGTGAAGAGTAAGCAAGGAGCAGGAAATGGGCTTCTCCTGAAGCAGTGCTGCTGTGTAAAACCGCATCTAGATAACACACTTCCTTTTTTGGCTTTCTTTTTATACTGCTGGGATTTTTGCAATATATATAAAACAGAGGAGCCCCTGTCAGCTTCTGTTCTCTGTTCCCCATTTCAGTTAAATACTTGTTTTTTCAGAGACGGGTGAAAATGTTCCAAGCTATTTCTACTGCATTGAATCTGGACGTTTCTTTTAGAAAGCTAGAAGGGAACTGGTGCAGTTTTGTCACCTCATGCAAGTGGGTAACAAATAAATGAACTTTTCTAAATTGTTTGGAATAATTTTCTTTCTTTACTTGAACTTCATGCTTCTGTCAATATCATCCTTCTGTTGTCTATTCTGAAACAACTGCTCACTAGTACTATTTCTGATAGAAATTTTGGTGTATTTACTGAGAACTAGACTGAGACTCATCACAGCATTTGTTATACACAGTTGAGAGGCAGCAATGGCAGCTTTCAGGAACAATCTTTTGCCAGCTTAGTCTGGAAATTTAGTGTTCAGCTTGCTCAGCAACATCCAGATGGAAATGTGCATGCAAGATGCAACTTTTGCTAAATTTGAATCTCAGGCAAATTCAACTGCAAGACCATTTTGATCTCATGCAGCTATCTTATGACATGGATGTTTCCTGCAGAGAAGAACCTGGAATTTGGTAGACAAAAAGCTTGACACAAGTCAGCAGCGTGTACTCAAAGCCCAGAAGGCAAACCATATGCTGGACTGTGTCAAAAAAAGCCAGCAAGGTGAGGGAGGTGATTGTCCCCTTCTGCTCTGCCCTTGTGAGCCTCCACCTGCATACAGGCCTGGGGCCCCCAGCACAAAAAACATGAGGAGCTGTATTAGTGGGTTGAGAGGACAGCCATGAAGATATTAGAGGGCTTGAGTACTTCTCCCACAAAGAAAGTCTGAGGGAGCTGGTCTTGTTCAGCCTGGAAAAAAAAAGTCTCTGGGAAGCCCTGTGGCCTTCCATTATCTAGAAGGAGCTTCTAAGCAGGAAGAAGTCCAGCTTTTTACATGATCTGATCATGATAGGACAAGGGCAACAGTTTTAAACTAAAAGAGGAGAGCTTTACATGAGATATTAGGAGGAAATTCTTGACTGCCCAGACAAGGTGTAGGTGCCTCATCCTTGCAGGCATTCATGCCTGGTTGGATGGGGCCCTGCCCAGTCTGAGGAGGTGGTGACAACTCTGCCCATGGCAGGGAGTTGAAACAAAATGATCTTTAAGGTCCCCTCCAACCCAAGCAATTCTGTGATTTGATGATGTTTCTAGTCTGTATGGATACAGTTATCACATTGTCCAACTTAAAAACAGCTCTTACAACTCATGTTCTGTATTGTCCTCTCATATTTCCATGCCTTTTCAAATTTCATCATAAGTATTGCAGATTTTACTTTTTTTGTGCCTCTTTACTATTTTTCTCCCTCTGCAGTTGTCCTTATACTGACTGAAAGTTTTTTTCTATCAGAGCAACATTCATATTTATATTTGCTGTCTGAAGTTTGCACCACATATTCTCTGTGGTTTGGTATTTCTCAGTTTTGCACTCTGAGATGTTGGAGACCTGCTTTTGGAGTTGCTCACATTTACCTGCACTGCTCAGGACTTACTGTCAGGGTAATGATGTACCAGGGCAGGTTTAACACAATGACAGCAGAGCTCAGGCAAGGACCTAAAGCAAGAGCTTGACCCTGATCACAGCTCCCACATTCTCACACTCACAAGGGGCACACAGACAATGCTTCTGGCTATCAGCTGTTTTCACAGCATCTTTATCCAAGGTTACCCAGCTGTACCATATCCAAGCTGCCTTCAGAACATCTTCCTAGGACAGGAGACAGTTTACAGGGCCTGCTGGTGCACTCCGTGCCTTACTGTATTACTGAAGGTCTTCTCTTTTTTACTGTTTATTTCCATACTCTGTAGCTCATTTGGGCCCTGAATGCAGTTACGAAATAGAGCACAGGACTAGAACTGGGATCCTGTCAGTCACCAATCATTTTGGATTTTCCTGATATCATAGAAATTTGAAATTGCTATAGCACCAATTTAGCACTTGTCATTTGTCAACAGATAAATGGATATGTGAATAGTACTTGCAATGTCCTGAGTTCCAAACTGCAGCCTTGTTGTGCTGAAAATCTCCAGAAAAATGTGTAACACAGTGATGCAAAACTGTGCCACAGAGGTCTGCTAGCTTTTGATAGCTATCACTCAGCAAGTACTCTGTTCCTGGAAAATGCACATGTTCCCAGTAGTTCACTTGTTTACTGCTCTCTGGCCACTCTTTCTATGGAATTTACATTAATTTTCCAGTCAACAGCAGAAACGCTCTCAACCAACATCAATGTTTAAAGCATAGTAATAAGAGGAAAAAAAAAGTATTTCATGACATCTTTTTCTGCTGCTGCATATTGTCGAGAATAATACACAAAGTTTGTGGTGCTTAAGAGAGGAGCATGGAAGATAAATGGGGAAGGTGATTTCTAAGCTTAAAACAGAGTTTATGGTAACTACAATTTATGATTTATGTAGTAAGTAGCTAGACCACTTCTAAATGGTATACTATCCTGCATCCAGTTTGAGTAAGTGTACCGTAAAGCTTTTAAGGATATTTAGGGATGGTTGGAAAGAAAAAATACAGGAGGCATAACGACACTGCATTATGCTATCGAATGCTGAATGTTCAGAAATTACAGAACAAAGTGTGCACAGACACTGGGAGAAGATCTGCATCCAGTACAGTTTATACAATTTCAAAATGGTGAGTAACAGGATGAGCTGAAGACACAGCTCATATCTCAGTCAGATAACACTGTCTGATAACAAGGCCATTCCCACTGTGGCCTTGCTAACAACCACAAGGAACATTAATGCATTACTGATTATTTATCACTACTGTGTCAGCCTGCACCTAAATGATTTACCTCAGTGGAACTGTATCAGTAGATTCCAAGCTACTTTCTTGTTTGTTTTTAACTGCTGGTGGTCAGGCTCCTGAGAATTACGCAGAATCCAATCATTGTAGATGATGGACATGCCTAAGAGCGGGTAAAGGGAAACAGCTGAAGCTGTCCTGTCACTGAGACAATGTGAGTTCTACATGGGAAACCACTGCAGTAGATACCTTGTGACCTTGGTCACTTTCTATGCTTTGGTCTATGAGGCTATTTGCTCTGTGGGATCTGCAGAGCAGGGACCAGACTCTTAATGGCTATTTGTACATGGATCAGTATTACCAGATGACAGCTCCAAGAAAGAAACCAGTGGAAGACAAACATCTGCATTTCTTCAAAATTTTTGTATTTTTTTATTTTTTTAATTTAAATGTTTGAATTTTACACTTTTGTCCCTGTAAGTAGGTTGAAAATGGAATTATTTTATATCTAAAATTGACAGTTTGTAGCCCCAAACCAAGGATAAACAGTGACTCATGGCCTTGTTTCTATCTTCCTGATTTGGGGATTCTCAAAAGCTTAAGCAACGAAGCCATAGGTTAGATTATTCTCAAGAAAAATACATCAAGATATAGAACTTATCCAGCATGGACCCTACAAACAGTCTGGTTAAAGCACAGTGCAACTCCAGAGAAAGTCAGAAAATAAATTGGCTGCTATATTTACAAGAGTCCACACATAGCAGCCTCAGCAGGGGAACACAATCCACCCCTTGAGATCAACACTGCTGCAAATGAAAACAAAGTTCCAGAATCACAGTACTGGAAAGGATCATAAGTCCAGGCTCCTGCAGTCACAGATCACAATGTAAATGAGTTATTTGGTGCAGAAGGGTCCCCACAAACCACAAAATACTTCCAAACACTCTGTAACAAGCCTACAAACTGTGGTGCAGAAGACCAGAAAGCCACAAAGACTTCAGTGTGCCACAGTGTAAGAGAGATCCAGCTCACCAATGATATCTTTGGCCTGTATGAGAGCAAGGGTATTGGGACTGTAAAATCTTGCAAATTTTGTCTTGAGTTATGTCTGTTTTATCTGATGGTTGTTCTTTAAATTACAACTTGTGCTAGATACCTAAAGTAAGCCCTAAAAAATGAATTCAAGTATCATATTTCAGTAGGAAAATTAGATAGTCATGAATCCTTTTTGTCTCAGCCTTGTTAACTCCTTTCTGTTGCTTTCCATACGAACAGTGCAAAATGAACATCCAATGCCACTAGAGGTATTGTTAGTATACTAAAGTGTTGTTCTTTGTGAGTAGCAGCTGAAGACAGCATTCTTCAGGCAATGTTGGAAACTGTACTTGTGAAAACCAATCAGAAATGTGGTTGAGACACAAACCTGTGATTTTCTTTTTCTATTTTGAAGCTCCCAGATTTGAAGAGAAGCCCAGATTTGGATTTTGCTCTTTCAAAATATCCTATGAGCATCTGATTAGGTTAGTGGTTCATTTGCTTCTGTGCTTCCTACACAATAAATAATATCCATGGTTGCATATAACTTAACACATATTTTTACTGCATTTGCAGTAAAAAAAAAGGCAACAGCAACAATAGCAACAGAAGTTTGATTCTGGAAGTTGCAGAGCCAATTTGAACTTGGCAGACAAAAGCTGCTTTAAAAGTGGCCTGCAGACCTCCCAAAATACAACAAATATGGCATCGGAATATGCTGAAAAAGGAATTTTGGTTTGTTGCGAAATTAGAGTATATTATTTTCCCTTCACTGCAGTTTTGCTGTCTAGTATATAGACTATTTTCTTAAAAAACTCTGAATCCTGCTGTTCTCAGTAGGAGTTGCATATTATGGCAGTTCTGTTGGAAGTCTTACTTAGAATGACTGAATGTTTTTGCAGGGTGTCAACTTCCAAGTCATCATTAAAGTTTACAGTCTCAATAGCAGCTTGCATTGCTATAGTAACCCTTAAAGGAATACTCCTGTCAGAAAGCTAAAATAAAAGAAAGACACATTTTTACTGAACTTTCATAACATGGGGATTATTCCTGGGCTATTTCAGTAATTTATATTTTAAACAAAGGAATCCTAAAGAAAAAGGGGGCCTCTTGAGCTAGCAAACCAGTTTTATATACTGCCGCATGATGAGATGTGACAGAACTTGGATAGTTGCCCCCTCCTAAAAAATATAACCTCTGTCAGCTCAGATTGAAGCAAGGAAAGGAAGGGAGTTAAGGAAAGGGAGATTTCTTGCCAGCAAATCTTTTTGCGAGGAATTCTGTGGCTATTAACACAGAAAATCAGTCTACCATGATCTTTGTGTTTATTTCTAGGCTAAGTGAGAAAAAACAAAGCTGTTTTCTGAGAATTTGGTGCCATGCACTGTAGATAGAACTACACTGTAGAGTAGTTTATGGTCTATAGCATCCCTTCCTCAGCATGAGCTACAGCATATATGGCAATCATTTTCCCAAGCGCAAGCAAATTGTGCTAAACCTCATACAAATTTACAGCCAGATTTACGTAGATGAATTTGTTCCACGTTTCTCTAATATTTTACACTCTTTCCCTAAAATCCAGTTTTATTTCCTACAGCAGTAGTCTCATAACTTTCACTCACCAGGAAAATTCTGAATCTACTTTGCAATGTATTTGTCTCCTAATAACAACAGTATGTTAACTTCCAGGCTGCCGAAATGTTACAGCTGTGTAGAGGTGATCTAATCTGAGTGTTCTCACATTTGTGAAATCACAACCATTTTCTGATGAGAAAATGTCTTTCAGCAGTGATATTGGACAATAGTTATGACAAAGAGAAATATGAAATGAAACTTGACTTTTAAAAATACCAAAGTTTGTAGAGTAGCAAGAGGGAGCTTTTTATAGGGAAAACAAAAAAAAAAAATCTCTAGCGAACAGGAAGTTTAGAGGAATGAGGAATGAGCACAGTCTGAAAAGTCAGAGTCATATCCTGATGCTGATCATACAAGTACCCTACAGACATTATTTAGTTTGAACTTAAAAATGTCTTTACCCCCACTTTCCTACCACTCTGAGTAAGGCAAACCACTATGGTCAAAGCCACAAAGCAAGTAAGTGTCAAAATTCCAGTGCCTCAGGTGTCTAAGATGAATGTATCTCAGAAGAAACAGAAATTATCCTAGGTTGTTAAAGCTCAGTGCCCTGAATACAAGTCATGGAGTGTTTGTTCACTTCTGACTTTGTACCTACACAACAGGGAGAATTAGGTTACCTGCCTATTTGACCATACCTAGAACCTGCATATTTAACAGCCATCTTCTTGACTATTTCTGTTTTTTGTCCTCTTTATTCAGTTTTGTCAAGTCTGGATCTTTATGGACCAAATGGGTTCCCTTGAAATGGATATAAATTGAAAAACATCCAAAATCACAGTTTTTCTCTCATAAACAAATCACAACAAATCTGAGCCTCTCTTTTTTGAATTAGGAACTTGTAATAGGAATTTCTCTATGCCCCTTTGTGTAACCTAAGAATGAAAATAATAACTCAGAGAAAAATGTATTTAAAAAAAAAAAGAAAAAAAAAAGAGTCAGTAAGGAAATGTTGACATGACTAAATACTACTAACCAAATTTTGTAATTTTAGAATAAAAAGTATGACTTATACAAGGCAAGAGGTGGGTGCAGATGTTTTCCAAATGCACACCAAAAACTGATACAGTGCTTTCTCTTCTAGAAGGTTAGTGTAAAACTCACATTTGGCAATTTGATGCTAGATACTGATAAATTAAACTAACATAAAAAGGAGGATAAAATAGTTTTACTGCATTCCCCAGTGTGTGCTATTTACGAGATAGATAAAGAAGATGTAAAATTCAAGTACAGATTGCCAGTAGGGCAGCAAGGCTACCAGAAAAAGCCAGGACCTACTGCAAGGAGACACGCTTTTTAAAAATGGATGAAAAGACAACCAAACTTAGCATGAGAGGTAATTCTAGAGAATTAGGGGAATCACAGAATCACAGAATGGTTGAAATTGAAAGGGACCTTCACAGGTCAATTACTCCAACCTCTTGCTCAAACAGAGATATCCAGAGCAGAATGGCCAGGACCATGTCCAGGTGGTTTTTGAAGATTCCAAAGACAATGACTCCACAGCCTCTCTGTGCAGTCTTTGACAGCACTCCATCACTAGCTCAGCACATGAGCGTTTCCTGGTGTTCAGACGGGACCTCTTGTGCTCCAGTTTGCACATACTGTCTCTTGTTCTGACACTGGGCACCACTAAAACATATCTGGCTCCATCCACTTTGCATTCTTCCTTCAGCTATTAAAAGAAATTAATACATTTCTCCCCCTGAGCCTTATTTTCTCCAGGCTGAGCAGTTCCAGCTCTCTACATTTGCTTATAGATTAATCATTTCAGTCCTTTGGTCATCTCACTGGTCCTCTGCATGAATATATCCATGCCTACTTTGTACTGGAGCCCAGAACTGGACACAATACTCTCTCACTGTCTCAGTAGCAGAGCTGAAGGATAACCTCTTTTGACTTGTTGATGAGACTGGCTAATGCAGCCAAGAATCAGAAAATCACAGAAACAGAATCACAAGGTTGCAAAGAACCTACAAGATCATCTAGTCCAACCATCCTCCTATCATCATTGCTACCACAAGCTAATAAACCGTATCTCATTACATCTCATCCAGATGCCTCTTGAACATTGCCAGGAATGGTGACTCCACCACCTCCCTGAGCAGGCCATTTCAGTGCCTGACCACTCTTTGACAGAAAAAGTTCTTCCTAATATCTAATCTAAATCTCCCCTGGCACAACTTGTGGCCATTTCCCCGGGTCCTGTTTGTTGCCTGAGAGAAGAGGCCAAACCCCTCCTCATCACAGCCGCCCTTCGGGAAGTTGAAGTTGAATACTGTTTACTGTTAATTGTCCACCCTCAGCAAGTTTGCTGATGATACAAAGCTGGTAGGAGTGGCTGGCATACTGAAAGGTTGTGTTGCCATTCAACAACAGCTGGGCAGAACAATGAGTTGGGTAGAAAGGAACCTGATGAGGTAACAAGACCAAGTCTTTCATCTGGAAAGGAATCACCTAGGGAGGAATAGCTGCATGCATCAGTACAGGTTAGGGGGTGACCTGCCAGAGAGGAGGTCTGCAGAGAAGGACCTGAGTATTCTGGAGGACAACAGGTTGGCCATGAGCCAGCAATGTACCTTGTGGCCAAGGCCATCAATGGTACCCTGGAGTGCATTAAAAAGTGCATGGACAGCAGGTCAAGGGAGGTGATCCTTGCCTTCTACTCTGCCCTGGGTAGGCCACATTTAGAATACTGCATCCAGTTCTGGGATCCTCACTTCAAAAAAAACAGCAATCTCCTAGAAGGAGTTCAGCAGAGGGCCACAAAAATTGTAAAGGGCCTGGAGCATTCCCCTGATGAGGAAAGGCTGAGTTATCTGGGTCTGTTCAGCCTGGTGAAAAGAAGACTGAGAGGAGACGTAAATACTGCTTATATATCTAAATTGAGGTGGAAGGCAAGTGGATGAGGCCATGCTCTTCTCAGTGGTGTGCAGTGATAGGACAAGGAATAATGGCCTAAAACTTGAACATAGGAAATTCCAGACAAACATGTGGAATAAGTTCTTAAGGTAAGGGTGATGGAGCACTGGAATGAGTTGCCCAGAGAGCTTGTGGAGTTTTCTTCTATGGAGATGTTCAAAACCCATCTGCACACCTACCTGTTTGACCTGCTTTAGCAGGGTGGTTAAATGTAATGATTTCTTCAAGTCCCTTCCAACCCCTGCAATCCTGTGATTCTGTCTTAGCATCAGGACATACTGCTGACTCACGTTCAACCTGGTGTTCACCAGGACTCCCATGTTCTTTCCTGCAGAGCTGACTTCCAGCTTGGTGCTCCCAGCACTGGTGCCAGAAGCTATTCCTTTCTAGCTGCAGGACTTTGCATTTCTCCTCACTAAACTCCATGAGATTCTTGTCAGCCCACTTCTCTAGCCTGTTGAGTTCCCTCTTGATGGCTGCATGGCTTTCTGGTGAATGAGCCACTACCCCCAGTTTTGTGTCATCCACAAATGTGCTGAGGTGCACTCTGTCCCATTGTCCAAATCAGTAATGAAGATGTTAATCAAGGCTGGACTCAGAATCGACCTCTGGAGTACTCCACTTATTACTGTCCTCCAACTAGACTTTGCAATTTCAGCCATTACCCTCTGGGCCCAACCATTCAGCTTCACCATCTGCTCTGCCAGCCCACCATCCAACTTCTTCACTGTGAGGCTCTGATCAGGGACAGTGTTAAAGGCCTTACTGAAGTTCAGGATGACAAAATCCATTCTCTCCCTCAATGTCTCCTTATCTATCAGACTGCTTGTTTCATTATACAAGCTTGTCATGTTGGTCAGAGATGACCTTCCCTTGGTGAATCTGTGCTGAGCACTCTTCATGATACTGAGCACTTTGATCTTCAAAGAGGTCCCATGGTCATGCAACCCAGATCCTTGCTGATGATGCTTGTTCCACAGACAATTACTGGAAAAAGAGACAGACAAAACCAAATGTAATACATGATTTTTCTCAAGAAGTCAAAACAAAAAGTGTTGAATTATAGAATCATAGACTTAAAGAATTACAGAATTGTAGAATCATAGAATCATAAAATAATTTGGGTTGGAAGGGACCTTAAAGATAATCTAGATACAAAACCCTTTTTCTGTGGGCAGGGACACCGTCCATAAAAACAGATTGTTCTAAGCCCCATCCAAACTAGCCTTGAAGACCTCCACAGCTCTGGACGAGCTGTTCCAGTGCCTAACCACTCCCACAGATATGAATTTCTTCCTGGTGTTTAATCCAAATCTACCCTCTTTCAGTTTAAAAACATTACGTACTGTCCTACTGATGCAATGACTGATAGTGTCTCTCCATCTTTCCAGTAGGTCTCATTTAGGCACTGAAGGGCTATTACAAGACCTTCCCAGGGTACTCTCCAACAACCCCAGTTCAGCCTGTTTTCACAGGAGGTGTGTTCCAGCCCTTCAATTTTCTTCAGGGCCCAACTCTAGACTTGTTCTAACATGTCTGCGTCCTCGTGCTGAGGGCTGCAGGGCTGAACACAGTACTGAAGGTGGGGCCTTACAAGACAGAGTAGAGGATCATCTCCACTACCCTGCTTAGCCATGTTTCTTTTGATGTAGCCCAGGATAGAGTTGCCTTTTTGGCCAAAGTGCCAAATCATTATAAGTTTTCCATCACCAAAAGCTCCTGAGTCCTTATCTTCATGGCTGCTCACAGTCCATTCTCTGACAAGCCTGTATTTCTGCTTTGTGCACCTGACAAAGGTGAAGGACCTTCCACTGCACTTTCTTGAACATCATGAGTTTTGCATGCGCCACCTCTCAAGGCCGTCAGGGTTCCTCTGGATGGCATCTATTCCCCATCACTGATAAGTATGTAAAATACCAGTCCCAATACAGACTCATAAGGAATACCACTTGTTGCTGGTCTCCACTAGCAGTTGAACGTAATGATTTCAATGTGATCATCAGCCAATTCCTCACCCACCAAGTGGTCCATCTGTCAAGTCTATGTCTCTCTAGTTTAGAGTCAAGAATATTGTGTGGGACAATTTCAAATGCTTTACACAAGCCCAGATAGATTGCATCAGTTGCTCTTCCCTTTTCTATCAGTGATGTAAAACCATTGTAGAAAGCCATCAAAATCATTAGGCACTATGTGCCCCTAGTGAAGTCATGCCTATCACCAATCACCTCTGTTTTATATGAGACTTCGTATAGTTTTCAGGGGTATCTGCTTCGTGATCTTGCTGGGTACAGAAATAAGACCAACTGGCCTATAGTTCACTGTGTCTTCCTTTTTTTAAAATTAAAAATGCGGCTATTTCCCCTGTTCCAATCACTAAATCACTAGGAACTTCATCAGACTACCACAGCTTTTTAAATACGATGGATAGTAGCTGAGCAGCTTACAAAAAAAAAAAAAAAAAAAAGAGAAATGACAAAAGAAGAGCATAATGAAAAATAAAGAGCACAGAGAGGCTTGATTTTTCTCCCTATAGCATGTATCACATGACAATTATCTAAATAACATAAATTCATTATCGACTTCTACCTGTTACCGCCTCTGTTACCTCAGTGGTGTTAATGTGACTAGAAGTATGGAAAAATACAACGTAGCTAGGGCACTGCCAGCTATCAAATGAAATGTTTTTCTCAAGCAGACTGATTTCAGGGTTTCATAAGAGACCTGAGCTTTTAGCATCATGGCATTTTTTAGTAGAATTTCAAAACATAGCTAAGCAGGTCAACTATCAAACTCCTTACAGTTCACAGTCTGTAAGGGTTAGGAATGATGGGCCAGACTCCAGAAGAAGTTCACATGTTTGGATGCTAAATATTGTGAAGCCCAAAAGTCAGCCACCAGCTGTGGACTTAAAAACCAGGGCCAGAATATATAATGTGCACAAACAGAAGAAGCTACATCCAGCCAGCATGACACACTGCCAAGAGGGATGCATCTGAAATTCTCCCTCTCTTCTGGACACAGCGCCTCTCCAGGGAAGAAACACACCATGCCAAAATCCTTTTCTGTATGCTGGAATGTGTGTACGCATGCAGTGTCATTTGGGCCACAGATACTGGCCACTCTTTATTCAAGATAGAGAGTGGTCACCACCTTCCTTTTGCAAAGTGGCCTCACAATTAATTAGCACTGCTTGGAAATGGACTTTTATTCACCTTAAGCATTGCCAAACAAAATATTGTGTTTATCTATTTAATATGGGTGGGGGCAGAGTACTCTTTCAGATGTGGTGATACTGCCTACCAGTATATTTTTTTGCTCTTAAGAATTCGTAGAACTAGTTGACCATATCAGTGACCAAGAAATGCTCTACAGTGGTGGAAACATCACTGCTGCTTCAGTTAAAATCTGTGGGCCATTGAGTCAAGCACAGAAGTGCTAGAACAGAGTCACTGTGTAAGCCACATGCCATGACCACATTATGTGATGTAAGAGCATGCCTATTTCACAGCCAGGCCTGAGGCAGAATACAGGTGCCGAAGTTAAGAGATACAAAAAACTGCTGAATATCTCCACAGTGTCTCTCTTGTTTTGGAAACCTGCATTGTGCTGGTGACAGCATGGGATGCATAGAACCTTCAGGTAGGAGATAGATGACACTGTAATTCCAGCCCTGACAACTGCAATCTCCTCCCAGAATATCCCTGACTGAAGACTGATAGACTATAAGAGCTTACAGAAAATCTTCAAGTCTCAGCCAAATATTAGCCAGTCATCAGAAGTGAACTGGGAGAGGTTAGCTTAAATTCTTAGCAAATACCACTGATGGCAATTTAAAATAATTGGTTTTGCCTTGCAGTTCAGCTGGTTAAGATGCACACCAAGAGAACTGCTGTACTGCAGCTGAGGGGCAATAGCTCTAACATTTCTTTTGGTCAATCACTTCTAAACGGATGAACGTATTAGCAATTTAAATCCCTGTGGCAGTCTAAGCTAGAGACTGCCAAACCAGAGCCTTCACAAACAAGCCTTGGTTTAAATAATTACTCAAGTCTATTCTTGATTCCAGAAGACAATTTACCTGTGTGCTACATTACCCAGAACAATATGTCTAGAACTACACTAACGTGAACAATAGATTGCAACTTAAGATTTTAAAAGAGCAGGGATGCTTTTTCCTACAGATATTCAGTGGACTTTGTCTTTAACTGAATTTATAAAAAGAAGTGGTCAGCAAGTCCAAGTCACATGAGAAACTTGGCTGAGAAGTCCAAAGGCTGAAGTACAAATTCTTCCTTCATGTTTCCTTTGACATAGTTTGCCTTCTCTCCTTTTGACAGCACTGAAGCTTCACTGAAAATGTACTTTCTAGGCCAGTTTTCCATTAATTCTATTCCCGTATATTCCAAAGTGAGAATTGCCTAGGGACAACTACATCTTCCAAACAAGTCCTGCTCTCACCAGCATTTCTTTTAACACTAAGATAAAAGTTAGCAAGTCCCTTTACGTTCATTTACTTATTGTGTGTCTGAAACATCTGTCGCATCCCAAGGAAGCTTCTAGGAGCAGACAGTTTACCTTATGGCAAATTCCAAGGCAGTATTTAAAGTTCAAATGAAATTCCACTATTCAAAGTGGGAGGTTTAAGAAAAAAAGTCTCAGGTCTGTCAGTAAAATGTTTAATTATGGACAAGATGACACACACATAGTAAAGCCCACAAAGGCAGCAACACCGCTGTGGAAGCACATTCCAATAAAATCTTAAAAGATTACTTTAATAATAAACCGTGCATTCTTGAGCAAGCCATTGCAGGATTAGCTACCACACTGCTTTGCTGCAAGCAGATTTTTCACAAACTGTTATTGATACTACTTTCAAGGCACTCATGTTTCTACAATTAAAGTGAATGTCTTCTGAAAGTCTCTGCACTTCTGTGTTTTCATTTCACTCTGCAATCCCAGTTTTCCACCCAGACTGGAATCCCAGTGAACCTAATGACAGACTGTGGTTTAGGCAGAGTTAACGTCCGGAAAAGCAATAGAAAAACTCACTGAAGTGAAGCTTTCCAGCTGCAACTTTGAGATAATTTTAGACCTGTTTGTGAAGTCTTCAGGCCGATACTGTTTTCTGCAATAAGCAGTTGATTTAAAACAAAAAAACCTTGGGTAGGCACTGAACTTACGCCAGCAACAGTAAGATCAGACACAACAAATGAGAGAAAAAAAAAGTCATCGTCCTGGAAAACAGAGCACTCTCTCTGCTATAATCTTTTAGGAGTCAGGCTTAAAGTCATAACAGCCATTGTTCATTTGGTTCTGTTCTTACTGTGGTGAAATACAAATCTTTTTACTTTTCATGAAGTGCAAAGCACGCCCTTTGAGTCCTGTAGTGCACTATAGACGAAATAGCTGAATTCCTGTGGGGCTTTCTGCCTGGATTCCTCCTACACTCACAAAGCAATCCTATTACATATGTTTAATGTAACAGTTCTGAATTTTACAGTTTAGTTCAACACTGTGGGATATCAGGGGAGCTGTTCAGAGTTGAATTGCAAAATAGATAGTGTAGTCCTTTAAGACCTGAGACATTTTCTATTCCCTAAGAAAACGGTCATTTTTTCCAGTTAGTTATTAACCATTTATCAGTTAAAAAAACCTTTTTCCATGATGTTATTAGTTATGTCTCAAGCGCTGGTAGGTAGTGAAGAACTCTTGGCGTTTCTGCAGTAGGTGTAATTTCACAGCGCCCTGAAAGGACTCGTAAGTGGCTTCCTATAGTGAATGAAAAATATTTTAATCTCTTGCATTTCAACAAGAAATACTATGAATCATATTTGTAGCCGTTACTACAACTAGTCAAGGTATTTCGGGGCTTAGGTTTCATACCAGGCAAAGCACAAGTGTTAGTCCTGCTTATGCCAGCAGCAGTCTGACTGCGCTATAGAAACTGCTTTGTTTCTATAGCTGTGTTTAAAGCAGGCACAATCTCATCCTTCATTTGAGGCAGGCTGCGTCGCTCACTTCCACAATACGTGCTGAGCAAAGCATCACTCTTTAGAACGCATACTGCCCCAGCACAGAGAAGCTCCAGCCTCACTGATAGGTCTCCAGCTCAGGGCGTTCGCAATAATGTACAGTGCAGTACAAGCAGTACAAAACCAACATTGTTAAACATGAATAAGACAGTGTCCCCACGAATTCACATCTAATCCTTCAAACAGCGACATGTGCATGGCCAGCAACCTGCTAACTGCAGCAAATGCCTTACTTACGTAGTATGTACTTCCTTCCGTGAACACTAGGCTGGAGTACAAAAACGTGTCTCTCAGAGTCATTTATGGTTAAAATTAGCACTTCTGAAATCAAAGACTGATATAGGCAAACAACACAAAACTGACAGGTTTTGGTTACCAAAGGCACAGGGCTCCTACAATTGCACAGTGCAATTCCAGGTCTGAGCAGCATCACATTGTGTCAAGGAATGCATTGTGCCACTTGGATGTGCTTCATGACCAGATGCACCCATCAGTTTAGAATTCTGAACTACCCAGTAATAAAATCATTTTGTATTAATTATTTTCTTCTTTTTGTAAAACAGTTTAAAATATCTACCAAATTCATTACCACTTCAAAGGAAAAATGTCTTTTTTAATATTTTTTAACGTCAGGTATTGCTGCAGAGGGCAATAGCACAGATTTGGACAGAAATGTTTTGCACTGTTTTTGAGAAAATGAATGTTAGATTAAGTTTGTAGTTTTGAGGGGAAAAAGTAAAAAAAAAAAAAAAAAAAAAAAGGGAGAGAGAGAGAGATCCCTTCTGCAAGGACAAAGCATGAGTTTTTATCAGAGGTTCTTTCATACAAATTGGAAAATTGCTGTACCGCACTGGGAAACAAAACATTATTGAGGCTTTAATAAAGATGAGTGCAAATTATGGAGGTCAGGTCTGGATGTGACCCAGAAACAGAATCGTACCATCCCAGTATGGTTTCAGCTAGCCATGGATTTGTGGGGGAGAAAGGACGGACTTATGACTTTGGTGTTTTTGCAGAAAATAAGCATTCGGTTTGGATTGGATTTTTAACAACGCTGCCGCACCTGCCTAAAAACAGATGGTCACAAAGACACAAGAGAGTACCTGTTTTGTAGATGAGAGCTTCAAATGCATTCTGCACGAGGAGCACCAGCTATGTCTCCCCTGAACCAGTCCGCACCCACAGCACGTCTCACACGCCTGGACCACCCCCCACCCCCCCCCCAGCAGCGACGGGGGGGGGAGCGGCGGCGGGCAAGGAGTTAATCTTGTGAGCACCGACACGTTGAGGGGGAGTAGCCAAGACCGAGCAGCAAAAACATCATAGCACATTCCTGGGTAGTGCTCAGCTGCCAGCATCTGATTAAAACCATATCTCTCGCTGTGAGTGGCTAACTAATCCGAAGGCGAGAGTGCCACTGAATATTTAACCGGGCCCTCGCTCCCCGTCAGGCTGCCAGCTGCGGTTCTCCTCGGATCATGCACGGAGCGGCACGGATCTAGCCTGTAAGCAGCTTTGCGAGAGAGGACTCGGCTCTTTGCAAACCTCTGGGAGGGGCTATAACCAGAGACGGAGGGCGATTTTTTTGTTTTGTTTTTGTCTTTTTTTTTTTTTCCTCTTTTCTTTCGCCTCTTTCCTCTTAGAGAACATGGCAGCGCGAGCTTATAGTGGGGCTGCGGGGGCCGGCAGACCCCTGCCGCGGGGTGGCAAAGCCGGAGGAGCTAGTGCTCCCACCGGGGCCGTCCGCGTCTCCCTGCAGCGCCGGCGGCGTCGGGCCGCACTCTGGCCGCAACAGAAGAGGAGGCGGCGCGGGGTGGGGGGGGCTGGGGGCCGCGGAGCGCGCTGCTGTTCGGGTGCCGTGCGATGGAACCCGCCCGCATCCTGCCCCGAGCTGCAACAGAGCCGGCTCCCTGAGGAAGCCGGAGCTGAAAGCAAAATAAACACGCGATTTTATTTCTGTTTGTCGGGTGAGGACGCGAAAATTATATGAAACTTTGTGTTTATATGCATGCATCACCGAGATGAAAGAATCTTCTGTCAGCAGAGGAGGGTTAGAATATAGTAAAGCAGGGGTAGGCTTTCTGTTCTGAGTTTAGATGGAGCATCCTTGCTGAGCAGCCCTCTGACTTCTGGTGAATCTTAGGATGGTATTTCCACTTGTGGTAAATGGATATAGTCAAGGATTTCTAGGACTAACTGACGTGAGAACACACTTTTGTCAGGAAAACTAACTTCTCAGCTGGTGAAGCTTTAAGCCCCAGTGATCATCACATGATGACACTTTGAGTGCTGTTCCACAGTAGTGCCTGCGATCCAGCAGTAAGATCAGTGCAGTTGAACTTCCCTGGAGCAGAGCTTTTACTTCTTTGCTGAGTTGAGGTTAGTTGCTTGAGCTCTTGCTAGGGAAACATGTAAATCCATTGTTAAGGTAGGATTAACTTTACTTTGTTAAGGTCTTTATTTGGGGTTGTGGGAGGATGTTGAGGGTAGAAGAGGGACTAGAGAGAAATCGTCTTCATCTTAATTAAGTTGCTTTGCCTTAGAAGTTTACATTTTTGCCCAGAGTATTTCATAGTTTCCATGAAAATTCTATCCAAAATAGAGTGGGTCTGAGAGCATGTGGGCTTTAAGATTTGGTCATAGTATGCAGGAATGAGCACTGATATGCTTAGGGGTGGGAACTCCTTTGTAGGTAGACAATTCAGATTAAATTATTTACAAAGCTATATATTCCAATTGGTTGTGAAGATTTATTAGGCACTAATAAGTTGAAAAAATTGATGTGATGTCTGATAGTGACCTGTTATGCAGTTAGAAGCTGTTATGAAGGCCTACTAACAGTGTGTCAGGTGAGGTGCGTAAGACACTGGGTGGCTAAACAGGAGCAAATCAGAATCCAAATGAACGCTTGAGAAGAGCATTTTTGAGGGAGTGAAGGAGCATGCCTGTTTAAAGAATCACTGCAGTCACATCCAACACAAATGGCCCTTGGGGCACAGTTAGGCTTCCAAAATGCCCTGAATGAGTTTAGGATGTGGTCAAGTCTAAAGCAGAAGCTTCTGTTAATAGAAACTCACTGAAGTTTGCATTTGGAGGAGAAAAACTGTTGTGAGTTCTAAATGAATGTCGGTGAACCATCAAAGCAGAAGCTTCACTAGCAAACCTCATGACTGAGAGTACAGGAAAACTCAAACTAAAGTGGGTTGAATGTTAGGTACTGTGAGTCTTAAATGAAATGCTTCTGCTGTGGGGAATTTAGTAGGGCCTTCTGTGCTTCTTGCTGAAGACAGAAGAATGGAAGAATGATGAGCTTTATGGCACAGGTCTTGTGACTTGTGCCACTTTCTCATCTATTGTGCTCTTACTTCAAGCAAAGCTATTGGCTGAGCATCAGCAGTTGTGCTCAGCATTATCACTTGGAAGGATGGGACAAAAGTGAAAATCTGGCATCATTTTCCTCTTGTGAAGGTAGAAATGGTTATCCATTCTAATTTGTGCCTTCTGCTGTGTTTCTATTTACATCTGCAGAACACAGCCTACTTTCTCAGTGAGAGAGCATGACTTGACAAAGTTCCTGCATAACTCAATTGCTGGATAGAATGGCCCAGTAGATGCTACAGTTACTTAGCACCTTTGCTTCCTGAGTAAATAGGAATAAAGCACTTTAAACATGTGAACGATATATGCAAAAAAAAAAATACCAGAAAAGCTCTTAGATTTGTGGGAAAACAGCTGTACTTAGTGTCAGAATAGGGGGGAAACAAACAGCTGCTATTCAGACAGGATGTTTAAAATAAAAACTACTGCTTGTGATGTTAGGTAAATAGAAGTGCATAATATGCTGTGATTACTGAGTATTGTTGCCAGACCCACAGATCTTTCTCCTGTTGATGGTCTTCTCTCTTTATGAACTTTACACTGCTATTGTACTTGTGTGACTTACTAGGTTAACCCAGTTCTTGGGAGACTGGGTTGTGGACTTCATACACACTGGCTTGTGGACTTCATACATCAAATCTCTCACAAATCAAGCACTCCGAAGTGTGAATTTGCTAGGACAACAAAGGGAAACATTCCACATCAGAGAGACATCTTACTCTGGAAATAGTACTGGTAAACCAAATCCTGCTTGCTATCCACTTTCCATCAAAAGTGATGAGATAGCATGAAAATACCTTGTAATCTGCAAGGGTTTTGGAGGAAAAACTTAGCTCTTAGATGAAGATTCAGGGACGAGTAGTAGAAATAAGACTCTTCCCCTGCTGTGTGGGGTGGGGAGGGAAATCTGAGGGGTTTTACGCTTCTTCTGTGTAACACAACTAAGCATAAGCCACTGCTCCCCTGCCTCAGCCTGGCCTCTGTAGGGGAAAAAAAAAAAAAAAAAAAAAATCAAAGTTGTGTTTGGAGGATCAAATAGAATGAAGTGTCAAAGCAGTGTAACTTTCAAAACAAACTGACTTTAGGAACCCAGTTTTGGGGCTGTATCTGGGTACAAGGGTCTCAGGGTTATAAAGAAGCTGGATAAGGTATAGTGGCAGGTCTAGTGAATAAACAAGATGTACCAGTTCAAACAGGATTAAGCTGTTTATAAAGCTAAGCAGCTGAGTACTGAACAAAGCATCGTCTCCTGTCTATCTCTGTTGCCTGGGTTGATGTGGGCATAGATCATTCCAGTTTCACATTTACTGGAAGGATGTTCCTTGCACGTGCTATGGAATGCTTGAGAGTGAAGCACCTCGGTTGAAACGCCCTGAAGACCTTCACTCCCAACTATATCCATGTGTACATTTTCCTTAAAAGCTTCTAAGTTTCATAGCTGGTGCATGTTGCCTTAAATCTCAAAGCTCAGACACTCTGGGGCCACTTAAGGGCAGACTTTTGGCCTTGGAGCTGAATTTCCTGCTGTTTTGTCAGTTCATATTGCATTCTTAGGCAATTAGATGAGAAGTAAAATACCTTATGAGGATCATGTTGTGAACCAAACAACTAGGTTAGATCTTCAACCTGTCATTGAGAAGGCTTCACAACAGTGTTCTTGAGGATCGCACTCTTTAGAAAAATATGTGGAGCACTTAATGCTGATGCATCAGATAGCCACAATCTCCTCATACAAGGAGTCTGTGGTATGTCTCTCTTACAGCTAAAATGCTTAGGATTGAAACTGTAATCCAAGAAGAGACAGGACAAGTAGGGAGCACACAGGTTGAAGTGTGATGAACACTACATCCTTTGTCCATCCTTTAGGCTAACTTCTGTGCTTCCACTAAAGAAGATAATTGGTGCTTTAAACAAGAGCACAAATGTTGCTATGAATAAAAAACTGATTTTTTTAGAAGCTTGAATAGCAGATCTGTTTGAAAACAGCTACTAGCCTTGCTAATAGAAGATAGACTCTAGATGAGGATGGGAGGCTTTCCCTTGCTCTCCTCTGGTGGGCCGGGGACACATCTGTAATCTGATATCAAGACCCTCAGGGATGGAAAGCTAAATGGGTCTTATAGGGATTCCTAGAGTCTGGATTTAGGAGTAATGTTGTGAAGTTCCCTGTGGAAGGAATGAGACCACTGCAGGAGAGCTGGTCTTCATGAAGTGCAGGCAGGATCGTCAGTCTTCCAGTGACAGATCAAGAGCATAATTTGTGTCTGTTACAGGAGTCTTGTGACTAGTGACTACTGCACTGAACTATGTAATCAAAGGCTGGCAGAAGATGGTGGCTACATGGAAACCTCTTCAGATACTGATGATTTATTTTTAAGGGCAGGTTTCTGGCTGGTCATGGATTATCGGCTAGGTGAGCACCTTCTGGATAAGCAGACCACAATACCTGACAATGTGGTAATGACAATATAGTGCTGAGCTGGGTGAGCTCAAGAACAGTACAGGAAAAATCCTGTTTCTCATGGAGATGTGTTTGTGATCAGGTAGAGAACACAGTTCAGTGTAGAACATATGCAATCTCTCTCAGTACAGCTTGCACACACCCAAACTGCAAAGAGGGATAACTCTGCCAGCACTGGACAGTTAACAGCATACAGCTGAAATAACCTATGATAACAGCTTCAATATGTGTCAAGTTCCTGCTCTGAGGAAGGGGGTAAAAAGCACAGTTATTGGCAAGAGTCTTTTGCTATACAAACTAGAAGGAAGATCAGAAACAGTCTTCCTAGGCGTGAGAGAGTTAGAAGCATGGTTATAAGTGAGGTATTTGAGTTGTTCTTTAGCTCAAACTCCAGTTGGCATCTGAGTAAACCCTAGCTGAGTTAATTAAAGAACCTGGAAGCAAAGCAGTTGTTAATACATTCAGTGAGTCCAGCCAAACAGTACTGACAGAAGACTGAGTGGTAGACACTGCAGACATACAGTCTGATTTTTCTTGTCCTGTGAGTAGGTGATGTTCTCCTGAGCAATGTCTACAACAGATGAACTCAGACTCAGGAGCCACTGACTTTAGGGGCTTCCATATGGGAGCCAGATATGTAGGAGCAGCCTCTCAAGTGTGAAAGGATGTTGTCTTTCTGCAAGACTGATGTAAAGAAATTTCATTTGGAAACTGTTGTGAGGACTATAGGAGTAAGCAGGTAACCTTCTATAAGTACATATTTCTAGAATAAGGCTATGCTACTAGCCAAATAGGTCTCAACAACAACAACAACAACAACAACAACAACAACAACAACAAAAAAAAAAAAAAAAAAAAAAACATTGGGTTATCTACCAGTTGCTTTCTAAGAGAAGGATTTGGACTTAAGAAGCTGGTATTGTTTGTACTAAAACTGAGATGGTTTTTTAGTTTGCAGAATTAACTAAGAGGATGATATGCTGAATGCAGATGTTGGAAGGGCTGCTACAAAGATTTGTTTTAAAACTCTATTTCTAGAATAAATTGTAAATTCAGATAGATAGATAGGTATCTGGATGATACCGTTAGGCACTTGAGTTTCTGACTGAAGAAAGTTCTTATCTATGAGACTGACTATGGCAGTACTAGTTCCCCTTGTTTTGAGGTGAGATCTTAGCAAACTAGATAACAAATGTTGACCTCTACTTACTTCTAAAGACAGTGAGACTTTTTTCATAACCTCTTGTTAACTTATATAATGCTAAGTTCTTAACCAGGTGCAGCTTGTTTAAACTTGCTGTGGCTTCACTGAGATCTCTGTTCTAATACACTTGGAATAGCTATATTGATTCCTATGATAAGTGGAGGAAAAGTTCAAACTAGAACTACCATAATGGCTGGGCTGAGAAGCTGCTGATCATCTCATCAGTAATGCTGTGCTTACAACTGCAGCACTATGACAAAAAGGAAAGGTTCAACTGTATTGGTTGTATGCAGTGACCTGTTCAGTTCTAGCTTGGTGATGGTGATGTTCACTTTGCTGTAATTCCAGTGTCAGAGGTGTGCAGCAAACACTTCCAGGAATTCAGTTTGAATTTCTACATTCTTGCTAAAAAATAAGCAGTTTGGAGAAAGCTGGTGCACTGATACAGTGAGAACAGACTGTTCTGTTCTTGTGATGAAATAGCAGTTGGTAAATAGACTGAAATGGTAAAGTACCTGGGTGGTGATTCGCAGGCATGGTCCTGCACCAGCTGTGGTAATGCCAACATCTGAAGCTGATGCCGCTTACTAAAGCAACAAGATCTGTCTTCTTTGCAGTGGAAACCCGAGGGAATCATGATCGTGCAGAAGGTATTCCATAAGGTATCCATTACTGCACTTCTGACTCACTCTTCCCTTTTTCTCATTCTGAATATATATGAATAAGGCAGTTAGACCTTGAGACCTGTTCTACAGCATGCTTGACCCTAAAGGGTACCTCTATTGGCAGAGGAAGCCTTTGGCATAGAGCTGTCTTATAACCTCTGAAAAGTATCGATACATCATCTTTTAGGTGAGGGGACAGAATACTACTGAGGGCTTATAGAAAGTTGCAGAGAAGTGGGGGCAGCTCCCTGAGTAAAATCCTGTTAACCTGGAAATATTCTCTCCAACAGATCAAGTGTGATTTAACTGAGGCACTGACCCCACAAATGATCTGTTACCTACAATGTAGACTTCTAATTACCTATAGCCTAACAGAAGAGAATCTTTTTTTAAAAAAAATTTAATTTGGGAAGATGAGAACAATGGCTTTAGCCTTGCTATCAAGGAGTTGTAGGAGAAACTATTATTTGTAATGGGGTCATTACTAATATAGACCTTGCTGATTGTGTGAATGACTGACAATGTCATTTGTTCAGCAGAGTGGACCAACACTGTCTCTTACAAGACTAATCACAGGGTCTTGGGTTAGACTTGGCAGTGTAAGAGCTTGTATTTAGTCAACTTTCTGGTACGTTATACTGTTCTTGTGTTCCAGACACGGTATGAGTTGGAGAACAGTTCCCAGGCTGTCTATGAACTCTTTTCTACCACTTATCATCAAGAAGATACTTTTTATTTGTTAGTGTGAACAGTGAATACTGGACATAATTTTATACATAGGTAAGGCTAATACCTTTCCATTATATTACCCAATTTTTACAGTAATTCCTAGCAGACTAATGTGACTGTTTAGTAGAGGAGATGTAATAATGATTGTAGTGTTTTCCTCAGTGCAAGCAGTTGGAATTTTCCATCTAAGACAAAATCTTGTGTCATGTTGCAGGAGGTTTATTCATGTTACATATACTGTCAGATTCTAGGACAATTTTTGCTCTAGTAAAGAAACAAAACATTTAAATTTATTTTTTTAATCAGAATCATAGAAATATCTGAATATCATGCTTTTTAAAAAAATTTATTTATGCATACTTAGTGCTTTTCAGAGCCATTTAGGACGCTACCATTGTAACAGGAACTAAGAGAAACTCAGGTAGTCATTTGCACACTAAGAAGCAGTTAGATGTGAATGTCAGTGATACAGGGCCTTACATAAATGTACTGCTAAGCTGGCAGAATCCTGCAAGTTAAAACTGTTCACTACTGGTTAAAGTATCTGGCTTTAGCACTTTGACTCTTGCTAGTCGTTGGATTGCTGTTGGCCACTAATCTGTCTCAGTCTACAGAACTGAGATCTTGTAGCATGGTTACTCAAGTAGATCGCTTGGTTACCATCTCTTGGTTACCATTCTTCTAAAAACAGCCTTTCTGACAAGAACTCAAGCCAAGATATTTCTCAAGCTGTGTTGTACAGATTCTGATACAACCTTCTAACCAGAAGAACCTGGCTGACTCTTCACAATGCAGGCGAGGGGGAAACATGCCTTGAGAAGGTATGTTTAGCACTTGAACTACTGCTGTGCTTCCAGTTACTACTTCCTTCCTACAAGCAATGTTGTACTTGGCAATAAAAGCTACTTTTATCCTCTCCTGGCCTGAGATTTTCATTTGAGGTTAGTATTTACATGCAATAACTCTTAAATCTGAGTTATGTACTTGTAGTATCAAGGCACAAAAAAGGAACACAGGCTGTCAGGAGTATTAGACTGCTCAACAGATGGTCAATTTATGTCTTAGCTCTGACTTTTGCACTGCTCTTCTGCTCAGATGTGTTTTTATTGATATTAAGGGAATTATCTTTTTGTATTGGGGGGGAGGAAAACAAAGAGCAAACAACTTGTATGTTAGGAGAAGATTTTCTAGTTTTTAAATCCCACAACAGCCTGTAAGAATAATGAAGTTTCTCAAGTCCTTACGCAAGAAGAATAATTCCATACCATGGAGGATAGATACCATGTTGCACTGCTCAAGTAAGAGGAACAGTTAAATAACATTTACTTTTCCTTAAGAGATGCTGCCATAACAAAACTGTTTGGAATGTGCTTCAATTATTGCTAAAAACAAGATGTTTCAAGGATGCTTTGTCACTATCTCATGTAGGAAGTTTCTTGAAGAACACGATATAACTCAAGTCCCAAGACTGGTTTTTCTCAGAGTGGATCTGTGGGAAATCAAGTATAGTATTTGAATCAAGAGTTTCCTGGATTGAGATAGGCCTTGAGGTATAAGCTGTTATCTATGCATACAGGGCCTGAAATAGTCATTCCTTAAAGTGTGATCAGTACTATTCAGGAATAATCCCTACAGGAAAGGTGTTAGGTACCAACAGGAAGAAGTTTTAGAATTTCTTTTAGAGTGAATTGAAAAAAATATCATACCTTCTGATGCAGATTATAATAGCAGAGCAGGTAATCAGACTGTGGTGATAGCAACAGATGTATCTACATGGAAATTTCAAGACATCACTTAGCAATCTGCAGACTAGCTCCTGAGGTTTTCATTATCACTGAATCAAAGAATGGCCTGGGTTGAAAAGGACCACAAAGATCATCTAGTTTAAACCTGCTGCTATGTGCAGGGTCGCCAACCACCAGACCAGGCTGCCCAGAGCCACATCCAGCCTGGCCTTGAATACCTCCAGGGATGGGGCATCCACAACCTCCTTGGGCAGCCTGTTCCAGTTTGTCAGCACCCTCTGTGTGAAAAGCCTTGTAGAACTGTAGGCATGACTGTCCTTGCATGAAAGCACTTGTATTTTTAACTTACTTGCATTGCTGGTTGGCTTTCTTTATGGAGGTAGGTGCTGTAGGAATTGAGGTGCTGTAGGATTTTGTTGCCTTACTCCTGCAGCCTGAGTAAGGGAATGCTAAGGGACTGAGCAAAAGAAGCCTCTGAGCAAGAACAGAAAAATTATTTTAACATTAGCTTCCTGCACATGTACAAGTGCATATAAACACTATGCAGACTTCACCAGCGCTGTCCACTATGATAAGACAAGTTCAAGTGTGAAAAAGACCTTGTGGTTGAATACAGCTTTAACTTTGGTCTAAAGCATAGAATCAAAATTTAGTGGTGTTGTGACTCTTCTACCAAAAACAAATTAGATTACTGCTAGTTCAAGCTATTTACTGTTGTTCCCCTTCAGTGATTTTTTTTTTTTTTTTTTTTTTTTTTTTTTAAATAAAGCTCAAGGGGACTTAGTACTAATTCTATAACTTAATGGTTGAGTAGTTATTTAAAATGTGAATTTGTATGAGCCTGCACTTGTCTATCCATGCATTCTTAATTTAGTGGCTAATTTCCTTGCTCCAGAGGTAGCATTTCACAAAGACAGTTATCTAAGTGTATGATACATAACTGTCATGTACTGTAATATCAGGTGAGATGAACTGTGTCAGACCTCAGTTGAGAGACATTTTTCTCTGTGATCTGGCCAGAAAGGTCTCACTAATCTTCTCAAACTGAGTTGTTAGCACGGAGTGGCTGAGCACTTGCAACTCATCCTGTTCTTTCTGTGGAAGATCTCATACTTGTGTGTGTTCCTGCCCATTTTCTTCCACCTCAGGTCTTTGTGCTGTACATCTTTGTGCAACTCAGTGGTCTTGTTTCTGTAGGCTGGAGACAGATAGCTAACAACAGATGCATAATTAGAGCCTGAAGATGAGAACTGCCCTTGTGGAGTTCTACCATTTTAGTGAGATCCTGTTTGTGCATGTTTGTTCCTTCATAGGAAATTAAGTTGCAGTTGACTCTTCATCATACTTCGGTCTTTGGCTGTATATATCCTGGACTAAACTGGTCAAGTAGGATCACTGACAGCAAGGACTTGGTACCTTGAGGTTGCTGTTTCTTCTATCTAGTACCATACTGGGCAGTAAGTCCTAAGGCTGTGACCCATCTCCTTGACAGTGTGTGTTAGCTGTTCTTCTCCAAGCTCTTTCCTTCTGTTCTCCAAATTGTAACATACCAGGTGAGGATGAGTGGTTGAATAATGACATCAACTTAATCATCTTTCTTCCTCTCTTTCTAAAGGACTTGATAAACCTAGGGAAAGGACCATTACCAAATGCTACTTACTCTGTAATATAAAGACCATCTTCAACTGTTACTCTACCATCAGAAGTAAATGCTGGCCTGGACATAAATGGGATTCATTTGGCTTTATTTCACTTGATTAATGTGGGTTTTGGGTTTTTTTTGTTTTGGGTTTTTTTTTTTTTTTTTGGTGGTTTTCTGATTGGCACCTTTTAGTAGTTCTGCAAACACTGTGCAAAATAACTGTTTTAGTGCAATAGTTTGTCCTTTGTCAGAATGGGCACACAATAACAACATTGCTTTCCTAAGTCATGACTTGAAATATTGGCTCTTCCTATATCATGTATTTTTACTCAATAACACTTGAATTTTTTACACCACCTGTTCTCTTGACTCAAGGATTACCTACCTGTGACCAAGTAAGTTCCTTACAGAAGAGAACAGATAGAGCTGCCAGAGATTTTTCTCAAATTAGCAGTATTATCTTAGCTGCTATACTTGAGCAAGGATAAATGCAACTCTGAAACCATCTGATAAGCAGATAGATTTAACTTTGCTTCTCTTAGCAGATAGTTGACTAATGGTGGCCCTTCTGTCTAAATGGAAATGAAGGCCTTCAGGGTGACTTTTTTTTTTTCTTCTTCTAAAGATCTAGGCATTTGTGTTTTTTCTAGGTTAAGAATCGGTTAAGCATTGACATCCATGGCTCTGCTAGTTGCAGGCTGGATGAGTCAGTTCATAGTTATTGACTTAACAAATTGAGGAAAGAGGAGAAAGGTAGGAGTGAAAACAAAATTCTTAAAGTAACTTCTTAGTAATGGGTAAAGCATTAGCTAAAATAAGGCTAGTGGTGAATAAGCCATTGAGAATTGCAGGCTTTTAAAGCAGAAGGTATGCAACTCTTCCAGCAGTTGTCTGGGGACATAGAATATCTCAAATGGAGTGCTGATTAAAAGGTGGCTTGGTCTGTGGCTACCTCATTAGAAATAGAGGAAATTAGTAGTAGTGAAAGGCAGCCCAGCAATTTAATTATCTAAACACTGTTTTGGCTTCACTTGTCACCTAAAATTCACACTATCTGAAATCATTACCATATCTGATACTCAGAGCAATTTTTGTAGCAGGTATGAATGTCCATACCTTTCTGTCTGGGGATAGATGATCTTCAGAAGTACACGTGCCTTTATTTGTTAAATGTTACTCAGTATTCCTGTTGTTTGGGAACAAAACATGGTGACTGCTGGTGATGGTGCATATTTTGCATATTCATATGTATTATGAGTTTCCTCTCTGAGGCTAGAAAGGTATCATGGTGCAGATTTGAGAGAAACAGTGGACTAGTGTGGCTTAACTTCTGGAGTTTTTTGTGGGAAGGGGGGAAGTAAAACAGGTTGCTTGATTACTCTTTAGGCAAGTGTGGTGGTCTTCTGGTTTTGCCTTTCTTCTGAAACAGTCTTGCAGCCTAGAGAATTCATTGGCTTTCACTTCTTGAGTGTTGAAACTTCAGACATTGACTATTATGGGAACATGAATAAGATCTAATAGCTTTTTTTTTTTTTTTTTAACTGTTCTGTTGATATATTTATGAGTGTTAAAAACAGGTCCTAGCAAATATTTCTTGAATGGTCTCCTGCCCTACAGAGGTGATGGTTGCAGTGAAGAGTACAGCAAATCTCTAAGGTTCTAAATAAATAGTTTTAGAAGTTCAGAAGCTACAGGTTGCAAGCACAGCCTGCAGATGTATGTCAGTATGATATACTGATTGGGTATTATTGGGGGGAAGGGGTCATCACCTAGTTGCCATAACTTCATGCTCTCTGAGGAGCAGCCTGAGATGAACAGGTGAAGATGACACTTCTAGTCACGAGTCCTGTTTCAGTAATTCGGCAGAACAAAACAGGACTAACAGGTCTAATGGGAGCATTTCTTCTTTAAGGTAAAATATTATGCCTGCCTACTGATTGTTACTTGGATTTCAAACTACAGCGAGCATAGCTGACAGCCATCTCATCATGTCTACTGAAGCTGAAACTACTTCTACTGTAAACAACCAGCCAGAGCACCAGGCTCCGCCAAAAACACAACCTTCAAAGAAAGAAAAAAAGAAAGGTAAGCAATATCTACTCATTGAACACTTCTACTCAGTCTCCTTAATTTTTTGCATTTTCCTAAAGCTGTGATCACTTTCACTGCATAGTTGACATAACTCTGAGGTTTCAAGTTGGCTGGAAAAGTGAGTAAATAAACTAGTGAAATATCTCTAATCAGAAGATAGGCTTCTAGATAGAAAGCTGTTTCTAGCTCTTCTAAGGCTTTCAGTTCTAGTTGTCAGAATCAGCAAATAAGTCATTGGAAGCTGAGTGAAATGAAAGCATTCTGAGATTAAACAGCTGAGGACCATCCAGGAGCATGAACTCAATCTTATCCCTCCAAAGATGGAATGACATGCTAGATATAGATTCAGATTTTACCCCAAAGAATCTAGAAAACACCATTCATGAGAATAATTGTCAGTCAACAGGTTTTTAGACAGATTTGATTACATAAATATATATCATACAGAGATACATACTCAAAGCATACACACTGAGTGTATGGAGCGTGCAGAAGAAAATGAAGATGTTCTGAGAAGTAATGGGAACAGCAGGAATAGCAAATGCAGCTAAAATATCAAGAGGTTACAAGGATGTGAGTACTAGTACCTCTTACAGAGATGAATGTGCTGATACAAAATTTCAGCATAGATACTAGCAAGTTCTTAGAGACCAAGAAGAGTTCTGATTAGACCACAATTGTGTGAAAGTCCTACTGAACACCCAGTATCACCACAGGAAGTACTGGTTTTGCTTAGAGGTGGTGCTTAGCTCTCACATCTAGTTGGCTATCACCTGAAAACAAGTCTGTTGGGATTGTTCTGAAATCCCCAGACATCAAGCGTTAGACCCAACTCTCCGAATAGAATCTTACAGATTCTGTAACAGCAGCATGACCTTACAGGATCAATTACCTTGCAGAGCATATGCCACTGGAAGGACTATGGTTGTTAGTCCATTATAATAAACAGACAGTTTTTAAAAGCAAAAACGTACCATATTAGTACATTTTAAATAATATTTCTGAAGCCACAATATTTCTTTTCTAAAACAAATCTTTCTGTCTCTAGGGCCAGAAAAGACAGATGAATCTCTCCTGACCAGATTCAAAGGGGATGGTGTGAGATACAAAGCTAAATTGATTGGCATTGATGACGTGCCAGAAGCAAGAGGAGACAAAATGAGTCAGGATTCAATGATGAAGTTAAAGGTAAGATTTTGAGTTGGCATCCAAGCAACACATTTGCTTGGACTTCAGAAGATGCATCAGATGACTTTGTCAAAGTTTCAAATATTACTTAGTGGGTATATATAGCATGATATTTATTGCTTCATGAAAGATGCTTTTGAAGTTGGAACTCATTGCTTGGAGACTGGTAGTCTTAAATATAATCAGTTGCTCTCTGTCTTGGGAACACTCTGTTGATGAATCTCTTGTTATCAGTCATGTATTGGATTCCAAAGTGTTAAGTTGATTACAAGTAATTAACTTCGGTTTTGGATGGGGAAGAGGGAGATTTTTCTTCTTTAGGGTAAGACTGCAAAGCCCAAGCTGTTATTCTGTAGCTATGGTAGCACTAAAAGATACAGATAAACCAAAGGGTAAATGTGACCCTGCAGCAATGAAGATAACATCTTCTGGAGAGCAGAACCCTCACATTAGTTTCTGCTACATGAGTAAATCTGAGGTGGCCTGGTAAGGATGCTGTTACTTCACTGGTTCCTTGAACAAAAATAAAAGCTTTTAAGCTCCTAAAAATTTATGAATGAAGTACAATTTAGTTCTGAAATGCTCTATGAATCTTCATGTGTTATGCTGGAAGAGAAATGTGGCTTAAACACTGCCTAGGAATAACTAGACTAGTGCTAATACTGTCACAGCTATGGGATCATGAGAAATGCTAAGGAAGCAACCTAAAGCTCAATCATGTGGAAGTCTCATCAATACTACAATATTCATCTTATTCAGGGAATGGCAGTAGCAGCTCGTTCCCAGGGTCAACACAAGCAAAGGATCTGGGTGAACATCTCCCTCTCTGGTATCAAGATCATAGATGAAAAAACTGGGGTAAGAAATAACTCATTCTCTTATTTTGACTCTTAAATAAAGTGATGAGTTGGAGTCAGATGAATCTAAACTAAATCCATTAATGATATCTTCCAATATGAACTTCATTTCTTTCTAATTCCAGGTCATCGAGCATGAGCATCCAGTAACCAAAATATCTTTCATTGCTCGAGATGTAACAGATAATCGTGCCTTTGGCTATATTTGTGGAGGAGAAGGCCAGCACCAGTTTTTTGCCATAAAAACAGCACAGCAGGTATTGATTATAGGCCTTTTTTCACATTCTTTAAGTAATGTATCGTCTAAAATCTTAGTAAAACGTGTGATAAGGCTTTCATATTGATAGTTCTGTGAGGTGTAAAGAAACATCAGTACTGATGGATTGGTATATTTCCTGAAGAAGGATGGTAGAAAATGACTATCATCAGTGGCTTTGGTTTTATTCAGTTCTGTCATCCAGAATAAAAGTGTTCAAGTAGCTTTACTTATTATTGTTGTTGCTTAACGTTTCATTCACTATGGAAGTCATTAGTAAGATGAACAGAGCCATTATTATGGGCTTTCCTGTACAGAAGTATATTGCTGTCAATAAGAATATTTTTGAGTTGAACATCGATAGGTTTGCTCAATTAGTAGGAAAGAGAACAACAGTATTACACTAGTCTAGTTTTCATTATGCATTATCTTGTGCAGCAGTAAAAACTAACTTACCCAACTGCAGCAGTATTTCTGGGACAAATGAGAGGTACAATTGGTTATCCTAGAGTTGTTTCTTCTGAGAAGAGTTCTTTCTGTAATGGGCTTCCACCTTGCAGAAATTCAGTGTGCAGAGTATGTCTCTGTGAAGAGAAACTATGCATAAGCAGTATTAGATACAAGCTACTTAGAATTAATACTGAATATTATTCAGCTTCCTAAAACACCTGGACATGTGCTAAATATTTATCACAATAAGCTGCTAGATGATCGTGTCTAAAATAGTCACCACTTGAACAGCCAAGACTTCAGTGCTAGATATTCCCTCACACACATACTTTCCTACGTTCCTGTAGGACCTCTTATCAGCTTCAGACCCAGTGCAGGTGAGAGCGAGGAGCTCCCTGTTAGAATTTTAGTAACAGCTGTTTCACCATTGGGCTTGTTTTATTTCAGACTCCTGTTCTGATCTGCTTCACTGGAATTGCAGATTAAGCACAAAAGCTTTCTGTATGATCAAGTGGAGTCTGTTCTCTGGGCTTTACACCGTGGGGTGCAGCTTACTAGTCTGTAAGCTTAGCCAAGCCATAGAGAGCTCTTTATTTAGCTGCTAGTTGCTTTTAAACATAAACACATCTGAGTAATAAGCAGTTCAGCAGATCTAGACTACTGCTGTAGCTGTACTCTTTGTCGAAGTGATAACTTGAAATGGTTTTGCCTGCAATTGCATATCTGAAATACTTGATTAGGAGAGAGGGATGCTCACATATGAACAAAGAGACCAGTTCAACAGATTTTCTGCTCAAGCCAAAGGTAGTGTCTGAGCAGGAGGACTTGTCTCTGACTTATCAGGACTTTATACTGACTCAGCTGCAATATGCTTCAAGCAAAAGTTTCTAATCAGTATAGCTTAATAGCTGAAACTGCTACCACTTCAACAACTGCTCCAAATATTCTTGATAACGTTCTGTTTAGAGCCACCCATTCTTGTTCACAAAATGCAATATCTTTCTAATTCACACTGAACTTCCATCCAGGTGCAGATGTCTCCTCTAAGTGTTACCTGGTATCTGTTCCACACACACTTGAATGATTGCATTAAAATAAATATAATACTAAAGAAGCATTCTCCAATTTCATTGTTGGAGTTGGTAGAAAGCGGAGAGAACGTATGTTGTTATCATCTCATGAATACACCGGATCTTCAATGCCCTGTACATTTCTGAGGAAATGTTTAGGACTTGCCATGTACTTACAAAATTGTGAATTTTAGGGGGGAAAAAAGTTTAACATAGACACTGTCACTTTCCCCAGGGAGTTAACTGTTCTGGGCTGATGGTATGCCGTCACCCCAGCTCTCTGCATAAGAGAGTTTATGAAGAGACCAGGCAGTCTTTGAAGTCTTGCTTTTCCTAGTATCTCAACTGTACTATTGCATCACATAGGAAAGTTTGACTTGCAGTTTCCTGGACTTCCACTGAAGCTAAAAACAAAGTAATTTGTAGTCTAAATATGTTCTTTTTCAGGCTGAGCCTCTAGTTGTTGATCTTAAGGACCTCTTCCAACTAATATATAACATGAAGAAGAAGGAAGAAGAGGAAGACAAGAAAAAGGCGAGTAAAATTACAGATGCTGCAGCAATTTGCATAAAATAAAGTTTGTTTTAGCTTTGGCTGGGCTTGTAGACCATTGTGAGACATGATACTACTGGCTGGCAGTTGTGCCAGCAGTTTCATCACTAGATTTAGGAGGTAAGCTAACTAAAGCCTCTTGCTTTGGATAATCTACCTGATGTTTAGATACTAAAAGCTTTTTTTCTTCTTTAGAGTGAAGAAGCAAATAAGACTCAGGTAAGTCACTCTAACTCATCTTCACTTGATCAGGTATTCTGCTGATAGAACTGGCTCTGTCTTTCTTCATGGCTCTAGCATTATGGTGGAATCATGAGATGCCCAAATACACTGGAAATGAAGACAAATGTGTCCGCAGAACTCATAATAGGGATCTCCCATACTTTTTCTTTGATAACATTTGCTTGTTCAAGTATGTAAGTTCAGTGCTTAAGGCAGCTTTTGTTATTCTTGACACTGACACTGTTGTCCATCTATTCCAGAATGGTAGCGAGACCCTATCTGCAGGTCAAGCTAACAAACTGAAACTGGTACGTTAAATTTTAGAGCTTTATCCTGATGCCATTAAAGTTCATAGCAGACTATCCCCATGTCATACAGGAAATGCAAGTTTTATAGATGTTCAGTAGATATGTGTAATACTTGGATTTGCTTTTGCAACAACTCTGACAACAATTCTTTCAATACTTTTGGCTTCAAGGGAGTTGACCAGATGGACTTGTTTGGGGATATGTCAACACCTCCTGATGTGAGCAGTCCCACAGTAAGTGGACTCCAGCTTTACTTATCTCACTTCTATGTTTGAGAGCAAACTTTGTCTGAGTAGTAATATGTATTTTGTTCTGGTTTTACAGAAGCCTTTTCCTAGTCATAGCAATATATTAAAAACTTAGAGATATGATAGTGGGAGCATATTAAGTAGACTAGCTAATATTCTTATCCAACAGTATTCACTGAAGTCTGTGTGACAGAAATACTATTTACTCCTATGTTGTTAGCTATAGGCCTTATAAATATGTACTAGCAGAATATGCCTGTGCTGTAGGAAAAAAATAGAAACTCAGTTAACAACCTTTAAAGTTGAAACTTATTTTTTAGATGAGTCAATAAGTTCCAAGTGGACTTCTAGGTACTACAGATGTAAGCTAGGTCCATAAAACAGGGCCTAACTTTACAGAAGTATGCATTTACCTTGTAAAAACTCATTGACTTCAAAATTGTATTAGTTTGCTCTGGCACAAAAAGTTATTAGTAGTCATGCAACAATCGGTGTTGCAATTGATGTCAGCAGAGCTATTGACTAGGTCTTCTGCCACCTGCTTTGGTGGATAGTGTGTTAACCTTCTCCACGGGCAGACTGCTTTCTAATCTTACTCCAAAGCTGAGGCTGCAACTTGAAATCACTCTAAGGCAATGTGATTTCACAATTGTTAAAACAAAGGACTAAAACCCATGCTGTCACTGGAATCAAACATCCCTAGGTATAATTAGTGCTAATGACTAAAACTTCCATTAAATTAAGTTCACTTGAACTAAAGGGATCTTGAAACAGGTGCTTTCAACAATGAATTTTTTGAACTGAGTAGCTGAGATATGATTATAGCTACCAGGCTTATAAAATGGTACCTTAGTGTGATTTCAGCATGACATTGAATACATATTAGTATGATGTGCTGGATACCAGAATTGTCCTATAAATTTTCCTTTAAGCTTGTGTACTTTGCAGTAGGTGATACAGAAAACTAACTTTCTTTTCTTTCTGAACAAATAGGAAACTAAAGAGATTCTCTTAGTGGATCTTAACTCAGAAATTGAGACCAAACAGACTTTTACAAAAGAGGATCTCTTCTTGAATGGCATCACACCTTCCCTTCCACAACCAAAGCCACGGCCACCCTTCTTGCCAGAAAGTTCTTTCTCTACCAATCTCAACTTCTTTCCCACACCTAATCCAGATCCTTTCAGTGATGATCCTTTTGCACAGCCAGACAAATCCACACCACCTTCATTTGATTCTCTAAAATCTGCTGATCAGAAGAAGGAAAATCTGAGTACCTTGACATCGGTGGGTAATGGTGCTTCAAATGGTGATGTTGACTACTTTGGTAAGCAGTTTGACCAGATATCTAATAGAGTTGGCAAACGAGAAGCACTAACAAGCCAGTGGCCATTTGACAGTAAGCCACCCACAGCAAGAACTCCAAATGGGGTACCAGAGAGAGAACAGAATGGCTTTCTTAAAGCCCCATCAAACCTCTTTGTGGAAGATCCTTCCAAAGGAGTAACTCTGCAAAATGGAGTAAAGCTGGATTCTGAAAGCAATATCCAGCTCTTGTCACATGAATCTATAACAATTAGCCCACCACCACAAAGTAACAAGCCAGGAAGAGGAAGGAGGTCTGTCAAGGTGAACAATGTTCAAGTAATTAATGGTGATATGCATGCTCTTACTTAGAGAAGCTGGGTGAAGGAAGCTTTTCTTTCCTCATACTGTGTAAATGACTAAAGAGTTTCACAGTGTTTCTCTTCCACCTGCCATGCTTACTCTAACCTCTCTGCAGCAGTGGTAAATCCTAACTCTCATGAATGCTCTATAGTAGCTATGATTACTAAACATGTGTTCTTTTCCTTAATGCTGCCGTACTTCTGTAAAGGTCTGGTAAGTATACTGCTGAAATATTGATGCCAGGTACAATGCCAATAGCTGTTACGATAGCTATGATAGAAACACACAGCCTGTGGCTTCTTAACAATGAGGTACCAATAGTAGTTTACAGAAGTCGATGTGTCTTCACAGTGCCTGCCAAATTTCCTAGTCGTACACGGGGTGTGTCTGGGTTAATCTCTTGCTGCCAAACGATACAGAACTCAGTTGATGACCTTGACATAACTTCAGGGGTCATTATAGTCTGGGCAGGAATATTTGTATGTGAGGAGAAGAGGATTCTCGTTATGGTAACAAGTAATTCAGTTACTCTGTCTTATTCTTCTGCTGTTGACCTGGAACTACTATATATTATATAGAATGCCAAACTTATCAGTAGGCATAAACTGGTGAAGTTTGAATCACTTATACTGAGTACCTTTAAAATACGGCAAAGCTTCATGCTCTGCTGTAGCTAAAATAACAGCTTGTAGCTTCAGATTAAGACTTCTTAATCATGTTAGTTTATATTCTGCCATGCCATTTCACAACAACTTTTTTTCTTTCTAGACTGCATCAAATGACTTGTTTAGCTCGGACTTTTTTGCACCAACTACAGAGAGCCTTGGCTTAAACTCATCAGTACAGACAGGACCAGTGCAAACTAATCGAGTGGACCTCTTCAAAACAAGCCCTGCCGCAGCCCCTCCATTGGCTGGCCTAGGTTAGTTCACATCAAATATCTTAGACTGGAATAAGAGCTTGAATTTAAACCCAGCACAGATGTTCTAATTACGTTTTATTTCATATGCAGTGCTTAATCCGTGTGCTGTCATAAACTATTAAATTCTGTGAATTAGGGACCTGAATTCTGCATCTTCAACTAGAACAGGACCTTTTGCTTAAACTTTGACAACAGCTCCAGGTTGTTCCGGGATGCTAATGTGTGTATCACAGCTTGAGATGCTAAAGTACTATTGCTGGAGGATCTTAGTAAATACTTACACAGAAGTAACTATCAACCACAATTCTGTTCTTTAAGGACTGATATGAAGTAAAGGAAAAAATACTAACCCTTTTCTCACCAGCTCCCTTACCCCAGTGGCATTATATTAATGGTAAATCAACAGATTTTTACAAACAGCACATGAAGAATGTCTTTCTGGTATCAACAGTGGAATTGGTACACTCATTCTTGATTTTTGCTGAAGCACTGTGTAACAACCGTATTCCCCACAGGTGGCTTGCCATCACCATGGAATACGGAGATGCCTGCCTTCACCCAGGCCACATCTGTCTTTCCTGGGTCTATGATGCCTACCCAGTCTCCAGGATTTACTCAACAACTTACTTTTGGCTCTCAAGCAGTGCCAAGCTGGAGCCAGCCTGGATCTTTTGGTCCAACAGCATCTCAGTCCTCTGGCCTCTGGGTACAGCCAGCACAAGTTCCGTCTGCTCCATGGGTACAGCCATCCAGTGCTGTAAATCCCTTCCAGAGTAGTGTGTTTGCACCTTCAACACTACCTGCTCAGACACAGTCTGTAATGCCCTCTGTGTCAACAACAAGCCCACCTCAGCCACCACCTAGAACTGCACCTCAGAAGGAGTTATCCAAGAAAGAGAGTGATGCTTTTATTGCTCTGGATCCACTTGGTGATAGAGAGATGAAGGACGTCAAAGAAATGTTCAAAGATTTCCAGCTGACAAAGCCACCTGCAGTACCAGCAAGAAGAGGAGAGCAGCAAAGTTTTTCAGGTGCCTCCGGAGCTTTCAGCAATTGCTTTATTAAGTAAAGTACCTAGATAGTACAGGTCACAGTGACAGTTAGCAAGCTGTCCACGAATGGTAAAATCTTTATTGTATTTGAATAGCTACTCAGGTAACATGATGGCTGATCATGTCTTGTCTCACAGCTATGATTATACTGATTGTTTTATTTACTTTAAAGCTCTTGAAAAGAGGATTGAAGGACCTTTTCCCTTAATAGCATTACACAGACCATTGTTAGTGGCCAAACTCTGATGCATCTAGTGTCTAGGCTGGACTGAGGTAGACTAGGTCTGTGCAGTGTTAGAAGGCCCAGATAGCTTATGTGTATTGATGAATAGGCAGGAGATAAAACTGAGGTCATGCAAAGCAACTTGCATGCTTTTTTCAATTTTTTTAATCTATTTTTGTTTGTTTGTTTTGGTTTGTTGTTTTGTTTGTTTTTAAACATCTAATTGGATGAGTTTAAGGTCAGTGTGCTGATAGGGCTTAGTACACGTAAAAGCTGTTTAGTGATATAGCAGTGTGTCTCCTCCTCCTAGAACCACTGAAGCCTGTTCCCAGACAAAGCACACTACCAATTGATGGCCTGTTTGAAAGTCAGCCTAAACCAGACCTTTTCAGTGTCTCCTCTGTAAGTAACAGATGCTTTCTCTATGCCCATTACTGCACCCCACCAACAGAAATATTTGTGATATTTGTGCAGTGGCTTTAGAGGCCATGGAATAAAACTTCTTGCATACCTGATCTAACAAAAAAACCTTCTCGAAAGAAGGCTAATGAAGCTTTATTCCATTTAGCTAAAGTCCATAACCAGTGCCCCATGCTGTGAAGCCCCTCTGCAACTTTGTTTCTATATGGGGGGAGTTTCTACAAAGGACTGTAAAGTAATGGATGTGAAGTGGAAGACTTCTACAGCTATGCTGACTTCTATGGAGAGCAGACAGTGTTGACTGTGCAGTGTTTGCTGAACAAATGGGAGGATCCCATGTCCAGTATCCTCCTGGGGAAGGAAGTGGCCTATCCACTTCACTCCATTTGGTACATGACACTTGGAGTCCCTGATGGAAAAACCTGGATCACCTCCAGAATGCTGACTTCAAACATCTGACATTTGGCTAATCAGATTTCATCATGAATACACTAACTCAGTTCCACATGGCTTTTCTAAAGGATACCTTAACCCAAACTAATGTGTACTAACACAGCTTTAGATCTCCTTAAGTTCCTTAAAGCAAGGCATCTAATACCTGCTTAGCCAGTGCTCTTCAGTATTCTTTCCAGAAGGAGTTTGGAATCAAAACCAGCTGAAATAACCATGAAGAATAAAATCTGAAAAACCTTTAATGACTAATAATTTATTACTTTTCTTGGCAGGAATCTCAGAAGCAACATTCTGGCCCATTTGGTGGTCCTTCTGGCAACCCTTTTGCATAGACCAGGTAATATTTACTCTATTTAGGCAAACTTTAAATTCTTTTCAACTAGCTCTTTGCCAGCAGTTTTCATGAATCAGCTACACTGGCTTAACTTTATTGCTCCTCTGAAGTATTGCTTGCTGTACTCTAGAAGCATTCTTCTAAGGACCTCTGCTTAGAGTTGTACATGCTGTCTGCCTAGGTCTAACTAGTGTCACTTTCTTAACAATAAAGATCCTGTTTCTCCATGGTCTTAAATCTCAAAGTCATAATAGATGTCTATTTCCTTTCCTTGAGGAAAGTTAATGAGTATGCCACGTCTGTGGGGCATGTTTACAGGAGAGTGTTAGCAGAAAGCCCAATGCAGCTCTCTGAAGTGTAGTATCTGAAGTTTTATTGGATTATAACCTAGGTGAATTAAAGTGATAACAAGCTAAGAGCTGTTATGTCATGGGAAACAAATTAACTCATGCTCTCTTATCACTGACTAAAGAGCATGAATTGTCAGATGTGTGGCAGAGGAAAGATTTGCTAATTTAAATCATGGCATCAGTAAGGTTAGAAAACATCTCTAAGATAATCTAGTCTAAATGTCAGCCCACTATACTACATCCCTAAGTGCCATATATACACATTTCTCAAATCTTCCAATGAAGTACTGTCTGTCTTTTAACAGAAGAAGAGTACTGCTATTGCTTTAAATTTGCCCTTAGTATCTATAAGCTAGTTTAAACTATGAAGCTATAACTTCAAGTCATTCTAACCTTAAATTCTTTTCAGTATACTAGGCATAAACAGGAAAGGAGAAATGGAATAACTGGACCTCTTTTCAACATCCAATTTCTACTTTTTTCATTTTTGTCTGCCACTCTTGCTATCGTTCCATGATGTGTCATCTAAAAAATGTCCAGGTGGATTGAAGCATAAACACTGAAGAACATGCTGTGAAGATAGTAATTCAGGGCGAATGGAAACTTACACTCAACCTTGAAGACCCAAAATCAAATTGGTGGATGTTAATTTTACTTTAGGCTTTGCAGTTGTTTGTGGAAGAGCTTAGCAACACTAAGTCACGTGTTTTATACAATGCAGTCACCTCAATTTCTCTTTATTGTAGCACTTACTGTCCTGAAACATGGGAATTAAATGTACCTAGGGAAGAAATGCTGCCTTAACATAAGGGAATTGAATTAGTGGCTGCTCCACACTTTAAACAACTAGGTCAGTTGATGTATGTTTAGACAATATCAGCCAGTTGTAAAGTTATGTGGATATTACATGCTTCTAAATGATGAATGAACATATGACTTGGTCTCTAAGCCATAAAGATTGTATGAAACTGGGGGTTGGGGGGAGGGGGAACATATCCAATACACTTGTTCCATTAACTAATGGTAAAAGTAGCATTCTGCCATAAACATATAATAAAGGGACTAACCGTAGGGTCTTCAACAGAGCTGCTGGGGTCCTGAGCAATAGGGTTCTACTGCAGGATCAAATAAGCTGAAACATTTCTTGAAGGACATTGAGGTATTCATGGACACTAACTGTTGTATTGGTGCTAATATGGCTATTTGAGGGGGGGAAATCTATGAAGATTACCTTTCTTTATCAAGGTGGCTTGGCAGACAAATGGAACAAGCAGATAGGTCAGACATGATGTAGTACAACATTATTCCAGTGTGTTAGAAAGTAAAAAGACAATCATTGCTTTATTCTATGCCTTGATTCCTTGTGAACAGATATACCATCTCTGTGTCATTAATGTGAGGCATAATCTCTTAAACAGTGCCTTTCCAAAAAAAAAAAAAAAAAAAAAAAAACCTCTTTACTAACAGACCTTTAAATCAGAAATCAGTCTGATGTTACAACTAGTTGTAACACTTTGTCAATGGGGATAGCTGATATCTGAGTGGTTGTTGTTTTTTTGTTTTTTTGTTTTTTTCTGTTAATACTAAGTATAAACTTGAAATAGTATAAATCAAATGCCTAAGCAGTTGCTGAACTGGAGATCTAAGAAAATCAACTTGAAGACAGCCTTAGTACTCAATTCAGCAGGTCATGCAATTATATAAACCTTTCTTGCACTTTCTGTAATGCAAAAAAAGCTATGAATTTAAATATTTGTCTCAAACTGGAAATGTAGAAACTTCTGGATATTACACTGCTATATAAAACTGTAGTATCTCAAGTGATGTTACCTAATGACATTAAAAACAAGCAACTCTCATAGCAAAGAAACATCTGTGTGGCTGTTGGTTTTATCCTTATAACTCAGTCTTTTGATACAATTGATTCTATGATTTTTGGTGCTGGCTAAGAATTGTTTGTTTCACAGGTTCCTAACATAGCTGTTTGACAGCATTCTCTTAAGTCTTTCTGTAGCATATTGTGTCTCAGGCCTGTTCAACGTGAATTGTTCCTCATTAAATTCTCAGCTGACTTAAGTGTTTCCTGCTAGTAATGTGGATAGCCAACAAGAATAAATAAATGGGAAATTTTCTGTCTTAGGTGGCTGTCAGCCTTAATTTTTTTCTGAATAATTTAGAATAAGTTCTTGCTTACTTAAATCCGTTGTTACTGGCATTGATTAGTAGCTTGAAAAATGCTTATTTGGAAGGAAGTTCATTTTTCATTTCCATATTGAAGTATAGGCATTCCAAGAATCACTTTTGGCTGCAAGGAGATGTGATTTAGTATCTGGGGATACTATCTAATCTAAACCTTAAAAAATTCTGTTGTTTAGTGCTTAAGTGAAGGGCTACTCTTTTAAATACACTATACACTTGAAATCAGCAAATAATCACTTAGAAGCTTTTCAGGCTAAAATTAATAGCCCTGTGATGCTGGGGCTTGACAAAAGCTGACAAGATCAGTAAATTATAAAATAGCTTGGGTTGTAAGGGACCTGCTGTGGGTAGGGTTGCCATCCACTAGATCAGGCTGCCCAGGGCCTCATGCAGCCTGGTCTTAAACACCTCTGGGGATGGGGCATCCATTGCTCTCTGGACAGTCTGTTTCAGTGCTTCACCACCCTCTGTATAAGGAATTTTCACCTAACATAAATCTCATTTATTTTAGATTTAAAGCCATTCTCCCTTTTACTGTTACTGTCGGACCATGTAAAAAGTTGGTTTCCTTTCTGTTTATAAGCTCCATTTAAATACTGGAAGGCTGAAAAGAGTTATCCCTGTAGCCTTCTCTTCTCCAGACTGAACAAGACCAGCTCCCTCTGCATTTTTTCATAGGAGAAATGCTCTGGCCTTCTGAGGATCCTTGAGGCCTCCTCCAAACCTGCTCCGAAAACTTTACATGTTGTTGATCACTGATTGCTGTTAGAAGGACCTCTTAGAGACTAGCTGAAGATGCTTGTTGGTTGGCTAACTGAGCTTAAATAGCTGTTTATTCTGACTTGCTTTCTGTCTTAAAGAACAGTCATCTGTGTTGGTGTATATATAGCACTAGCTGAAGCTAATGAAGAAACTACAATATTACAAGCATCTGTGTCTCATATTCTTGCTCAACAAATGAGTTTTATGCAAATGGGACTCATCAGATTGGATTATTGCTGCATAAAATCAAGTGTTGGACAGGAAAAAAAACGACAACAACAAAAAACTCTGCCTTATTCCACCCCTCCAAAAAAGAAAAAGGGGGAACAAAAATAGAAGTAAATTTCTCAATTGTGCATCATAATGTAAAATATTCTTAGAATAGATTATAAAGTTTGAGTTCAAATACTTAAGTAATATTTAACTGCTAAACAGCAGGTTATTTTGAGTTATTTCTGTCTTGGGGTTGTGCACAAGACATGGTATCTTAAATTCTTAGGTCTGGGTTTCAACAAACTTCTGAATAAGAATGATCTTCTGGAGAGCTGGCTTGGAGTTGGGCTTTGGTGATAGAGACTTGAAAAGGTTTTGAAACAAAAAAAGTATTGCTCTTCTCTATTAGTAGGAAGAGAAGAAGGAATGTCAGTACTTTATTCTTCCAGTGTTCTACTTGAGGATCGCAAAGATGTTAAAAGTAACATCCTCAGCCAAGGATCAGTTTACTGTAGGCCCTAGCTTAGGGTCAACAGGCTTCTGGGGAAAGAGTTGTTTAGGGCAATAGGTAGGGTAGTGGGACTGTGTGATATAGGCAGCACTGCAGCAGCTGCAGTGTTTACTACTGGAAGTGTTTACTACTAGTATATTTGTTTACACTAGTATAGTGACAGTGGAAATTCTGAGGCATCAGAGGCAGGTAAAACAGGTTGTCAAACAGCCCTGCAATTACTGAGCTATTGAAAATTCAATGGTTAGAAACATACATATGTCAATTCAGTATCTCAGTAACAGCTTACTTCATATGTAACCTGAACGTATAATAAATAGCACTTGAAAGTTGAAGGGGCTGGTGTATCTTCCTTGTCCAAAATGCAGCTTTCTCAGGTTTTTGGGATCAGGTTACGTTTGTTTTGTCTCCTGCTGTGTTTATACAAGGAAAGGGCATCATTACAATAGAGGGCAATGCACTGTATGCAACAGAAGCTCCATCACACTGAGAAGTGCTTGTCTGCTGATCGGGTGGGTGCAGGAGCCCCACTGTAGTACAGAGACAGCAGCATTTACTTGGAAAGGTGCAGAGGGAGAGCTACCTTGGAGTGGATGGATACTCAGAATGAAAAGCCAAAACTGAAGTAAATTACAAAGAGTAACCCAGGCAAGCTAGGCTTCAGTATCTCATCATTCTTCTGCTGTGCAGCATTGCTACCTGTGAAGATACAGTCACCCAAAATTATTGGCCTTGGTTTTCAAAATTGATAAGTCATCCTACAGTGCTTTGGTATGTACAGTCTAAGTGTCAAGAGACACGTTTTTCTATAACGTGATAGCTTTTCACTTACTGAGAGTCAGGAGTTTCATAGTGTGTGAAGTTGGGCACTAAAATGAAGGGTCGCACTGGAAATTATGGGTCTTCACCTGAAACCAAACTGGCAAAGCGTTACACTCAGCAAGGTATGAATAGTTAGAGACCTAAGCACTTGTTTGCTTTTTCCAGCTGTACATTAGCTTTCTAGCAAATAACATGTTTATTCATGAGCTTTCTTTTAACTCAGGAAAACATTTAGACATTTGTTTAGGCTTAATGACAATTCCACAAGCTTAATACGCTCAGAAATTAGAAAGTCATACTGAAGCATTATGCCAATTTGAGATGTGCTGGTATGCCTTCGCTTCAAGTACGAAGGTCATGGTCACAATCTGAAAAGGGGAAAAAACTGTCTTAATAAATTTTTGAGGTTTTTTCTCCTGGTAATTTTAAGCCAGCAAAGAAAAGTTAGGCAGTTAATCTGAGTAACAAGTACTTCTATGAAAGAGGCGGAAAACAGCTAGAAAATGCTTCCAAAATATTGATCTACAATTTAAATACAAACTCAATGTGATTAGTATGCTGCTCAGGGCTATACTGGCATGTGGGGTTTTTTGACAGCTCTTCAGAAAAAGCTTTTCTCAGGGGGATGAGAGTACAGCAGGATGTATCTCCAACAGGAGAAAGGTGAGCAGCTGGAACGCATCGTTGCACTGTAACCCCTGCATCTAGAAGAAGGGTAAGCTGTAACCGAATGTCTCCATACCAAAGCAACAATCAAAAAAGCGTTATCAGTTTATGGGAAAATATCAAATTGCAGCTCCTAAAATAGCAGGTTTGTGATTCGATGAAACCCATAATCATTTCAGACCTGAAGCCATAATAATAAGGAAAGACTGTGTCCAGAAATGCAGAGCTAGTCAAGTACTCCCACTGAAAATTTCTGTGGAAAGATTTTTATGGCCATGTGGATATTCCTATTAAGAACACTACTTTTTCTTCTTTTAAACATTAAAGAAGCAGTCTTTTCAATTAGAATAGATTTTTCTTTTCTTAGGGGCCTCTTTTAAGAGTACAAAAAAAAAAAAAAAAGAAAGACTTGAAAGTAGATAAAATATTTATGATGTATTTCCTCCCAGGATTCAAAATACTGGAAATAATGACATAAATAAATAGATAAAGTAAGCATCTCTACATAGTTGCTAAGGTATATATTCTTTTTATAACATAAGCTGTCCCAGCGGACTTTCAACCAATAATTTCACTGAAGATGCTTAATTTTGAAAAGTTATACGTTCAGCTGAAAGTTCCTTAGTTCTGGAAGTTCTCTTTTCTCTCTAAGAATATTATAACTTTTATTAATATTTCAAATTTCATACCAGAAGTGTTGAAGGTTTCAGACAGTTCGGCAGAAAAACGTGACTGGTAGACAAGAAGCTGAACATGAGCCAGCACTTGCAGTCCAGAAGGCCAACTGTGTTCTGGGCTGCATTGAAAGAGGGGTGGCCAGGAGGGAGAGGGAAGTGATTGTCCCCCTCTACTCAGCTCTTGTGAGACCCCATCTGCAGTAATGCATCCACGTCTGGGGCTCCCAGTGCAGGAAAGACACAGAGCTTTTGGAACGAGTCCTGAGGAGGGCCATTAAGATGATCAGAGGGCTGGAGGACCTCTCCTGTGAGGAAAGGTTGAGGGAACTGGGCTTGTCTAGCTTGTCTAGCTTGAACAAGAGTAGGCTCTGGGGAGACCTCATTGGGGCCTTCCTGTATTTGAAACAGATACAAACTGGAGAGAGAACAGCTGTTTACATTGGTTGATAGTGATAAGACAAGGGGGAATGGTTTAAAACTAAGACAGGGCAGGTTTAGGTTTGATATTAGGAGGAAGTTTTTCACACAGAGGGTGGTGACACACTGGAACAGGTTGCCCAAGGAGGTTGTGGATGCCCCATCCCTGGAGGCATTCAAGGGCAGGCTGGATGTGGCTCTGGGCAGCCTGGTCTCATGGTTGGCAACCCCTGTATGCAGGGTGTTGAAATTAGATGATCTTCGTGGTCCTTTTCAACCCAGGCCATTCTATGATACAATATGTAGAGCTGTGAAATTGACCATGTTCATCTCACAGAACCAGAACCAGACTGACTTTGAACGTAAATCTGTTTGATTTGTTTTTATTCCATAGTGAGTTGTGTTATAATTCAGCAAAGGATGCTTTACAGTTCTATGAAGAAGTTCCCCCAGTTTCTATTTAAGTCAAACTGAATATACAAAAAGGGGCATATGTTTTAGTGATTTTCTACTAGGGAATGCTTTCCCTAAGTATTGCTTTAATGCTAGAGATTAAATATCCAGTATGTAGATGTGTGGGTTGCAAACCCAAAACCAAAACATGCAAAATGCTTAAGAAAAGGGTAATTCCTATGATCTCTCATTATAACTTTGGTCAGATTTATATTCTTTTCCTGTTTTTTTTTCATTCAGTGTTTTTTTAACTATCCATAATAGGAGTGTTCTTTCTTCTAGCATACATTTTCTACCTCGTACACAAGAACTGTTTTATGAAAAATCACTGACAAATATACAGGACTGAAGGAAAATTAATGAAATGGGTGTGGAGGCTTAGTGTCTAAAGTGATAAGATACGTTTCATCTGGGAACAAGGAAGCTTCTAGATTCAAAGATCTGAATTTGTAAAGTAATACAGGCATGGTATATGAATTAATGTAATTTTCAAGAAATACCACAAAAATGAAGTAGCATAAGTTAATGGTAATACTGCTAACCAAAGCAGAAAAGGAGAAATGATAGGTGAATTTATAGTCACTGTTGACTGTCTTTTTTTCCACTACTGAAAAGTCCAGATATAGAATGAAAAACTAGAAAGAATGTATTTAATTATTAGTTCACAGCCATTGCATGACACCTACAGGTGAGTTAATTAATATCAATATGTTACTTTATTATGATGGACTAACTACCTCAAATCTTTAAAAAACAATTGTACAACAAAATTGTGTACCTGACCTTGGTACAATTATTTTTTCACTCTTACTTAGAATACCAATTATTATAGTTCATATCCTCCAAACAGCAGTAATTTAAATAAATCAGAAATAATTATCTCTTGATTTCTTGATATTGAATTAATATTTTCCTGTGTTCTCCTAAAACACAATTAAAACAACAATCTAGTAATGAAAAAGAATATAGAAACAATTAGAAGACATAATAACATTTTGTAATAGAGAGCAGTTCTCACACAAGTTACTTTTCTTAGCTATCTCAGTAAACTAAAAATTAAAGTTAGCAATATGGCTTTTTTTTTTTTTTTATTTGAAGAAAAGAGCGAAAATTGCTCATTAAGTAAAGAAAGAATACAAAGGGAAAGATCTCAGTGAAGAATATCTGGGAGTATCATTTAAGGTCTAACTGGAAGAAAAAAAAAGATTTATTTTTATATTAGGTTGATGCATGAAGTGGCAATTTGTGTGTAACAAAGATGATGACTGTTGAGATTTTTCTAATGAACTGTAAATTTGTACCACAGTTGCCATGCCATAATGATCACATTGACAGGCAGGAAGTTGGCAGGAAGGGGAAGAGTATGTAATGAACAAAAGCATAGTTTTGGGCACTGTGAAGACTCTAAAACTGTCTCAAAAGGCAAGAAAAAGCAGAAAATACAGGCATTCCCGGAAGTGGAATCACGTTCTAATTTGTGTACTGAAATGCAACATAGCTTTTGGAAGAACACTGACAACTGTTTTATGTTGTGTACTTAAAGATGATAAATATCCAGACAGTGAATTCTAAGTAAATCAAGCATTATGCTAATATACAGAATCATATATAGATATGATATGAATATTCTTACAGTTATTATTTAGGTGTTATTGTTATTGTTGTTGTTGTTGTTGTTATTATTACTATTATTATTATTATTTAAGTAACATTTCATAAGGAATCGATCATTCCCAATTACTTTACTTACACACTGCCTGCAGCTTTTGTTTTTCAGAATTACGTTCTTCCCCAGAAAGTGAAAGAGAAGAAAACATAGTATACTACAGTACCACCTTGTGTTGAGATGAAAAGGGTGCAGCCTGCATTTCACTGTGGAACAGCATGACTGCCCAACAGTCATCCGTTGTAGCAAGGAGAAATAAGCTTTATAGGCGTTTTTAGAAGCAGGGATTTTTTTAATTATTTCTATTCTAATAAATTACTGAAGGTTTTCATAAGACATGTGTAGAAGTTTATTAGTGATGCTGGCAACTTGCATAACTTGAAACCCATTTTCCACACTCAGCTAGGTACAGGGACATGTACTGGCCATAAATATTGTGATCCTTAGAAAGACTGAAAACCTTATAGATAGAATATGATACAACATGATAGAAAGGCAGGACAAATAAGCAAAACGCAATATGGAATCTCCAAAGAAGCAATTGCTTCTATAAGTATCTGCTGAACATTGGTATATAGGTATGGAGAACTACACCCCATATGGTCACTTTTGGGGGTTTGAGATGGTTGAGATTTCCTCTTCTGCAGAGAATTCTACTACTTCTCCCAGTCACTCCCTGAGAGAAGAGACAAAACTGGGAGTATGTGTGTATTCCTTATATGTGGATTTTGTGCACTCTTGATACCAATCCCATCAGCAAACAAAATAATATGAGTTCTGGGAAAAAAATAAACAAATAAATCAAGGCTAACCTACATGAATCACCTTATGTTTGTAAATATTTAGCAGATTTTTTTCTACTTTTTTTTTCAAACTTTATTCAAGTGTTTTCACTGAATTCAGTCTTAGGTTAATTTATTTCCAATCACATGTGTTCTTAGATATTCAAATTGAGATATTTTAAG